>NC_077231.1:102913918-103284543 GCF_027887165.1 Monodelphis domestica
AAATGAGGGGATTGAAAGAATTTTAAAATTCCTTCTAGCTGAAAAAGTCTGAGTTAGTGGCACTAGAGGGTTCTTTTGATCCTGGGTCTCTTCCTTATTGACATGCCAAGGTACTGACATTCTCCTTCCTGCTTTGTTCTTCGCTGTGGTAAGACACTGTCCCCAGAAGGCCCTTGTGAATCTTCATGTTCATTAAAGTATGACTACTTTGGTTGTCAGAGGTTCAGAACTGGTAGGCACCTATGAGATGATCTATCCAATCCTCTCATTTTACAGATGAGGTAGCTAAGATCTAGACAAGTTTAGGGGTCTCTGTGATATATGTGGCAGATCTGTGTAACCTCTATTTATTTACCTATAAAATGGGGACAGTGCTGTTGTGAGGATCAAAGAAAACATAGGATCATATTTAGAGATGGAAGAAACCTTGAAGGCAATCTAGTCCAGCCTCGTCATTTTGAACCAGAGAGAGTAAGGAACTTATCTAAGGTTACATAGGTATATGTATGAAAGTATTTTATAGATAGTTTCACCTGCTAGGTCAGACCTGGAAGGTTTGTCTTACTATTTTCTTTTTCAATGGAATGGAAGCTCCTTGAGGAACCGATTAAGTCCAGTTCAGCAGACAACGTTACTGTACACAGGTAAATCTAAATCTTTGATCCCCACAATAGCACAGGGAAAGATTATTGTCTCCGTTTTATAGGTAAATAAATTGAGTCACACAGTCAAAAGCTATTTCATTTTCATCTCGGTATTCCAAGGACCTACCACACCAGAACACAGTCCTTAATAAATGTTGATTTGCATTGTTCTAATATCATTGTTAAAGGAGTGCTTTGTAAAGAATCCCAGCTGCAGGCTCAGAAGAGGTAGGCTCAAATCTCACTCTGAATCTCCTTTCTGTTTGTTCCTCTGTAAAATAAGGGGATTGAACAGGACGGCCAGGCATCCAGCTTTACTCTGCTCTGTCCAGAGTACCACACTGCTCTTCCCTGCCGACTGCTCCACTTTGTCCCTTTCCCATGGGACATTTAGGCCTGCAGACAGGTTCTTTCTGAATTCCAAGGAATGGGAGCAGGGGCTCTGGGCTCCCATTCAGCCAGACTCCCCTTGGGGAGAAGTCAGGCAAGAAATGATGATTTTAATACCAAATTACTTACCCAATTAGGCATTCTAGATCTGGCAGACTGTGGTGGGGGCTTCCTCCCCCTCTTTAAACTCCAAGGTCTTTTAGTAGTTGAAGCTTCACAATGAAGTAATTGTGTAATTAGTAATTAAATTCTCCCTCCTAAGAGTAATGTATTACTAGTTGTGCACGTGTGTGTGTACGTGTGTGTGTACGTGTGTGTATGTGTGTGTTGATCTGTGAGCTTGCATAGCTATCTTCTTTCTGAGCTGTCCTAAATGCCATGTGAGTATATTAAAAGAAAATGAAGAGGAGAAAGCTCCCCCCTCATCTGTGTGGGTCTTTGCTGAGTCCCCTCCCTCCAGTTGTCTTATATGTATTTTGTTTCAGCTCCTTGACAATAAGAATTGTTCCATTCCTTGTATTTATATCCCCCAGGCTTAGCAGAGACACTGTTGTGGGAGCCTAATAATTGCTTGTTTGGTGTATTTCTATGGGTAGAACTTAGCTCCCCAATGGAATGTAAGCCTCTTGAGGACAGGGGCTGGTTCACTTCCACCTCTCTATCCCCAAGGCTTAGCAGAATGCCTGGTGTGCAGTAGATACTTAATGATGGGAGGATGTTGCTCTATTTAGATATTTACTAATGTCTCCCTTAATTGCAAGCTAGTTGAGGGCCAAGCCTGCTTCCTGTTGACTTTCATCTCCAGTATCCAGCCAAGTGCCTGATCCATAGTAGATGCTTAATAAATGTCTGTTAGCTGATTGATTCTTTCCTTATCTACCCCTCATTAGGTCTGACCCTGCATGAGGGCCCAAAGCAGAGACAGTCTAGCTTAGGATGTGGCCTGGGTTAGTGGATAGAATGGAGGGGTTAGAGGCAGAATGACCTGGGTTCAAAATCCTATCTTTGACACTAGCAGTGTGATCTCAGCCTCAGTTTATTCACCTATAAAATGGGGATAATAACACTCCCAGCATCTACCTGATAAAGATAATGTGAGGATCAAAGGATTTAAGAGAGGAGAAGTACCTGTAAACCCTAAAGAATCATGGGAATGGAGGCTACCGTTATTAGATGAGTAAGAGCTGGATTCAAATCCTACCTCTGAGAGTTGAGGTATAGGTTGATGTGGGCAAGGGTTTAAAGTGTTACAGAGACTCATTATTGGGGTACTATTATTAGGTTCTGTTTCACCATATATTGGAATTAAAACATTGCTTGTTTAGTTAGGACCAAGTACATCCTCTATATCAAGGCATTTGTTGGTAATAGTGGAAAGAATGAAGGCCAGGGATGTGAATCCTAGTCCTTGCTCAGCTACTCATATGAATGGGTGACACTGAGCAAGTCATCCCCTCATTCTGGGCCTTGCTTTTCTCATCTGTAAAATGAGAAGTCTAGGGTGGTGGCTTCTAAGCTCTTTTCCATTTTTATTCTAAGTTTCCCCACCTCCTAGCTCTGATATTAGGTGTTCTAAGGGCCTCTTCTTTGCTCAGGATCTTGTCTCACTTCACTGAAAAAAACTGAAGCCATTCCTGGAGAGCTATCTCTCTTTTCTCCATGTCACATTCCTCTGACATCCTCCCCAACATCCTTCACTCCAATATCTGATGAAGGAAGAGGTTTTCTCTCTCTTTATCAAGTGTATCTTTGATCCCATCCCCTCCTATCTGCTCTGGCAGATTACCACCATTATCCTCCTCATCTACTCTACTCATCATTAGTTTCTCCACATCTCTTTATTCTTCACTGGGGCCAACAAGCTTGCCAGAATCTCCCTTATCTTTAAAAAGATCCCTTACCATTTTCTCCTATCTCTGCTAGCCATCATCCAACTTCCCCACTTCTCAGTTAAACTCTGGTGAAGACACCTGTGTGAGATTCTTCTACTTCCTTTTCTTAAATACATTCATGGTGACTTGGCTTTTGAACTTGTCATTCAACTGAAACTACATGCCCCCAAGTTAGCAGTCATCTCTTAATTGCCTGCCTTTCTCAGGTTTCTTTGCTCAGTCTCCATTCTCCAAAGTTCTGCCTCAGACTCCCTTCTTCTCTTTCCTTTCTCACTTGGGGATGTCCTCAGCTCCCAGAGTTTCAGTTCCACACCTTCTTGAAGAAGTTTTCTGGAATGATATATTCAGTCCTTATCTCTCCCCTGAATTCCAGTCCTGCGTCACTAACTGCCTACAGGAGTGTTTTTCCTCCTCATGTTGGCCTCTTAGAATCTCTGGCTTCCTTCAAAACTCAGCTAGAATTCCCATATTCTGTAGGAGGCATTTCTTAGTCCTGCCAGCTATTCTTTTGGTTCAAATGCTACTTTTCATCTATTCTGAATGTACCTCTTTTTTAAATGTATTTTTTCTTTTTGTGAGCAGTAAATAGTCACTTTCCTTCTCCATCTCATTTTACAGATGAGACAAACAGGTTAAGTGACTTGCCCAGGATCACATAGCTAGAAAGTGTCTGAAGCCAGATTTGAACTCAGGAAGAGGAGTCTTCCTGATTCCAAGCCCAATGCTCTACCCACTGTGTCATGTAGCTGTCCCTTTGAATGCGTCTTGTATGTATTGTTGTTTAGTGATTTCAGCCATGTCCAATTCTTTGTGACCCCCATTTTGGGTTTTCTTGGCAAAGATACTGGAGTGGTTTTCTGTTTCCTTTTCCAGCACATTTTACAGATGAGGAAACTGAGGCAAAGAAGGTTAAGTGATCTGCCCAAGGTGGCACAGTAAGTATCTGAGGCCAGATTTGAATTAGGAAGATGTATCTTCCTGATACCAGGCCTAGTGCCCATTTATAAAAATGTATCTCCCTATTAAAGAGCAGGTTTTAAAAAGCTTATTCTTTTTCTTTATGTACTAAGGACTTACCACAGTATCTTGTTAACACAGTGGAAGCTTAGCGAATGCTTTTTGATTGATTTCTGACAATAAATGACTCATTCTGAGCCTGGAGTCCACCAGTGTCCTGAGAGAGGGGATATTTTTATTGGTCCAAATTCTGCTTTCTTTTAGTGTTTTTCTTTATACTGTCATTGTGTCTTCTGTTCATAGAAGTTCTCTGATGATTCTCTGAATTCTCCTTGTCATTTTTTATGTGGTGCAATCATATTCCTTTATATTCACATATGAGTTTGTTTAGTATGTTCCCAAGCTACTAGACAATAGTCTTGTTCATTTCTCGCACACACAAAAAGTGCTGCTACTAATATTTTGGTATATTGCATCATGGGACCATAAGATCACAGATCTAGAGTTGGAGGAAATCTCAGAGGCCTTCTGTTTATAGATGAGGAAAACAAGGCTACAGAGTTTAGGTGACTTACCCTCAGTCTCACAGGTAAATGAGAATCAGAAGTGATATTTTAACTCAGATTTTTGAGCCAATGTTATTTCTTCCATACCACATATTGGAACTTTTCTGACTTTTTTTTGACCGTTAGGTTTTCTAAAGAGACCCAGTGTCCATTGAAGTTATTCAGCAGTGGTCCATCCCTTACTCTCTATCCCCTTATCCCTAATTTTTGTCTTTGGCATTAGCAGCCTGCTAAGAGCCCCAAAATAAAGCAGTGAGATGGTACAGTGGATAGAACACTGGGTCTGGGGCCAGGTAAACCTGAGTTCAAATCTGTTCTCAGTTGCTGTGTAACCCTGGGCAAGTCATTTGACCCTGGTCACCTCAGTTTCCTCATCTGTCAAATGACCTAGAAAAGAATGAAACAAACCACTCCAGTATCTTTGCCAGGAAAACCTCAAATGAGGTCACAGAGAGTTGGACAATCCTGAAAATGACTGAACAATAGCAATAACAGGGCCCCCAAATTAGATTTCTAAGAATTCTAGACCCCAGGATCCTGGAGTGGTCATGACCAAAGGTGGGGAAGGAATGAGAATGAGACCCCATGATGTTGAGCTTGTGAGTCTGGCTGAGGTGCCCAGGGTCATGGTTCTCAGTCTGTACCCCTCCCCTCTGGCATGACACCCTCCCCAGTGTCCCCAAAGCCTCCAGAATTCCTGTCGTGCTGAGCTTGCCTTGTTCTGAGCAGCCATACAGAAGAGAATAGGAACTGATTTTCTGTGATGAAAGCCCCTGGCCATGCCTCAGAGATGTCACAGCTCATCCCTCATCCTTGTTCTTATAGCCCTAGAAGCCAGCTGCCCACCCACTGTGGAGCTGTAACAGCTTCCCTTCTAGGGTTTCATAGACTTAGATCTGGAAGTGACCTCAGAGGCTACCCAGTCTAATTCCTTGAATTTGTAGATTAAGAATCCTAGACCAATAACTCAAAGACTTGACCTCTACCTTAGAGGTCACTGAATCCAACCCTTCCTTTTATAGATGGGAAAACTGAGGCCCAGAGTGGTTAAGTGATTTGCCTAAGGTCACACCAGCAAGTGACAGAGGTAAGATTTGAACCCAGGTCCTCTGATTCTGAGATATGTTGGCAAAACACTGCACATTTCACATTGTCATATACGTGTTAGCTCTTGTTCTATGGCCCCATTCAGTTCCAAATGCTAGGGTCCTCTAATTATCTTCCAGTCTATTAATTTCTTTGTTGGGTCATGGTACAAGGCAGGTGTGTGTGTGTGTGTGTGTGTGTGTGTGTGTGTGTGTGTGTGTAGGGGGTGGGCAAGAGAACTCATGCAGTCTCTGCCCTCAGGGAGTTTATAAGCCCTGCCAAGAGAAGGAATGAAAAATACATTTTGAAATAGGTCAGATTAACTACTGGGAACCAGGCGAGCCAGGTACAAGAAGGCTGCATAAATGTTTTCAGTAACTATGACTAAGGAAAGGGAGCCCACTGGATGAGTTCCAGAAACTTTTCAGAATCACAGGATCTCAGAGCTGAGAGGGACCTTACACCTACTCCAGTTGAACTGATATGGAAGGAAGGCTGGTTCTGGTGTCTGAGGGTTTGGGTTTAAATCTAGATAGGAATCTGCTTCCTACCCATATCACCTTGGGCAAGGCATGTCATTTAACTTCTCTGGACCTCAGTTTTCTCATCTGCAAAATGAAGAAACAGTAAAAGTGAAGCACAGTATCTGGGGTCCCTTCTGTCTCTACCTTTAGGATCTTCTGATCCTAGAAAAGTGTTTCTGTAGGCAGTGTTTGAATAATCCCAGTGAAGAGAGCCCCCTCTCCAGCCCAAAGTAATAACTTTGTCCAGCTGCCATGGATAGAAAGCTTTTCTTGACATCAACTCTAACTGGACTTCCCTGTAACTTTCATCCATGCTATTTTGTTCTGACCTCTGCAGCCAAGCAGAACAAGGTTATCTCTCTTCCTCAGGACAGCCCTTCAGATACTGGAATCAACCAACCAGCCTTTCTTAAGCCCCTCCAATGTGTCAGGTTCTATGCTGCTGGGCTGTGGATGTACCAGGGACATGAAAGAAAAACTTCGAGGCCTTTTACCCTCAAGGAACTTACATTCTTATGAGGAAGTCGACATACCTTAGGATACAGCATTTAAAAAAATGGATGAAAGATTATTTTGAAGGGGAAGTGACAGTAGGAAGGGCTTAGGAAGAGCTTCCTCAAGAAGGTGATGCTGGAGCTTAGTTTCAAAGAAAACCAGATTTTCCACATTGCAGAATAAGCCGATGGACTCCTAGGGAGTCTCAAATCCTCAAATATGAGAGCTCCAAGAGCCCTCCTATGAGGCTCTCTAAGCCAACCTCTTCACTTAACCAATGAGATTGAAGAAGTTCTCAAGCCTTTGTTAAAAGTGTCCCAAAGAGCTGGCTTCCTGATTTGAGCTGCCCCTCAGATTTAGTGGGCTTTGAATAATGGGTCATGACAGGCAAGACTATGACAGCTCAGAGGAAGGAAAGCTGGATTCCTGTGGGCTGGGGTGATATACGTAGCTTCCTGGGGATTCGGGACAAGCAAAACTTTTTTTTTCCTCAGATTTTCCAGCAGTTTTTTATTTTTATTTTTTAAGTTAATTTTATTTAGTCAATTTAGAACATTATTCCTTGGTTACAAGAATCATATTCTTTCCCTCCCTCCCCTGCCCCAACCCTTCCCACAGCCGACATGCAATTTCACTGGGTATTACATGTGTCCTTGATCAAAACCTATTTCCATGTTGTTGGTATTTGCACTAGGATGATCATTTATAGTCTATATCCCCAACCATATCCTCTTGACCCATGTATTCAAGCAGTTGTTTTTCTTTAGTGTTTTTGCTCCCACAGTTCTTCCTCTGGATGTGGATAGTGTTCTTTCTCATAGATCACTCTGGGTTGTTCAGGATCACTGCATTGCCACTAATGGAGAAGTCCATTCCATTCGATTGTACCACAGTGTATCAGTCTCTGTGAATAATGTTTTCCTGGTTCTGCTCCTCTCACTCTGCATCAATTCCTGGAGGTCGTTCAGTTCACATGGAATTCCTCTACTTTATTATTCCTTTTAGCACAATAGTATTCCATCACCAACATATACCATTATTTGTTCAGCCATTCCCCAATTGAAGGGCATCCCCTCATTTTCCAATTTTTTGCCACCCCCAAAGAGTGCAGCTATGAATGTTCTTGTACAAGTCTTTTTCTGTATTATCTTTTTGGGGTACAAACTCAGCATTGCTATGACTGGATCAAAGGGCAGACAGTCTTTTAGCGCCCTTTGGGCATAGTTCCAAATTGCCCTCCAGAATGGTTGGATCAATTCACAATTCCACCAGCAATGCATTAATGTCCCAACTTTGCCACATCCCCTCCAGCATTCATTACTTTCCTTTGCTCTCATGTTAGCCAATCTGTTAGGTGTGAGGTGATACCTCAGAGTTGTTTTGATTTGTATCTCTTTGATTATAAAAGATTTAGAACACTTTTTCATGTGCTTATTAATAGTTTTGATTTCTTTAACTGAAAACTGCCTATTCATGTCCCTTGCCCATTTATCAATTGGAGAATGGCTTGATTTTTTTGTACAATTGGTTTAGCTCTTTATAAATTTGAGTAATTAGACCTTTGTCAGAGAGGTTTTTGTTATGAAGATTGTTTCCCAATTGGTTGCTACCCTTCTAATTTTGATTGCATTGATTTTGTTTGTACAAAACCTTTTAAATTTGATGTAATAAAAATTATTGATTTTACATTTTGTGATTTTTTTCTAGCTCTTGGACAAGCTAAACTTTAAAGGATGGCGGGGATCTGAACAGGACAATGAGAGCTGACTCAGGCTTTACTAGCTGTGTGACTTTGGCCAAATTATGTTGCCTCCAGGCCTCAGTCTTCTTATCTGTAAAATGGGGGAAATGTACAGGATGATCTCCAAGACCCCCTCTAGCTCTAAATTGATGAGCCTAAATATACATATGTATCCACAACACACAAATATACACAATACATATATACCAAAGCATGTCTCCTCAATCTGGTCATCATCCCCACATCCTCATAGGAATGTACCTCTCAGACCATCCTGGGCTCTGACGTTGTTGTTGTCATTTTCAATCACATCTTACTCTTTGTGACCCCATCTGGGGTTTTCTTGGCTAAGATACCAGAGTGGTTTGCCATTTCCTTTTTCAGCTCATTTTACAGATGAGGAAATTGAGGCAACCAGGGTAAAGTGATTTGCCCTGAGTCACACAGTTAGTTCTCTGATATATGAGCTTTTTCTCCTTATCTGACCTAGAACCAGCCTGCTCTCTCACTTCCCAGCCACTTTCTCTAAACCACAGTCTCACCCTTTCCTTCCTTTCCAGCTCCCCTTGGTATGATATAAGCTCCCCAAGGGCAGGTCTGCCTTGCTTACAGCATGTGTATCCTCAGTGCTTAGCCCAGTGCTAGGCATACAGTTAGTGCTTAATAAATACCATCTTTCCATTTCAGTCTCTGTTTCCTTCACCTATTCCCCTTATCTTCTCCTACATACTTAATTCATTTTCTACATATTCACAGCTACCCAGTTCACCCTAGAAAAAACTGTCTGGTCCTATAACAAAGGTTTATGTGAGCAGACATGGGTTAGTCAGTGTACAAGAGCAAAGTTTCCCCCTTTTCTCCTAGCTAAGGAGCCTGGGGGTAATCAAAGAGTCTAGGGCCCCACTGGGTGGTTGGGTTGGTCTTAAAGAGAAGAAGGTGGAGGTTCTGAGAGAAGAGTGTGGGGAGGGGAAGGGTGGGTTGAAGGCTGAGTGGAGGAGAGTCAGAAGACAATTTTCTTACTTCACAAATATTCTCATTCCTCCTTCCAAGCTAAGCTGCTCTTTGGGGCTACTTCTACCTTTCCATGACCCAGCTCTCTCCCCCCCCCCCCAACCCACAATGCCTCTCTGGGAAGCAACTGCCCCTATGTTTGTGGGAAAGCTGATCAGAGTCAGGGTGAGATAGAAGGAGGAGAGAAGAGAGACAGGCCATGTGTCTGCCTGGTGTGTGGGTGTGTGAGTGCATGTGTGTCCGGGAGACACAGCGCCTGGGAACTGTGTGTGGGTGAGAAACTGAAAGAATAGGCCGAGAAGGACAAATATGCAGATGTGCCCAGTAAGGGTGCTGGCATACTTGGTTTGAGAAGGAGGGATAGAGAGAGAAGAGGGGGAATACTGCTCCCCCATTACTGATATCTCTGGAGATCCCAGAACTGTTTCCCCAGGCCCATTGGTCTCAGGTTCCTTCAGCCTAAGCAACCCTAGTTGTATGTAGCTTATGGCTTTCGATCTCTAGATGAGTTCTTTTCTCCCCCAGGCCTCAGTTTCTCTTTCTGTAAAAGGAAGCTATTGATCTTGTCCAGTGGGTTCAACTTTTTACATGGCATGGATGCTTTTGGAGGCTGCTGTAGCCTGTGGCTGGATCCCTTCTTAGGATCATGTTTTTAAATTACATAGAATTAGAAAGGGAATCCATCACATTGAAATATAGTTCTCAAGATCTTAAAGCAAGTCTACAGAGCCCAGACTGAAGGTCCCTCCCAATTCTTTCTTTCTTTCTTTCTTTCTTTCTTTCTTTCTTTCTTTCTTTCTTTCTTTCTTTCTTTCTTTCTTTCTTTCTTTCTTTCTTTCTTTCTTTCTTTCTTTCTTTCTTTCTTTCTTTCTTTCTTTCTTTCTTTCTTTCTTTCTTTCTTTCTTTCTTTCTTTCTTTCTTTCTTTCTTTCTTTCTTTCTTTCTTTCTTTCTTTCTTTCTTTCTTTCTTCCCTCCTTCCCTCCTTCCCTCCTTCCCTCCTTCCCTCCTTCCCTCCCTCCCTCCCTCCCTCCCTCCCTCCCTCCCTCCCTCCCTCCCTCCCTTCCTTCCTTCCTTCCTTCCTTCCTTCCTTCCTTCCTTCCTTCCTTCCTTCCTTCCTTCCTTCCTTCCTTCCTTCCTTCCTTCCTTCCTTCCTTCCTTCCTTCCTTCCTTCCTTCCTTCCTTCCTTCCTTCCTTCCTTCCTTCCTTTGTTTTTTCTCTTCAGAGGTAACATTCTAGCTTTTAAGGTCCTCTCCAGCAGTTACATTATGTCCTAAGGTTTGTTCCAGTGGCAACATTATGTCTTAAGGCCCTTTCACTTTGTATGTTCTAAGGTTTATTAAAGTTGTAACAGTCTGTGCTCTGTTCTTAGCAGCCCTGGCATTCGGGGTGTCTGTGAGTCTGCTGGAGAATGAGAATTGTCTGTCTCCTCTGTCTTTGTTTGTCAGCCTGTCCGTCAGGCAGCCTGTGCCTCCCTCCCTCCCTCCCTCCCTCCCTCAGCTGCCACTGTCACCTGCCCCTCCTCCATATTGTTGCCGTCACACTCAGGCTCCCCAGATGCCTCCAGTGTTTGGCTTTCTTCATATATATGAAAATGAATATTCGGATCCCCACATGAAATCCCCCACAGTGTCAGACTCTGCCTGCCTGCCTGCCTGCCTACCTCCCTCCTTCCCCTCACCCCTCTTCTTGAGCTCCCTCCGACCTCCCCTTGGCTTTGCTGTGTGCCTGCATGCCTGTGACAGCTCTGGGGGATAGATCAAGGCGGCTGCATTTCAGGAAAAAGAATTATTTCACTCAATTACTCTTACACACGAGCGCTGGAGTTGTGGGAGGAGGGGGAGAGTGCTCCCAACAGTTGGACAGGTTTCCCTCCGTGTGTTGGGAAATCGATCATTTCAGACCAACTTCTTGGTGGCAGGTAGAGATAGGCACCTGCTGGGCTGGGGGAGGGCAAGGAAGGCTGATGGGTTGGCAGGATTAGGGTCAAGGTGGCCTTTCTGTGGGCACCTAAGGCAGGAGAGACTTCTCTGTGGCTCAGAGGAACTTGGGAAGATGAGAATTAGAAATGACCTAGAACTCAAAGGAACATTTTCAGAATTGAGTTGGACAAATTGCTTCCCTGCCCTGGACATCATTTTTCTAGTCTGCAAAATTAGGGAGTTGGTCTGTATGATTGGGGCTCAGTTGGCAGATCTGGCAAATTCCAGCTCTGCTGCTTACATTTGTGATCTCCGTCAGGCACCTTCCTTTCTGCTCCTCATTTCCCTCTTCTCTAGAATGAAGGAGTTGGATTTCATAATCCCAGAGGTTCCTTCTGACTCTAAAGCTATAATCTTATGATTTGGCCATGTGATCTTAGTCAAGTCATCTGAGATTCCTTCTAGTTCTGAATCAATGAGCCTATATATATATATATATATATATCTTAAATTTACCTAGTTATTTACAAGTTGTCTCTTACATTAGAGAACACGTTCCTTGAGGGCAGGGATTGTTTCTACCTTTCTTTGAGTCCCTAACATTTAGCTCAGTACCTAGAACCTTATGAACATTCAATATTTGTTGAGTGCCATTCTATGCTATTGGTGGTAATGGGGGAAAAAAAGCATTTGATTATTTGCAATCAGAGGATCTGGTTTCAAATCCCAATTTTGCTTCTTACTAGCTGAACAACCTTGGATGAGTATTGTTTCCCCTCTATGGTCTTTATTTCCTTTCTCTGTTAAAAAGAAGGGATTAGATCTGATGATCTCTTGGTTCCCTTTCAGTTCTAAATCCTGGGTTTCTGGGATTCTACACATTAGAAGAAATTATGTTGGGGAAAATACCTGGGACTTTCAGTGAGTTTAAGACCTTGGCTGCCACAAAAGTCATTTTTTCCTTCTTTTTCTCTTCTGTCTTAGAACTGATTCAAGTATCAGTCCTAAAGCAGAAGAACGGTAAAGATTAGGCAACTGGGGTTGAATTGAGGCAAAGTGACTTACCCAGGGCCACATAGCTAGGAAGTATCTTAGTTCAGACTTGAACCCAGGTCCTCCCAACTCTAGACCTGTGGCTTTATCCTGCCTAGTTGCCTGTATGCCTTTTTATCCTCCTACTTCTTTTTAAGCTCACTTACTGCCTCCTCTAGGAGGACTTTCCTAAATCCCGTTATCTACCCTCTCTCCCTCTTGAAATTCTGTACTATGATTACTTTGTACATGTTGTCATACTTACTATTTAAACTTTGTCTTCTCTTCCTGCTCTCCCCCCTCCCCCCAAAGCTCTTGGGAGTGAAGACTATGGGGTATTTTTTGTCTTTGTATCTCTTGCCCCAAACATAGTATCTGGCACATGGAATTTGCCTAATAAATGTTGGATTAAAAATAATTTATAGATGAGAGTGATAGCTAGAGACAGAGATCTTTCCCTTTCTGAAAAATCCAAGATTGCTCAGCCCTTGCCCTTCTGTCATAGATCATAGATTTATTACTAGGACAGAAAGTAAAGTGTTAAAAGAGTTCCTTGTGCATCCACATTGGTGGATGTTCCACCCAACCCTTCCCTCTCACCTCCCCCCACCCATCAGAACTAACTATCTTTTGTGTCATAGAATGTTGTGTTCTTGAGAACTTCTATCCCTCTTTGACTGATTTCACTCTGTAGAATGTTAGGCCACAGGGATGTAGCTTTTCTCTGAAATCTTTGTCATCAATACTCCCCCAAACAAGGGCAGGGGTCAAACTATTCCCTGTTTTCCCCTTTATAACCTGTAGTAAAGGGCAGTTACAGGATTCAATAGAGAGTCAGTCCTGGAGATGGGAGGTCCTGCGTTCAAATTTGGTCTCAGATACTTCCCAGTTAAGTGACTGGGCAAGTCAGTTCACCCCCATTGCTTAGCCCTTTCTGCTCTTTTACCTTGGAACCAATACTTAGTGTTGATTCTAAGACAGAAGGTAAGGGTTTTTTTTTCTTAAAATAACCTATAGCAAAATTTAACTTTGTATGATCACTTCTCCCTAGGCTACTATGCTAGTAAGATCTGAGATTTTAAGGAATACAAACAAACCTCAAATTCAGTTGGTCTAATCTAATTATACATTTTATTGGAAGAAGACAAACGCCTTCCTTTTGGGAATCCCCCCTCCCCCCAGGAAGAGAACACAAGTGTGTTCTGCCTCATTGCTACCTGGTGGGTCCTTATCTTTGTCTGGCTTGGAGAAGCTGGTGTAGTGGATAGAATGTTGAACAGGAGGTCCTGTTTTAGATGATTGCTGCCTGTGTGACCTTGGGAAAGGCATTTCACCTCTTTCAGCCTCGGTTTCTTAGTCTGTAAAATATCGGACTCAATGGGACTAGGGTCCCTTCCATCTCTAAATCTTAGAAATGTGAGCACACTCCTAGCTGCTCCCAGAAAATCAGCTTTATTAACTGCTATCTTTATTTTTCTTTGTTATTACAATAATTGATTTAAATCTATTAACACTGTGATTAAGGGGGTAGCTCAGTGGATAGAGAGCCAGGCCTGGAGACAGGACCTGAGTTTAAATGTGACCTCAGATACTTCTTAGCTGTGTGACCCTGGGCAAGTCACTTAACCTCGATCACCTGGCCCTTACTGGTCTTCTGCCTTAGAACTGATTCTTGTGTTAATTCTAAGACAGAAAGTAACGTGTTTGTTTGTTTGTTTGTTTGTTTTTTTTATATCTGTTTTTAGGATTCTTTCAGCTCTTGAAGTTATTTAGAGAAAAATGAGGGAAGACCTTTTCTTTGCAAAGAATAGTGGCAGCCCCATTTCAAACAGATTTCTCCCTGACCTGAGATTGTCATGTGCAGGCTGCTGCTAGATTGCCTTCCCATACCTAGAGTCTTCCCTGTGTAGCCTTGGGCTGTCTGCCTCACAGAGATGGCCCTCCAGTTCTGTATCAGGATTACCTGGAGGTTAAGGTTCCTTCTAGCACTCAATCCATGCTCTTTGATTAGTAAATCTCCTTTGATCTTCTGCCTTAATGGCCTCCAAGGTCCCTTCCAGCTCTAGATCAATTTTTCTTTCTTTCTTTTCTTTTTTTTTTAAAACCCTTACCTTCCATCTTGGAGTCAATACTGTGTATTGGCTCCAAGGCAGAAGAGTGGTAAGGGCTAGGCAATGGGGGTCAAGTGACTTGCCCAGGGTCACACAGCTGGGAAGTGTCTGAGGCCAGATTTGAACCTAGGACCTCCCGTCTGTAGGCCTGGCTCTCAATCCACTGAGCTACCCACCTGCCCCCTAGATCAATTTTTCTGTGATCTTTAACCTGAAGGCCTTAAAAAGCAAGTCCTTAAGTCACTAGCAGCTGTCATGGCACCCCAGTGCTTGTAGAAACCTTTCCCAGGACTGGAGTCAGGAGAGCTGGTTTTTAGTGTCTCAGCTGCCACTGGGGAAATGCACTCTTCCTGAGCCTCAATTTCCTCCTCCATACAATGGGAACAATTATCCCTGCCATGCTCATACCCCTGTGGCTTGGAGAAGAACATATACGCTGACATAAGCATAGCTGACACACTTCTACCTTAATTTGGAGCTGAAAGACAGAGATGCTCACATCCCTTGTGTCCCTTTGGTCTGGCCTCAGCTCCTTCCAGCTGGGGAGACTGGTGTTGGGTTGTTATATGGTTTGTAGAAATCCAAGAGATCAGAATAATTCTAGCTCAAGTTCTGGCAATAACAGACTGTGTGACCTTGAACAAACCCCTTTCCCTCTCTTGGCCTCATTTTTCTCTAAAATGAAGCACATGAACTAGATAGTTTCTGAAGCCCCTTCTAGCTCTAGATTTCTGATTCTATCAGACAGCATGGAAGAGGAGAAAGCCCTGGGCATAGAATCAGAGACTGGGTTCAAATCCTAGCTAAGATGTTTCTTAACCATGTTACCTTGGGCCAACACTGATCTCTCCTGGGCCTCCCTCAATTCCTTATATGTAAGATGAAGTGATTGGGCTAGGTGGCCTCTAAAGTCCTTGCCAGCTCTTGATCTAGAGAATCCTATGAATGAGAGGAGGTGGATTCAAATCCTGCCTCTAATATTTACCATGTATGTGACCCTGGTAAGTCACTTCAGTTCCTTGGGCCTCCGTTTTCTCATTTGTAAAATAAAGCAGATAGCCTCTAGACCTAGCATCCTATGACAGTGGCAAATTCCCCATCAGATATTTTTTGTGATTTGAGTTGGAAGGTAGATATGGAGGGTTCCTTGTGCCAGTCTGCACTAAGCTCTCCAGCTGGAAAGGCTGAAGTTAGGCCAGGGGTACACAAGAGGTATAAGCCTTGCTGTGTGCCTTTGTCCACTGAGCTCAAGCAGGCTCGAGAACTCCTCTGTTCAGTTCTGGCCTCTTTTCCTCCCTATTAGCTCAGATAATTGAGTAAAAGCCAAGTTGGCTTTGCTTGCCAGGGGTCAACAGCTGGGGCAGGCTTAATTTAGGACCTGTGTCAAGGCCCCCAGGGCATGATGCTCAGCAGACAATAGACCGATCCAAACCTGAACCTATCTTAAACAAGACTGAGCTGCTGCATTGGCGGCTGGCACCACACCGAGAGCGCAGCCAAAGAGCCCTCTTGTCTGTTTCTTGCTAAATGTTTGGATGCCAAACCAGTTTCAGAGGCTTCACGGACCAGGAGTATACTCCAGGCCACCAATTAGCTCATGGATTCTCCTTAGACAGCAAGAAGTGCCCCAAACAAACTGTGCGCATTTATCAGAGATCAAACCATTTGGTGATGGATAGGATAGACTTTTGGGGTATATTTGTGGACAAGGTGACGGAGGGAATCAGACCAGACAATGACAGTGACTATGAGATTTGGGAGTCAGAGGACCTGGCTTCCAATTCAGAATCTGCAGTTTCCTGTTTATGTGACCTTGGACAAGTCCCCTCTCTTCACCTTTAAAATGGGAGGATTGCACTGGCTAGTCTAACAAAGGTCCCTTCAAGCTCTTCCGTTCCGATTTCTCCCAGTGTTTTTAGGGTCAGTGATAGGGACTGGACCCATGATTTAACTGGCATAGAGTACTCCCAGATGAGAAAACTCTCTCTACCAAGGTATGTTAATATCTCCTCTCTGAATTTTAGAGAATTTTCTAGAATTGTGAAAGATGGAAAACTGACTTGTCCAGGGTCACATGGGGCACGAGCAATTCCATTGTGTTTATTTATGTCCTTGATTCACTTCCCCAATCCCCTCCTTCCCCCCCAACCCCCTTTATATCATAAGGTTCTGAGGGGCAGACTTTAGATTGGGGCAATCCCTTTTGTATTCTCTTCAATGCCTAAGCAGTTCCTTGTGCTTAGGGGGAAGGGTAGTGTGGGCAGGTTGCAGACCTGGGATTTCATCAATATAAGGAACTTCCAGTGTGGAAATGTCCTCTACCAATGCAGGTTCATACCTCCTCTGGCACTTATAGTCTTGGAAAATTGTAACCTGGGGCCCTGAGAGGTTAAGCTACATCTCTAAGATCTGGCAAGACTTGAACTAAGTCATACTGATTTGGAGGCCAGCCCTCTAACCATTAAGCAATTCTGCCTCTGGACTATATGCAATGAGCTATATCAGTTATTAGGGTACTGCTCCTCTTCTCTGTAGGCAGGTAGTCATAGTGGGTAGTCAGGAAAACCCAAGTTCAAAACTAGACTTTGACAGTTAAGTGACTTGTTCCAAAGTCATAGTGACTTTGTTATATGTTAAGTGACATAAAGTCACTTAACTGTCACCTGCCTCAGTTTTCTCATCTATAAAATGGGAATAACTCTAACCTTACCAGTTAGATGACTCTAAAAAAGTCCCTTTACCCTATTTACCTCAGTTTATTCATGGATAAAATGAGCTGGAGAAGGAAATGGCTAAGCCACTCCAGGATTTTTGCCAAGAAAATCCCATAAGGTGTTACAAAAAGTTGGATATGACAGAAAATGATTGAATAACCAAAATGAAGGAATGTAGTTGCGAGTCAAGAGACTTGGGTTTTAGTCCTGGTTCAGCTACTAACCATTTGTGTGACCTTAGATCAATCATTTTCAGTTCTGGGTTTTCATTGTGTTATCTTTAGCGGGGTTGTAGTCGATATGGTCTAGATTATATCTGAAGCTCTTTTCCAATAGCATAACCCTATTGTACCCCCTTGTTCTCTGACCTCACTCTGTCTCTCCATCTTTCCCTGCAGGATGGTCGAATATTCCCTGGACCTTCAGAACATCAACCTGTCAGCTATCCGTACAGTCCGAGTCCTGAGGCCCCTCAAAGCCATCAACCGAGTGCCCAGTAAGTCATCCCCAGGCTGACTCTTCCTTTCCCTGCCTCAACTCTCCAAACAAAGAAGACTGGGAAGAAATAGCCCTTCCCTTGCTGTACGTGGGGTATATTAAACTCCCATTCTGTGCCATGTAAAGATGTGGCTGCATAGGGAATTCATCAGCCTATTTAGCTTTATTGGCACGGCTACTGGCTTGGGCAACTCGAGTCACTTGGATGAATGGTCTCTGGCCACTGATGGCCATTGAATGTCAGAGCTGGAAGGGCCCAACTCCAAAAGACTTCAGAAGGACCAAACTTTTAAAAATTACCCGTGTGTAGGATGTTGTTGGAATGTCAGAGATTTAGAGTTGGGAGGGATTTCTGAAGTCAGTCCTCTAATTTTACCAAAGAGGAAACTGAGGCTCTGGCTGAAGTCTGGCTATGAAGGGAACATGGATTGTGAGGAGGGGGCATCCTAGTCTTCCTTCAGTAGTACAGACACATCCCCTCCCCCTTTCACACACGCACATGTGTTGACCATTCTCAAAGGAAGACAGCCTTGAAGGGTAAACAAACAGCCCGTGACTAGATGATAATAGGATAAAAGAGAGCTGGAGAGGACCAGACACACGCAGTCATAGACACATGAAGACAGGCTTAGCTGTCAGGGAAAATGGGTGGTAGAGACAGCAAGGCATAGAGACTCTAGATGCACTCAGATGCCATCATC
The DNA here is from genome assembly GCF_027887165.1 of Monodelphis domestica. Lineage (NCBI taxonomy): Eukaryota > Metazoa > Chordata > Mammalia > Didelphimorphia > Didelphidae > Monodelphis > Monodelphis domestica. The sequence continues at coordinate 102,932,200 of NC_077231.1, forward strand.
TCTAGCTACAGACCCTAGGTTGTTGGTTTCTGGAGAAGAGAGGTTTCTTCTTCCTTTGGTTCTTTGTGGCTGCTCCCCTGCAAGCCTTGGGCCTGGGTGTGTAGTGGTTGCCTAGTGATGCTTATTTATAAGGAATGGATGTCAAAATGCTCATCAGAAGTTCCTGGACCTCAGGAAGGAGGAGCAGAGCTATAACATACATGGGGTGAAGGGGGCACCAGTGGCCAGAGCCCTGCCTTCCAGAAGTGACTCTAGCTTCCCTGGACCATGCTTGGTGATGGAGCTGCTTGGGCTGATATCATCAGGGTTGCCTTTTTGCTGTGTTCTTCTCCTAGGCTGCATCTCCCTTAGTCCCTTCAAGATAAGGATAAGACTCAGAGGATCCTGGATCTAGACCTGTGGCCCTTGGGTCCTACCTTCTCATTGGCAGAGGAGGAAACTGAGGCAGCCCTGTGAGGGCTCCCATGAGGAGAAGAAAGTTGTCTAAGTTTTAAACAGTTGTCTCAGTGGTAGGATTCAAACCCAGATCTTCTAATCATGGTTAGAATCCTGTTCTCATGGCATGACTGTTTTAGTCCCCAGATAAAAGACTTTCCATTACTGCATCTCTACTGAATAGTGCTGGATTCTGGCTCTCACTGTGTGACCTTGGGCAAGCCATTTCCCTTTCTCTGGCCTTAGTTTCTTTCTCTGTCAATGAAAGCAGTGGATTTAATGATTATTCTGGTCCTTTCCAGCTCTAGGATTCTGGACCTTTGTGGCTGCCAGTAATCCCTCCAGCCAATAATCCAGTCATTTAAGTATGAAAGTCACTTTTGGGTTCTTTAATAAGAAACTAGGACATTCATTGCAAGAGGCCAGAGGCAAAATAATCCATCTCTCTTTCCCAGCTCATTCTTCCTGAGTTCTTACTCCCTAGAACAGCTCCCTTTCCAAAAGCCCTCTGGAAGGCCAGAGGGCAACCAGAGGCAGTGGGGGAAGTCACCAGTGGCTATCAGGAAAAGTCCTTTCATTATTCCATTTAATCTTTGCATCAAAGGTTATCCAAGCCTGTAGAGACATGAGAGCATAAGATATCAGATTAAAGAATGCCCGAGTTGGGAGGGGAACTTAGAACAGAGAGTCACAGTTGGGAGAAGACTTAGAACAGAGAACATCTGAGTTGGGAGGGGTCTCAAAATCATAAAGTCCAACCCCCTCTTTTTAAAAATTAGGAAACCGAGGCTTAGGCAGGGCATCTGGCTTACCTACTCTCCCATAGAAAATAGGTGATAAATTCAGGACTAGAGCTCAGGTTTTGTGGGTCCAAAACCCCCTTCTGCCTGTTTGTTCTCTGTTGTGCCCCAGGCTCTGCTCATCCTTTAGGTTTCCCAGATGGAGCTTTAGAAGGTAATTATAAAATAAATCACCTTTTCCCAGCATTTTGTGCTTTCCTTATGTAGACTTTGTAAGTGAGATAATGCATGTAGGATTATCTCCATTTCACAGGTAAAGAAACTGAGGCAGAGGAAGAGTGACTTTTCCATAGTCACAGGGCTAGGATATGTCTGCAACCAAACTCAAACCCATGTCCTTGTGACTTGAAGTCTTCATTTCAGCAGGCCCAATCCTTTCCCAGGTCCTCCATGAGTGACATTTCCTCAGTGCTGTTAGCTTTTGGATCAATTCTCAGAATCCCAGCGTGGAAGGGAACCTGGAGGTCACCTGGCTCACCCTCCTCACTTTAAAGAGGAGATGAAACGAGTTGCTGAAGGTCATAGAAGCAGTAAGAAAGAGAAGCAGGATTTGAACCTGGGTGTTCTGAGTCATCACTTCTGCAGATCAAACTTGCCCACAGTCCTAATGCTAGTGAATATCAAAGCCAGAACCAGCAACCAGGTCTTTGGACTCCCATCCAGCCCCCTCATTGTGATGCCCCACTCTCCCTTTTATGCTCATCTCTTGCAAAGGTGCTTCATGTCTATTTGCTACAAGCCTGACCCAGAATTCTTGTACAGGGATGGATGTGTTTGGTATCTGTCAGATAAATGAAAGTGACTTAAAATACTATGATGGCACCGGAAGGAGAGAAACCCCATCATTCCCAAGCTTCCAGGCCCTCTGAGGGCACCTAATCTGCCTCATTCCTGAACCAGGATCTCTTCTCTGGCATTCTGAAGTAGGCAGCCAGTCTCTGTTTACAGACCTCAAGGAGTTTTTGTTATCTGTCCCTGACTCTCCTTCCCCCGCCATTCCTAACCACTACTACCTACTGACTGCCCTTTCCACTGTTGATTTCTGCCTACGATTTACTATTTTGCATTAGAGTCAGCCCCAGAAATCAGTGGGGAATGGGAAGCGAACATTCTGGTATTATCACTTGACCCTTGGAGAAAGAAGGACACTATTAAAAAGCTAAATATACGCTGAAAAGTAGACTATTAGGAATGTTTCCTAAAAGCAGTATTTGCCAGGCAGCAATCTAATTACCAGAGTCTGCCGTGCCCTCTTGGAAAGTGGGTAGGATAACCTTCAGTCGAGGATAAGCCTCTTTCCTCCCTTATTTGTCTTTTCTTCTTAGAAATTCATTACAGAAACCCATTAACCAACCAACAAGCATTTAGTAAGAACCTGCTGTGTGCCAGGTTTCAGGTTAAGCATTGGGGTTGGAGATACCAAGACAAAGGATGAAACAGTGCTTTCCCTCAGAGAGCTTCCATTCATTCTCTGAGAGGAAGTACTGTAGTATAGATACAGAAAAACATATGAAGCATAAATACCAGGTAATTTTGGGAGAGCATATAGGTTGCACAGTGGATAGAGCACTGGGTCTGGAGTCAAGAAGACCTGAGCTCAGATCTGGCCTCAGATACTTAATAACTGTGTGACTCCAGGCAAGTCACTTACCTCTCTGTTCTCTTCAGTTTTTCATCTCTCAAATAAGCTAAAGAAGAACATGGCAAACCACTTCAGTATCTTTTTTAAAACCCTTGCCTTCTGTCTTAGAATCAATACTCTGTATTGGTTCTAAGGCAGAAGAGCGGTGAGGGCTAGGCAATGGGTGGTTAAGTGACTTGTTCAGGGTCACACAAGTAGGAAGTGTCTAAGGCCAGACTGGAACTCAGGATCTCCAGTCTCTAGGTCTGGCTCTCAATCCACTGAGTCACCTAGATGCCCCTAAATATACAGCTACCTGTTTTGCTACTGCATCATTTTTGTTTTTAAACCTTTAGTTTCCATCTCAGAATGAAGAACTAAGTGTCTGTTCCAAGGCAGAAGAGCAGTAAGGGCTAGGCAATGGGGGTTAAATGACTTGTCCAGAGTCACCCAGTTAGGAAGAGTCGAAGGACAGATTTGAACCCAGGACCTCCCATCTCTAGGTCTGGCTTTCTATTCACTGAACCACTGAACCAGCTGCCCATTCTAAAATCTTTGCCAAGAAAACTTCAAATGGAGTCACAAAGGGTCAGACATGACTGAAATGATTCAACAATGACAAAATTTTGGGAGGAAGAGGCAAACCCTTCCAGCTGGGAGAGGAGAGCCTTCATGTAGAAGGTGATGTTTGAGCTGAGACTACCCAGAAATTATAGGTGGTGGTAGAGTTCACCCTATAATCTCTGCTACCCAAAAAGCTGAGGTTGAGAGCTGGTGGATCAGTTGAACTTAGGAGTTCTGAGCTACCTGAGGACTTAAGACAATCAAGGTTCCACATTATCTGGCATCAGTTTGGAGAATCCCTTGGAGGAGTTGATTGGGTGGGGGTGCTCCACAAAACTGTCTAAAGAGGGGCCAGACAGCCCAGGTCAGCCATATCAGGAAAGGCTTTATGTACAAGGTGGTTCTAGAACTGAGCTTTGAAGGAAATGAAGGATTCTGAGAGATGGGGGTAAAGAGGGAGTTCATCCCAGGCTGGAGATAGAGTATAATGATGTGCAATGATCAGAAGCAGGAGGGTATGTTTGGCTGACTATAGAGAGAAAGGGAATAAGAAGTTTTGAGGATAGAGAAACGCCAGCCAGGAGAGTTTGTGTCTGACCCTAGAGGCTAGAAGGATCATCAGTGATAGCTGACCTGAGGGGGTCATCTAGTCCAACCTCTTCTCTCATTTTTCTGACAAGAAAACTGAGTCAAGAGATCAAGTCACTTGCTTAAGGTCATATTGCTAATAAATGGTAAAGTCTGGATTTGAATCCAGAAACTCCTGGGACCAAATGGATAGAGGATTAGGGAGAATATAACAAGCATGCATGCCTCATGCTTTCTTTTCCTAAAAATATTGTCTCAGGAACCAGGATGTAGTAGAAGGGTTTCAGGAGCCTGAGATTAGGAGTCCAGATGCCTATATTCAGAGCTAGAAAGGGCCCTATAAATCATCTAATCCAAACCCCTAATTTTACACAGAAGGAAATTGAGGCCTTTGGTATGTCACAGGGAGCAAGGATTAGAGGACACCCAGGTAGTGAACATCAAAGGCAAGTTCTGAATCTAGGGCCTTTGGCCACATAGTGAGTTCTCTTTCCATTGTACTTAACTGCTTGGTTAATCTTGGCTCTGTTACTAACCAACCATGACTTTGGGCAACTATCTTCCCCTCTTTGAGCCTCAGTTTTCTTCCCTGTAAAATGAGGGATTTGGACTAGCTGGGGTCTAAGATCCCTCACCCCACCCCAGCAGCAAAGGGCAATGATTCTAGGTTTGGATAAAAGACCAAAAGATTTAAGAAATTCTGCAAGTGCAGACTCTTCCCCTCCTGCTGTTTATTTGGGCCAGCATCACCAGAGTCCCAGAAGGCTTAGAGAGAAAAGGCACGGTTACCCTCCAGCAAGTTCTTTCACCTTCCCCCCCTCCCTTGCCTCCTCTTCTCCCTTTCCCTTCCCTTTTCTCTCCTCCCTGTCTGGAGCTTTAAGAAGGACTTTAGTAGGAGGTCTTGAATACATAATAACAACAATAGCTGATAATTTACATAGCACTTTAAAGTTGACCCAGGATCCACACCTATTGCCTCTATTAATCCCCACAAAGTCCCAGTGAAGAAGACAACTAAGCCTTCAGCCGATGGGATTTCCCATTATTCTGATGAGAGGCTTCTAAACCAGAATTTAGGATCATAGAACCAGAGGGTGAGAGATGGAGCAAGAGGCCACCTAGTCTAACCTGTTCACGTTATCGATTAGGAAATGCAGATGCAGAACCTCGGTTTTCTTGTCCACAGTCACACAGGTAGGTGTCTAAGATGGAATTTGAACCCAGGTTTCCCCAATTCCAATCTCAGCATCCTGAACACTAGGCTGTCTCTCATTTTCCTCAAGGAATTGTTGGTTCCTTGCCCTTTCTCTTCTTGGGAGTTGTCCCCTCAACCTCAGGCCAATCAGTGATGGTTCTAACTGGTTGCTGCATTGTTGATGGTTCTGAAGAACAGCTCCCTGATTCACTGATGATGGCTCTGCTGGTGCAGGACTAAGGGCTTCCTCCCGGCCCTCTCAGGATTCACTATAAGAAGATTCTAGACTGACAATAGACAAATGATACCAGAATACCAAAGATATCCTGGAAATTCTTGGGAAACAGTGGATAGGGCCAACCCTGAGGCACCCAGGTGTTACAGTAGAGTGAGGACAGGTCTGGAAGTTCAAATCTCACCTCAGAAACTTTGTCTAGGTGACCCCATGGGACTTCAATGGGCAGGGAAGCTCAGAATTGGACTAGTTCTTTCCAGCTCTAGATCTGTGCCCTTCAGAACTAACAAAGAATGCTTGTTGTGGCTAGGCTGTGTCCAGAGCACATATTAGAGATGGAAAGCTTACATGAGATGGTGTCTGCCCCCCTGGAGCTTACCATCTAGTAGGGGGAATAAGACAAGGACACAGATTACTGTGATATCTAAATGTTATGTGATAAGTACCTCAGAGAAGTGTAAAACCAAGAGCTATGCAAAGTAGAAAGGCTCTAACTAGAGGTGTGTGGCCGGATAGGATCAAAGAGGGAGAAGAAGGTGTTGGAATTGAGTTTTAAAGGATGGGCAGAATTCATCAGTCTAAGAAGGGAGGAAGGGAATTTATAAGAACAGCATGCATAAGGCCTTCCTGGGGCTCATCATTACCTCATGAGTAATTGGTTGTGGGGGTGGGGAGATACTATCTGAGGCACAGGCATGCCCACAAACCTACATAATTCCATGTGGTTATAGCCCCACCTGAGATTTCCTCAATGGCACTCTGTGTGACCCCAGGACCCTGCCCACCTCCCCAGGTCATCAAGACCAGTTTGTTTTGCCAGCAGTATCACAATCAAACAGCTGTTTGGGGGCTCCACAGCTCCAGCCTCCCTCTAGTTTTTACAGGTTGGCAGATGTTAGGTAGAGAACGGTAGAGGAACAGTTCACAAAGAGGGAGGGAGGCCAGTGCTTCCTGGGCTCACTGGTTCCTCAAGCCCCTTGGCTCCTGGCTCCTGCCTCTGCCCAGCTGTTTGGATCAATGATTGCTCTGATTACATTGCTGTGATCCCTCCTGGGTGAGCTCACCTGGTTTTCCTCTTTCTCCCCCGCTTTACAGCCCTAACTCTCCCAGTGTGAGAAAACACCTCGTTGTCAGCTGGAACTCTGGGATCTCTTCCCGTCAACGCCTTTGAAATCTCATCCACAGTTTGGCATGGCTAGTTTTTCACACTTTCTGTGGATTTTGCTTATTTATACCAGTTTGTTAAGATTCACTGACTCCTAGATTCCCAGGATGTCAGGGCTTAGAATCCTCTAGTCCATTGCACTCACTTTATGGGCAGAAGAACTGGTGCCCAGAAAGGAGAAGGGACTTATTCCAAGTTACTCAGCTGGTAAGAGTGAGAGCTAGGATTTGAACCCAGCTCTTCTTTATTGAATCCAGTCAGCTTTCCCTTATAGTTCACTTCTCTCTCAGCACTCCTACCCTGTTGTGATTCTTGTAGGTGGAGGGAGTCAAGCTAACCCTTAGGTTCCTTCTGCTCCAACAAACTATGGTTCTGCAGGGGCTCAGAGAAGAATTGACTCCATTTCCTTCCCTTTCTACATTCCCCCTCCTACCTTTAGAGACAGTCCTCCCTGTTCTCTAAACAGCTCCACAAAACTCTTTTCTCCTTTCTTGTCCCTTACCCATTTCTTCATGGTCCTCCATGTAAACTTCTAAATTTAGGACCAAGAGAGCACCGAATTTCCAAGCAAGAAACCTATATACTATTTCCTATCACCTGCCAAATGACCATGTGGCCTTCGATAAATTGCCCAACTTTTTCAGACCTCAGTTTCCCTATCTGTAACCCACACTGTTATTTCAGAGGTCCTAAGGAAGGAGTTTGGGAGCACAGGCAATGGGGATCCTCAAGGCCAATGTTTGGTATGGTGACCTTCTAAGAGTTGTGACCTCTTTACACTTTTCTCAGGGTGGGAGGGGGCAGTGGCTTGAGCCCCATGAGGCCAATGGGTTCTGATGTACCCTTGAGAGCCGCTTATTACCTTCCTACTGTGTAGCTATAGGCATCCTTTCAGAAAGTCATTCAATCAGAACAGGACAAGAAAAGTGGTGATCTCATTGTCCTCTACTGGGATTAGTCTCCATCTGGCAGATTGTGCTGAATTCTGGGGGACACATTTTAGGAAAGTTCTTTACAAGCTCAAAGGTGTCCTGGGAGCTGATTTAGAGCTAAAAGAGACCTTAGAGGTACGTCTTCTGGTTCAAGTCCTGTATTTCATAGATGGAAAGTTTAGACCCAGAGCAACCAAGATGGTGACAGTCCTTGGGCTCAGGCCATATAAGGATCAGTTAGAGGAACTGAGGGTTTGGGGCTTTGAAGAGACAAGACTCAGGGGGAACATGATAGCTCTTTTCAAGTGTTCAAAGGGCTGTTATATGGAGAAAGAATTAACCTCATTTTGCTTGGCCCCAAAGGGCAGAAATGGGAACATTGGGTAGAAGTTTCAGAGAGACAGATTTCAGATCGACACAAGTTACTAGCAAATCAAACTACTGCATAGTGGAATGGGCTGCTTCTAGAGGTAATGAGCTTTCTGTCACTGGAGGTGTTCAAGCAGAGGCTAAATGATCACATGTTGGGGATGTTAAGGATGGGCTTCCTGGGCAGGTCTACATTAGAATAGATGATCCTTCCAGCCAGGATTTGTGATTTTGAGAATCCATAGTTGGGTTAATTTAGCAGCAGAGGATGGGAGAGGAGATGAAGCCAGGGGTTGGGTAGCAAGCAGCAAGGGAGGATGACTGAGGATCTGCTATTGTCCCCTTCCCATAGTTCACCACCTGAATCTTCCCTGGGTCTCCCCCCACCCCACTCCAGGCCATCCCTATTAGTATAGCTGCCCTTCCTAATGAGCCGATATGGCTTAATAACCCTCAGAGGGGCTTTTCTAAATGGGACAGCAGCCAAGAGGGAGAAAGGGGAGGGGGAGGAAATGAAGGCAAGAAGGAATGGATCTTAAATGGAGTGGAACCCATGGTGCTGGGGCTTCAGCTTTCTGGAAGACAGTCAGTGCTGGGAGGGGGAGGGGAGTGTTGAGGGAGAACATCTGTCTCAGCATCTGGTTCAGCATCAAGTATGGAGACAGGGAAAGAACAGCTGAACCAAAGTAGGGAGAGATGCAGAGGTAGGGTTCGTGTCACACCTAGAGTCTGAGCAGCTCAATTGTCTACTGACCTTTTTTGGATCCTGGATGAGCCACTCCCTTCCTGTCAAGGAAGGGTCATCTCCAGCATGGTCCACAGAAGGGAGCTGAGGGAGTGTAAGCAAGGAGGAAAGGGCCAGTGTTGGAATTGAGGGAGTCTGACTCAAATGAACCTTGTGGGGTTCCTCCATAAATGGGGCCTCCCCCAACTCAATCATTTTGGGGAAAATATCACCACAATAACTAGAATTGGGAGCAGTGCTGTAACAGGTGATTCTGTCATGAATAGCCTCTGTCTGAACATCTCAGGTTTGTGGTTGGGATGGGATGGGACATGGTTAGGAGGTACTGATGGATAGAGGGGCTAGTGAGTCATGGATGGCAATAAAAATTGTTGATTGAAAATTGGGAGGGAACTTATAATCATCTAATCTAACTCTCACTCTACAGAGAGGAAAATGAAGTCCAGTGAAGCATATGATTTGTCCAAGGTCATATAGGTAGTGACAAAATCAGTATTTGAATTTGGATCCTGTGGCTCCAAGTTCATCACTCTTTCTGTATTTTTACACTACCTTTAATGGTCATAACTTGGGCATTTATGCCAAGTTTTATATATTTAAAGTCAATTTCATATTCATCAACAAACAACTTCTATTTAGGAGCAAGTGGGTAATGAATATGGAATATAACTTTGGGTTCAAATTCTGGATGTTACATATTAGCTGTATGACCTTGGGAGAGTCACTTCACCTTTATGTTTCGATTCTGTTTTCTATAAAATGAGGGGTTAGAGTTTGATGACCTCTAAAGTCACTTTAAGCTTTAGGGCCTGGAAGCTGCCCCAAGGTCATAGGACCCAGGACTGTAAGGGAACTTAGGGGGATGATCCACTTCTCCTTTGGGGAATGGTGGATGAAAGCAGGCATCTTTATGCAGCAGAGAGAAGAGAAGTCTTTGTGGGGACATCATTCCTGTCTTCAGATATCTGGAGGGCTGTCATGAGGAAGAGGAAAAGGGCTTCTGTGTGCATCTCCAGAAACAGGACCAGTGGGTGGGAGTTACAGGGAGGCAGAACTGAGCTCTCACAGAGCAGAGCTGTCTGGCTGCCTCTGGGGGACCAAGTGAGCTCCTGTTACTGGAGGCATTTAAGCCCAGGTTGGCTGACCATCCTGCTGCAGGAACTCTGGAGAAGAAATGCCTGCAGGGTTGGAGAGGTGAGCTCTGAGTTACCTTCAGACACGGAAGTCCCAGAATGCTTCATTTGCATTTGCTTTCCTTTTAGGAACTAGAGGTGGTAACTGAAGCTCAGAGATAATAAATGACAGTCTCTCCATCATTCCCTCTCTCCCTCCTTCCTCTCCTCTTCCTGGTCTCTTTCTCCCTTCTCCATCTTTCTCCTTCCCATCCCACCACCCTCTTTCCCCCAGCTGTGGCAATCTGGCAGCTTTGATGTGTAGGAGGGAGTATTCAGATAGATATGAGAAAAAAACTTCCTGAAATTTGCACACTATATGGGGGACTGGAGCTGGACTAGGTCAAAGCTCAGGGAAATGCACTAACCATTGGCCAGGAGGCAGCAAGATATTGTGGAAAGAGGATTGTTTTGGGGCCGGTGCTCCTGGGTTCCAATTCTTACTGCTCTTACCAGCCACATGGACCAACTCACTTCCCTTCTCTTGGAGTCTGTAAGTCAAGGAGGTTGATCTTTGGAGACCCCATAAGGCAATTGTTTTATGTAAAGCTCTGGGCTGGGTCCTGGGCATATAGAAGTGGGAGACCACATCTCTGCTTTCAAGGACTTTAGAATCCAAAGGGAGGGAAGAGCCTCGGTTTCAAATTCTTCAGGCAGTCCTCGGAAGGAGGCTGGCTCCCTGGACCCTTCCTCTCTCTTTTTGGGCAGCATGAGTGCATCCTCTGCTGATCCAGAGCTAGGATGTCTGCAGTGTCCACACTGTCTCCACGGATGCTGGTGGCCAGCCTTCTGGTGACCCATCCTCATACTCTTCAGGAGCCTGGCCCTTGGATGACAGGCACACACACCCATAAACACATACAATCTGTCATGGATGGCAGCGCAGACTTCTCCGAGCTTGGGCTATTTTGGCTAACCTTTTGAGAAGGCAGATTCACCTCCACACCACCAAGAGGCATGCAGTAGAGGGAGGCTTTTTTGAGTGGGAGGGGGAGGGGGAAGATGCACAATATACACAAAGGACTCTGGTAGGATAAGGGAGAGTCAAGAAGTCAAAAGGAAGGTCCAGGCCAGGTGGTGGGAGCATAGACAGACCAGCTCCAGCTGGGGGAGGGGGGTGTTGAGGTAGATTAGTCTACCTCAATCAAGGGTGGGGCAGGACAGTTTTCTGTGCAGCCTGGTAGAGTGAGAGTGTAAGGAGACTTAAAGACAGGGGTCTTGAGTTCAAATCTTACCTCTAGATTTATTTATTTCCTCTCTCAATCTTAGTTTCTTCCTCTATAAAAAAGGAGAGAATGACACTTGTACTCCCTAATAAGCTTGAGAACATCAAACATGCAGGGTTGTGTAATAGGGAAAGTGCTTGGTAGAGCTCAAAACACTAATTAATTTAATTCAATAAACATTTATTAAGCACCTGCTATGTGCTATGTATTGTTCTAAGTGCCCAGGAAATCAAGAGACAAATGACAATCCCTGCCTTTAAGGAGCTTACAATCTAAGGAGATATGTGTACAAAGTAGGATATAGACGCGAAAGAGTGTGGAATAGGAACTAATTTAAACCTGGGAAAACAGGGAAATAAGACAGACCAGGAAAGGCATAGTGCCTGGCACACACATTTTTGTCCTTCTGGGTAGAGCTGAAGGGGGCTTCAGAGGCTTAGATCAGAGAGCCAGATGGGGAAAGGACTTTAAAGGTCATTGGTCCATCTCCTTCATTTTGCTATTGTTCAGTTGTGTTACTCTTCATGACCCCACTGGGGATTTCTTGGCAAAGACCCTGCAGTGTTTTGCCATTTCCTTCTCTGGATCATTTTATAGATGAGGAAACTGAGGCAAACAGGGCTAAGTGACTCACTTAGAGCCACATAGCAACTAAGTGTCTGAAGCCAGATTCGAACTCTTCAAGTCTTCCTGTGCTCTATGCATTACAACACCTAGCTGTCTATTATTTTACCAATTAAGGAAACTGAGACTTGACCCCGGGGAAAAATTTGAGGCAGGATTCTTCTGGATCTTCTGGACTCCAAGTCCAACTCTCTATCCACTATGCCTCTAACTTCTTTTTCTAGTCTGATCCCCTTCTACTAAATGAGAAAACCAAGAAGTGGAAATGTGACTTATCCAAGGTCTTACAGTCAGAAATGTGATTTGAAGTCCTGTGGCTCTGGAACCAGGCCTTTTCCCTGGCTAGAGTTTGGGGTACATTCAGAACCAGGGCTTTTGCCTTTGAATTCACTCTCTTGTTGAGGCCAGGGTAAGCACCGGGCCACCCTATTGGCAGAGAGCTGCTGAACTCCTCTCCGTGTTATCTCCTGCCCTCATCCCTGCCAAGGGAGCTGTAGCCTGGGCGAGGTGCCAGCTGCTCTGACATGGGTAGCCACAGACCATATGTTCTCTCTCTCTGCCCTCCCCCTGGTGTGCCCTGCTGTGGCCTTGATTAACTGGCACCAGAGAAGGGCAGAAGAGATGTTGGCCATTTCCCTCTGTCTCTCCTCCTCCCACTCCCATCAGATTTTCTTGCTTCCCCTTCAAAATGGTCCCACTAACTTTAGGGAGGTCTTTCTGTCTTGGCTATAAGGCTGTCACTGGAATCTGCAGCTTTCTCCCCATTGTAGAGGGGCAAGAAGGAAGATGGGAGGGAAGAGTGGGGTAGAAAACTATAGTGGGATACTAGGATTTAGAGCTGGCAGGATCCTCAAGAGAAGTGGATCAAATACTCTCCTTTTCTAGGTATAATGTGGTCCAAGGGGAAGAATGCTGGCTTTGGAGTTGAGGGGCCAAGATTTGAATCCTATATGACACTGTGCCTCAGTTTCCTCATTTGCAGAATGTAGAGGGATGGACTCAATAGTCTACAAGGTCTCTTTCAGTTCTAAATCAATGACCCTATGATCCCATCTTTGTTACTTAGCTATTGGATATGGGGCGAGTCACTTCATCTCTCTCAGCCTCAATTTCCTTGTTTGAAAAAATGAAGAGATTGGATTAGCTGGCTTCTAAGGTCTGTGTCATCCCTAAATCTGTGATCTCTAGTCAAATTAAGATTCCTAGGGAGCCAAGTAGCTGCCTCAAGGTCACAAAAGCAGTAAATAGCTGAGCTGGGAGTTGGACCAAGCCTGGGTCCCTGCCCGTGAATCCTGTCCAGTTCTCCCCATATTCTCCCCTTCAGATTCAGCTTAAAGCCCGAATGAGGCTTGGCCAAAAGTCAGCTCCTCTCCCTCCCATCCCTAGTCTATCAGGCCAAATGAGAGTTGAGCCAGAAGCCATTGGCCCCCCACCCTTGCGGCTGACCACTACCAATCAACAGAACTGTTCCTCAGGCCAAGAACCCCAGGCAGAGTTCTGCTGCCTTGATGAAGCATTACAGGAGAGGGCCTCACGCCATCATCCCTAAAAGGAGGCTCATTTTTCCAGACCTTCTTTACATAAACACCACCATGCCCACTTTCAGTTCTCCGAGGACCCATGATCTTGTCCCTCTGGGACCTCCCTCCACCAAAGCAGACCCCTTTGTGATGGTCATCCTCATTTGCTGAGGTTGAATAATCCATTCTACCCCTCCTCCTCCTTGCTGCTATCTCTACTTCCCAAAGTCAACCTGATGGTGAACTTTGGCCACACTGGTCCTCTGGCCATGCCCAGTCAGGGTCCATCACCTATCTATGGAACCAGCAGATCTTGCATTCTGGGTTGGCACAGCCTTCTAGAAGCCTGGGTTAACTTCAATCCAACCCAAAGAATCTAAAGAGAACTTTAGTGGCGAGATGAAATCAAAGAGTGCTGGGTAGTCTAGGGAGGCAGAATGAATCCTGGAGAAGGTGGGTTTGAATTCCACATAGCTAGCTAGCTATGTGACTTGAAGTATCTTTTTTAAAAAAACCCTTACCTTCCATCTTAGAGTGAATATTCTATATTGGTTCCAAGGCAGAAGAGCAGCAAGGGCTAGAGACCAGATTTGAACCCAGGACCTCCCATCTCTAGGTTTGGCTTTCAGTCCACTGAACCTCCTAGCTGTTCCCTAAGAAAGTGTTTTGACCTTTCTGGCCTTCCTCAGTTTCCCCAACTATCAAAACAAGATATCTGGACAGATGATTTCTAAAGCCCCTGTTCGTTCTAAATTGAACAAGTCTATGCACTACAGCAATTCCCATTTCTGTGGCACGCCATGGTTTGCCAGCCTGGTCAGGCTGGATCTATTGCTTGCCAATTCTCATCTCCCTTCCCTATTGTGACCTCCTGCTCTCCCTCCCTCTCCGCCCTCTTCCATCTCCTGCCCTAGCTCTTCCATCCTCATCCCTTACCCTTCCTCTTCCTACCTCACCCCTGTAGGCTCTCCCCCAGGTGAAGGCTGGCACAGTTGCTGGGCTGTTTCCACTCCAACTGGCTGGCACTCTGGCTGCCACTCTAATCGAGAATGACAGGGACTGTCTGGAGAGAGAACAACAGTCTCCAAAGGTGGCGAAGCCACTCAAGAATAGCCAGCCTCTCCCTGCCCCCTCCCTTCCCTTTCAGTCCACTCACCCAGCAGAGCCACCACGGCAGGAGCCGAACAAGAAAGGTTGCTCCTCCCAGCCGGGCAGCTCGGCTTCTCCATCAAGGCCAGACCCATGCCATCGGCTCCTCCATATTGGACTCATCGGGCTGATAATAACTGGAGTCTAGGTTTGGCTCTGGAGCCCGTAACTGAGGCCCGAGGAGTGCTGCAGACCCCGAGCATCTGTATGTCGGTAGGGCTTCTCACAAGGGCCCGGGATGCCCCTGTGCCCAGGACTTGGCTCATTCAGCTTGAGAAATGTTCCCCGGGCACCCCCAGCACGCAGAAAGCGGGCCTGATTTTGGGTGGATGCTGGTCCCCCCGCCCATCGCGGAGGAGGTGAGCGGGAGAGCCAGAAGAAGGCAAGTCAGGCCTCAGAGGGATTTTTAGCAGAAAACTAGACACACTGAGTTGGAAAGGGCTGTCATGTGGAAGTGAGATTCGCTTTGTTTTCCTTGGTCCCCTAGGGCAGAACTTGGATCATGGGTAAAAGTGAAAGAGGCAGGAACTCGAATCTGATTCAGCAAACATTTATTCAAAGACTATTGTGTTTCCGGCCAAGAAGTACAATGGGAGGGCGCCTTAGAACTGGACTTGGGGGGGCAGCTGGGTGGCTCAGTGGGTAGAGAGCCAGGCCCGGAGATGGGACGTCCTGGGTTCAGTCTGGCCTCAGACACTTCCTGGCTGGGTGACGCTGGGCAAGTCACTTGCCCCTCCCTTACCACTTTTCTGCTTTGGAACCAATATATAGTATTGATTCTAAGAGGGCAGGGAAGGGCTTGAAAACAAACAAACAAAAAGAACTGGACTTGGGGGGTCAGGAAGCCCAGGGCCCACATCTCGCCTCTGATACCTATTGATGCTAGGCTGTCAATTCATCTCTGGGTGCCCTTGCTTATAAGTCCCAGAGCAGGGGATGGGCTTCATCAGGAGTGGGGGTTTCTTCTCTGGGTGTTCCCTAAACCAGAGAAATTACAGGGCTGTTCGAAAAAGTGCGCCATGCACTGTCTAGACACTGAGGGGAAAGAGAACAGCTCCTGCCCTGGAGGAACTTAGTCTTCTGGAGAAGGAGGGGTGCAATCTGTAAACAAAACACCAAGAAAGCCAAAGTCATTTTAGGGTAGAGAGGTGCTACCAGCTTTGGGGGAGGCATCGAAATCAGGAAAGACCTCCTGTTGATGACGGCATTTGAGCTGAACCATGAGTGGGAAACAGTGATGGGAGAATGGATTGTGTTCCAGATGTGGGGGACTGCCTGGGCAAAGAGCCAGTATAGGAAGATGGAGAGAGAAGATGGCATGCTGTCTAGGGGGAATAACTAGCCAGGCAGTTTGGGATAAAGAGTGTATCTCAAACCCAAATGGAAAGGTTGGTAGATAACATGGCGAGGCCAATATTTTAGCCCAGAAGCAATAGGGAATTCTCAGAGATTTCTGAGCAAGCCTGATCAGGTCAGATCTATGTTTTAGGACCGTCTCTGTGACAGCTGCATGGAGGATGAATTGAAGAAGGAAAGGAAACTTTCTCACAATTAGAGCTGTCCTAAAGCAGAAATGGGAGGTAGTGAGTTCCCCATCATGGGAGTAAGAGATGTTAGAAGAAGGGATAAGAAGGGATGTTTATTTTAATGATCTCTGAGCTTCCTTCAACCTCTGAGATTCTGTTATTTTGAAATCAGTGAGTACAGAAATCAGGGTACCTGCCCTCAAGGAGCTTTGTGTCTAGATAAGACTAATGATGATTATTTGTTATAGTTTTATTAATATGCTTTATTTATTATTATAACATTAAGAGTAACGTCAGTACAAACTCCTATCAAAAGAAACAAAGTTGTGGTGAATGGGAGTCCGAGAGAGATATAGAGGAAACCTTTAGGGGAAGGAAAGATCGCTTCTGTCTAGGAGACTCCCGAATTGGCTGCTAGAGGTTAGAGAGCCTCTGTGCTGGACCTTCAACGTGGGGAAGTTTTCAACTGGCAGAGCTAAGGAAGGGGTTGGAGGTGGCATACCTGCATAGGGAAGCTGGACGAGCAAAGGCAAGGAGGTAAGAGATGACTGAGCTTGTTCAAGGAATGCTGAGGAGTTCATTTGATTAGCTCAAAACTTCTTTTTCTGCTATGGACCATGACTTGACAGTCATGAATTTTTTCTCAGAATATTTTTGCATAAAATAAAATAATGTTCAATTGTGTCTATCACTTTAGGACCCCATTTGGGTTTTTTTTTTACAAAGATTCTGAAATGCTTTGCCACTTTCTTCTCAAACTCATCGGACAGTTGAGGAAACTGATGTAAACCAGATTGAGTGTCCAAGGTCACCCAGCTAGAAGTATCTCAGGCTAGATTTGAACTCAAGTCTTCCTGACTCCCAGCTCAGCACTTGATCTATTGCAACACTTTGCTAGAATTGCAAAAGAAACAGAATATATTGGATTCCTATTTTAAAAACATCAACACAACAATAAGTTCACAGGCCCCTAGAGTAAGAGAGAGCCTGAGCCATTTTTCAGTGAGACCCTCATGGTAGCAGCTCAGTGCTAACTTGCAGAGAGAGGGTATCAGGAAGACCTAAGTTCAAAATCTGTCCTCAGACATTCCTAGCTGTGTGATCCTGGGCAAGTCACTTAATCTTATTTGCTTCGATTTCCTCATCTGTAAAATGGGGATGATAATAATAGCACCTACTTCTCAGTGTTGCTTTGGTGCTCAAATGAGATAACATGGAAAGTCCTGAGCAAACTTTAAAGTGCTGTGGAAATTTGAGTTGTTACTGTTATTGTCCTTATCCTGTAGGTTTGGGAACAAATTTGTTTTGAGCTGAGAGTCATCCTAGATTTGTGGTAAGAAAGGATGTTCTGAAGGACAGCTAGTGCTGCCACCAGGTCCCTCCCTCCCCTTTGCAGGGGGTGGGGAAGCACAAGGAAGCTCCCACTCTCTACTTTGGAGAAGCTGGGGGTGGGAAGGTGGGAAAGGGGCTGACTAGGTGCTTTGCCTTCCTTCCCTACTGGCATTGCGACATAGTTCCTCTGCCCTCTACCTGAGATCCTGAGTGAGGAGGAGACCAACAAGGAGTAGGGTACGCAGCCCCCAGCCCCAGCATCCTCCATGTTTTAGATTTCTTGTCGCTCCCTTTGGGTCCTGATCAGGGCAGGGCCACTCCTCTTTCCTTCTGAAGGCTCCCACGCCCTCCACCAATCTGGGTAGTTTTAAACAGGTTTCACTGAGCTTTGCCCCTATCTATCACAATAATCCAACAGATAGACAGACAGACAGACAGATCACAGGCTGTGCAACTGCCCTTCCTCCCAGCTCCAGGAATGAGGAAGGTAGATGCCCCTGCCCCAAGAGACAAGGCTGTGAAGCCAAAGGAATGAGGCATCCTGGGGAAAGAGCATCTGGCTTTGGGGTCTGGGTTCGAATTTAAGGCCTGCTTCTTAGTAATTGTGTAACCTTGGGCAGATTGCTTCTGCTCTCTGTGCCTCAGTCTTATCATCTGTGAAAACAAAAGTAGGGTTAGAGTAGATGATCTATAAGGCTCCTTTGAGCTCTAAATACCTGGGACTGAAGGGGCCCTGGGGGATGAGAATGAGAATTGGGAATTGGCAGTCAAGGCTGGGGCACAGAGAAGGGGGGAATGGGGCAGGGAGGCTGGGGAGGTCCAGGAGAGTGAGAGAAGGCAGAAAGGGAAAGAAAAATGGAGGAGGAGGCAGGAAAGACTTTATGGAATACTTGGTGCCCTGCAGATGTTTTCTGCAGCTCTGAGTGGCCGTCATAGCTGTCCTTTTCCACCTTTCCACCCTCCCAGCACGTACAGGGAGGGGAAGCTGTTGGATGTATGTGTGGGGGAGGGACAGGCAAAGTGACCCTAATTCTCTGTTTACCACTGCCACGACAACTTCCAGCTTCTAGATGCTTTATAAATATTTACACCAGCTTTGTGCCAGCTCACCTTTATCCTAGCTCTCAGCCCTGCCTTTCCCTTGGTCTCTCCCATTCCACTCCAGGCAGAGCTGAGGTCCATCCAGCCCACTTCCAGGATCCCCTTTGGCTAAGGGTCCTCAGGGGACCCACCTCCCCCTCACAATACACACCCCAGCTTCCCTGAAACCAGACCTCAAGGGCATTCATTCACCTTAGGGAACTTCTATAAAAAAAAAAAGATACCTATCTGAGAATTCCTCTGGCCAGGAGAAGGGTAATAGGGGAGTGAGTTCTCCATTCCTGGAAATCTCCAAACACATCCTGGAAGATCATTCTTCTAGGATGTTCCAGAGGGCATTCCTTTTCTGATGAGGCTTGGATTTGACAGAAAAACAGTGGAAAGAGGCCAGGCTTTGCTATGTCGTGTTCGGATGAACTGGCCAAAGTACCTTCCCCTGTCTGAGACTTGGTTTCCACCTTTGATTTTCAAGGCCCCTTCCAGCTCTGACCCTCTGCCTGTCAAAGGCTTGGACCTGGAGCCTGTGAACCTAAAAAAGGAATGATGGGGGAATTTCACTAGATCTCCCCCCTCTGGATTTACTTTATGCATTCATACACAAGACTTTGAGAAGCGCTCATGGGCATCCCCAGGCTGACTGCCCAAGGGGGACAGGACCCAGAAGAGGGAAATAAACTCGGCATTAGAAGGTCCCTTCCAAGTGTCTGCTTCTGCTTTTTGACCTTGACCTTGAGAGTGAGGGAGTATCCAGATGGCTTTTTAAAATGTCATCATAATGGCTTAGGAGGCAGCTGTTGGAGGAGCAGATAGAAAAGGCAACAACTGGGTTCCTGCCCCAGGGAGAACCTTCTGCAAGGGTCACCTCTGCCACATCCTCCCTTAGAGGTTAAGGGAGCTGCCCAGATCAGAATGAATCCCTCAGTGCTCCCCAGATGACTCCACTGGTAAAGGGAGTGTCCTGGACTGGAAGTTCCCCACACATTGAGGAAATCAAAAACGGGCCCAATGAAGAGAATTTTTATTGTTGTTTAGTCATTTTCCGTCATGTCTGACTCTTCATGACCCCATGTGAGGTTTTCTTGGCAAAGATACTTGAGTGGTCTGTGGTTTCTCTCTCCAGTTCTACAGATGAGGAAACTGAGACAAATAGTGAAGAAGTGACTTGCCCAGGGTCACACAACTATTAAGTGTCTGAGGCAGGATTTGAACTCAGAAAGATGAGTCTTCCTGACTCCAGACCCAGCACTCTGTCCATGGCACCACCCAGCTGTCCCATAATTAAGAGAATAGCTCTGATTTATACAGCCTTTGAAGTTTGTGGAGCAACCCCCATATACTATCTCATAAGAGATGGGATGGGGGATTAGTACCTCCATTTCACAGAAGAAGAAATTAAAGTTCAGAGAAATTATTTGCTAGCATCAGTCAGCAAGCATCTGACATGGGATTTGAACTCATGCTTCCAAGTCCAGTATGCTCTCCATCACACTCTATTAATATACTGCACTGGGGCCCCTCCCATCTTCTCCAGTCTCCTTTCCAATTTTCCTCTCTGATTTTTACTGTCTCCCCTCCTTTCCCTTCTCTTTCTTTCCATCTTTTCTCTTTCATTCTTCTGCTAGTCTTCCTTCCTTCTGTGGGTTCTAGCCTGGGCCCCCCTGAGAACTGGTGACACAGTGTAAGAGGCCCAACCTGACTTAGCTAATTACTTGACCAGAGCCATAAAGAAGAGGATTAACTGGGGCCTCCAGGGTCTTCCCTGACGCCTAATTCCAGTGCTCCCCTTTTCCCTGGCAGCAGAAGTAATGAACTGGTTACAAATCGCTAATTAGCTAATTACGGTCTGGACTCCATGGATTGCCTAAAGGCCTTGGAATTCCCTGGGCACCAAGAGGAAGGGAACAAGAAGGAGAATTTTAGAGAGGGGAGTGGGAGGGAATCCTTTGAGGATGAGGAAGAGTCAGAAGAGGTCTTCCAGAATTTCATTATCTTCTTCCCGAATTTCCATATCCCCATAGAAGAAGAGAAAGTATAATTAATTGAGGGAAAAGAGTGGAACCTTTCTTTTGAGGGAGGGCTTTGCCCACGAGGGGCAGCTAAGACTGAGGATTAAGAGGAAATCTGTATGGGCCAGTGGCTCTGGTTCTTTGGGAGTTCTCATGAAGAGAGTTTTCTACTCCGTTTCCATTGAATGTCTTCCCCCTCCCCAACCTCAGCCCAGTGAAGGTTTCCCTGTTGGGGAGGGATGGAAGGATGGGGGGAGGAGGAGCAGAGTCTAAACTCAGATCTGGGCCAGCTTCCTGGCTCATTCTGGGGCCTGGAGAGAAGCTACGCCCCCTTCCCCAGGAGGAGACTGACCTAGTTTCAGGGGCAGAAGTTGGTGGTGGGCATTAATTATTGATCCATAAGCACTCGGTAGTTGGAGCCAAGGATCCAGATCCCAAATAATTAACCTCGTTAATAATGATGCCGTCATTGGCCCCCAAACAAACAGAATTCTGGCCAAGGACACCAGCCTCCTCCCTCATTTCTCTCTGACTCCCATTTCTCATCCCCCTCCCATTATTTGTTACCTCAATACCATCTTGAGCACCATTGAGAAGAGCTTGTCCTGTGGTCAAGCTAGGGTCTGGACAAACAGTAGATTCTGTCCTCTGAGAACTATTTGGATAAAGCTCAGCTTGTATCTAGACTGCTGGTTTGTATGGTGGATGGAGTGTTGGATGTGGAATCAGGAAGATTCATCCTGTTCATCCATGAGTTCAAATCCATCCTCAGACACTTAGTAGCTGTCTGACCCTGGGCAAGTCACTTTACTCTTTAAAAAGAGAAGGCTGGACTCAATGGTCTCTGAGTCCTATCCAGCTTTATAATTGTGGGTAAAATTTTTTTTCCCCCTCTGGGTCCCAGTTTCTCAACAGGTGGAGGGTTAGACTAAACTTGATTCCTTCCAGGTTTGTGATTTCAGGTGAAAAGGGAGCAGCTGGTGGCTCATTCCCACCTTGCTTGGATAATGGGTTCTGGTGTAAAAATGGAGCATGCTGCCAAGTCTGCCCTTCTGGGATACCCATCTTTGGTCTGGGTGCCAGAAGAGAGAGAGAGCTTGGGCTGAAATGCTGCATGATTTCAGAGCCTTTTCTATCATCCTCACTGGGGTTTTTAGGAGGAGGATGGGGGAATGGGAGACAGAAGACCCACTGAAATGACTCTCTCCATATGGGAAGAGGAGCAACCTCACTGGAGATGACATGAGCTCTCATTCTTCATTCCTCTGCCTTGGGCTTTGTTTCCATCTGATGCTACCCTCTCCCTTCCCTCCTTTCCTCTTTCCTTATTTCTTTGTTCCCTCTCTTCCTCTCCCTTTCTCCCCTCCCTCCTTTCCTGCATCCCCCTCCTTTTTCTCCTCTGCAGGTATGCGCATCCTTGTGAACTTGCTGCTGGACACCCTGCCCATGTTGGGCAATGTGCTACTCTTGTGTTTCTTCGTCTTCTTCATCTTTGGCATCATTGGTGTGCAGCTGTGGGCTGGCCTCCTTCGCAACCGCTGCTTCCTGGAGGAGAACTTCACCATGTGAGTAAATGAGAAGCATTTAGATAGCAACTTCTGTGTTCCAGGCCCTGGAACTGCTCATTTGGCAATTGGAGGGGTTGGAAGGCCGGCTCTTCCACCCAGGCAGTGGCTTCCTCTCAGGGATCCAGAGGCCTCAGGGGCCACACCAGGCTGGTTGTAAATCAAAACCAGCACACCAATAAGTGCTTAGTTACACCTACTCTGTGGAGAGCACTTTGGCTTGGCTAAGGGAGACCCCGAATTTAGAAAAGATGGAGCTGGGAATATAGTAAGAGGAATAACATCCAAACACAAACAGCCACAATTCAAGCCAACATTTATTGAGCACCGACTGTGAACAAAGTACTCTGCTAGGCCTTTCGGGATAGACATTGATAAATAATAGAAAGATACTTACACATGAGTCCATATGTATGTGCACACACAAACACAAACACAACCTCCAGAAACAAATAAACACACAGTCAACTATAGATGCTCCTTGAATGAGCTGCTTCTCCTGAGGCCCCTCTCCCCATGAGAAGGAAGGAGGGAAGGAAGAGAGGGAGGGAGGGGGGAAGAGGGAAGGGAGGAAGGAAAGAAGGAAGGAAACACTCAAGTCCCTACTATGCATCAGGTACTGGGCTGAGCACTATAACAAATATTATCTCATTGAATCCTCAAGTATCAGTGTGAGATTGCCTAATGGTGATAAATGACCCAAGCAGTTCCCTGATGGCCACACTAGCCACCGTTATCCGTTCCTCCATCTCTCTCCAGCCACTATCTCCTCTGCCCTTCCTTTTCACTACATACTCTGAGATCAGTGTAGTGGAAAGTTGATGGGTCGAGAGTCAGGATACCTGAATTTGAATCTTGGTTCTACCACCATTACTTATGTGACCTTGGGAAAGTTCCTTGATCTCACAGGATCTCACCTGCAGTTCATTTCAGCTCCACATCTCTGACCTCTGCTCTCTTTTTCTCCAGTCCTTTCCACCCAGGCTAGCTTTCTCTTGAAGACATGACAGCTCTTGGCCTCCTCTCCAAGCATGACTGCTCCCTTCTTCCACATTTCCTGACAGCTAGGGGCTAGGAGGAGGAGTTGGCAGACTTCTCAATCCTTGCTGCTGCTTTCAGATTCTCCCTGGGCCACCATCTCCCAGAATCCACCTCTCTTTCAAGGTCACTTCATTCTGTCCAGATCCTTGAAACTGTAGTCCACTAGCTCATTTCATCCTAACTGTGACACCCTTCAAACATCTTGGATTCTCAGTTCCTTAACCAGCTCAGCTCCCGGGATTTCCATCTTTCATTCACCTTTAATCATGAACAAAAGTGGTCCCACACCTTGGATGCTTCATCCTTCATCTAAATAAATGTGCCACAGGAGCCAGTACTTCTAGTTTATTCCTCTGGCTGCTCTCTCTATGGAGCTCATCTCATACTTGACCCACAAATTTCACCTACAACAAACCTGACCAGCCAGCTTCTACCATAGGACCACCATTGATGGAAAACTCACTATTTCCCAAGATAGACAATTCTATTTGGAGATAGTTTTGTTCAATAGCTCAGAAGTTTCTTCTTATACAGGAATGTGTTCTGTCTCTGCAACTTTGTTCCTTGTTCTGTCTTCTGGGGCCAAGCAGAACAAGGCTAATCCCTCTATCACCCAGCAGCCCTCAAACACACTAATCAAGGCTCTGTAAAGTCTTCTCTAGACAGAATACTCTTATTCCTTCAAACTATTCTCATGGGGGAGGCAGAGGGAGAGAGGGAACAAGTATTTATATGCACCTGCTGTGTGCACTGTGCTAAGTACTTTACAAATATTTTCTCATTTGCTTTCCACAACAACTCTGGGAGTAGGTACTATTATGATTCCCATTTTACAGCTGAGAAAACTGAGACAGACAGCAGTAAAGTGATTTGCCTGGGATCACATAGCTAGTAAGTGCCCGAGATGAGATTTGAACTCAAGTCTTTCAGACTTTAGGTCCAGTAAGTGCTCTATACACCTTCTAGTGGCCAGACTTCTCACAGTCCTTGTTGCTCTCTGACTTCCCAATATATGGTCCCTCAAAAGGTCCACAGTCCTCCAGATGAGGTCTGGCCAGGGTAGGGGAGAGTAGAAAATCACCCACCATGATCTGGACATGATGGTTCTGTCAAGGTGACCTCAATCCACATTAGCAGCTTGGGCGGTCACATTTTACGGCTGATGCCTATTGAGTTTGCAGTCGGTGTGCACTCCGAGGTCTTCTTTATATGAACTGGCGCCTTGTCACATCTCTTTTCTCTTGTACTGGCAGCATCGTTGGTTTTTTTCATAACCCAAGTAGAAGCCTTTACAATCATCCGCATTGTGTTTTATATTAATAGATCTGGCCATTGTTCTAGGCTGTCAAGATCTTTTTAGATCCGGATTCTGTCACTGAATGTTTATATGTCCCTGACAGTTTCATGTCACCTCAAAATTGGATAAGCCTGCCAGCTCTGCCTCCATCCTTCTTGGCATGTGCATCGTCTCGTCAACGTCCTTTCTAAAATAAAACAGAGCCGAACACAACTTCCAGATGTTTTCTAGAGCCATGTCAGAAGACTCTGGGGCAGCAGAGGGGTGTGTGTGTGTGTGTGTGTGTGTGTGTGT
Organism: Monodelphis domestica; assembly: GCF_027887165.1. NCBI lineage: Eukaryota > Metazoa > Chordata > Mammalia > Didelphimorphia > Didelphidae > Monodelphis > Monodelphis domestica. The sequence continues at coordinate 102,956,702 of NC_077231.1, forward strand.
GTGTGTGTGTGTGTGGTAGCAATTAAATTAGCCTAGCTAGAGAGGAAAAACCAAAGGGTCCATGGATAGGGCCCTTGTTGATGAGTTCAACAATGGCGCATCATTAGAAACAGTGACTGCTCTGCCCGCCATGATTGTGGAATATCATTGGTAGCTTACAGTCAAGGCAATGCAGATTCATACAGTCCCCAAATTGAAAGAGATCTTAAAGGTCACCTAGCCCCCCCAGTGTTCCCCATATGACAACGTAAGGCGTATGTTGCCCCTGTAGTTCACCATCTTTCTAATCAAGATTGTTCATTGCTTTTTTTCATCCAAACTCACTTGTCATTAGGGTTACCTTTTGTTTATGTCCTTATGACCACTGTAAATCATTTTCTTGGTCCTTTGGAGCTCCCAGATCTCTCCAGACATCTCAGAAATCTTCATCGTCCTCATTTCTTGGGGGCATGATCATCTTCCTTCATATTCCTAGATCACAATTTGTATGCTCACTTTGGGCTCCCATTTTCTTTAAAGGGTCATGTTTCCCCAAAGTATATTCTCCTTTATATTTTGGTGTACATGGGTCCTTTCTTTCTGACTTTGACCTCCTTGGAGGACATGCTTAGTCAAGAGATCATTGGGTCAAAAGGATAATAATCATCTTCACTTTTCTCATATAATTAAGTTGGCATAGAATGTGAGGCATAGCATGACTATGCTAAAGGGCAATGAGTCCCTCATTTTATAGGATCACCTATCAGTTAGAGATGGAAGGGAGCTCGCAGGCCATGCCATCCAGTCACTTCATTTTACAGATGAGGAAACTGAAACAGAAATTAAGTGACTTGTCCAAGATCACACAGAGGCAAAATTGGAATCCACGTTTTCTGAGCCCAGAGTCAATGCTCTTCATTCCGGACACTAATTATCTGTTAGTGGAACCCTAGGATTATCTGGCTTCTCTGATAAATCTGGTCAAATGACTATAGCCCATTTTGTGTGTCCCTTTGTTCTCTGCAATCCCTGCTAACAGCAGTCCCTGTTCATCCTGGGAAAAACCAGAACAGAGCAATCTTGACAAGTGTCTTTCCCCAGGCACCAACCAGCAGATTCTGGGATCCCAGGAGCTGTTGAGAAGGGAGTGAGAGGGAGGACCAGGGAGGGTTGGCTGGCAGAGGGATGGGAAGAGAAGGCCCCCAGGGATCTCTAGAGGGAACTGTCTGGGTTGGGAGTGCAAGAGGCAGTGGAGACAGAGACAGAGAGAGGGAGAGACAGACAGATAGACAGGTAGAGACAGAGAGAGGGAAGGAGAGATAGAGACAGAGATAGACAGAGACAGAGAGGGAAAGACAGAGACAGAGGCAGAGACAGAGAGCGGGAGACACAGAGACAGAGAGAGAATGTGAGTGTGTGTGTGTGTGTGTGTGTGTGTGTGTGTGTGTGTGTGTGTGTGAAAGAGAGAGAGAGAGCTCTGTCTCTAAGGTTTGCACACCCTTATGAACTGGGGGGTACAGATTTGTTCAATGCCAGACCTATGGGGTTCAGCCATGCTGGGGCAGGGGCAGCATTCAAACCCAGATCTTCACTTCAAGCCTGGGACTTTTTGGAGTTTGATGGGATTGCTTTCTCTAAACACCTAGTTGAGCTCTAGGCTCTGAGTGAGTAGATTGTTTCCTTTCTTTTTAAGTAGAGGAGGGAGAGGACATTGGGATTCATATAATGAGGGCAGGTCTGGCTGGGGGTCCAGTATGGGGGCTTTGGATGTGCAGAGGTCCCTGGGCTGCACAGAGTGGTCAGCAGCCTAGAAAGGGAGGTAACTTGGAGAAGAACAGCCTCTTGGAAAGCCACAGAAGGGGAAGCTCACAGCCCAGGGGCTCCTTCGCAGGCCCACAGCTCACCTGTCTCTACCTGCAGCTCTCCCTGTTTCCAGTGTGTGTGTATAGCTTGTTGGTTGATGTCTTCACCCCCACCTTCCAGAAACCATAAGCTTGCCCCAGGCAGAGAGTGTCTTCCTCTTCCCCAGGACCCCACCTCCCAAGGGTCCAGGGGCAGGTATGCCGGGGTCTTCACTGTCAAGAAAGAAGACTGGCTGAAAGTGTGAGCTTCCATAGGCCATTTACAATTGGGGAAGAGGAGATTTCACTGGCATAGGGAACTCCCTGGGGTAGAAACTTCCTCCTCAAATTCAGAAAAGCAACTTAGTTGTAATTTATGATAATGGAGAGTTGTGAATAAAAGGATGGCTATGGAGTCAGGAAGACTTGGGTTCAAATCCCACTTCAGACATTTCTTAGCTGGGCGACCCTGGGCAAGTCACTTAACCCCCGCTTCCTAGCCTTACTACTCTTCTACTTCAGAATCAGTACATAGTCTTGAATCCAAGATGGAAGGGAAGGGTTTTTAAACAAAATAATAACACCCACTTCTCAGGGTTGTTGTGATGATCAAATGAGGTTAATATTTGTAAAGCTCTTAGCACAGTGCCTGGCACATGTACTGAATAAATATTAATTGATTGATAGATAGTATTGGATCCTTATAACATCCCCAGGAGGGAGGGACTATTGTCATCCCCATTTTACAGATGAGGAAACTGAAGCTAAAAGAGTTCTAATGACTTTCCCAGAGTTGAACAGCTAATAAATATCAAAGTTAAATGGACTCATCTTCCAGACTCCAAGTTCTATGCTCTCTCTCCACTGGGTGACCTGATTTATATATGTACACACATGTGTGTGCATATTATTGTGTGAAAGACAATATAGTACAGTGGGTAGAACTAGCTAGCTCCATCCTGATGACCTGATACTGACATTTCTGCTCCTTAGTTTGCATTTATTATTATAGCATAATTCTACTACTAATATATTTAATATATATGCAAGACCTTCAATGTATTTGCCTATAAAATAGGGATTAATAATAGCATCTAGGAGGCAGCTTGGTAGCCCAGTGGATAGAGCCAGGACTGGATATGGGAGATCCTGAGTTCAAGTCTGGTCTCATATAACTTCCTAGCTGTGTGATCCTGGGCAAGTCATTTAACCCCTATTGTACAATCACATAGTATCGATTCCAAGATGGAAGGTAAGGGTTTAAAAAAATAGTATCCAAGAGACAGTGTTGGTGGCATACTGGGGAGAAAGTTGGCTTCAGTTGTGAAGATCTGAGTTCAAGTTTTACCTCTTATACCTATTATCTGTAATTTGGCTAAGTTGCTTCATTTAAGATGGGGACTAAGCTTTTTGTCTATACTGTGTCTCCTTGGCAGTCTTGTGAAGCCTGGGAATTCCTCAGAATCATGTTTTTAAATGCACAAAGTACATAGGATTATAAAGAAAAGCAATCATACTGAAATAGTTATTGACTTAAAAACAAACATGCTCACTGACCCCTCTTATACTTGAGGACTCTACTTAGCAGAGGAAGGTCTGATTGGCTTTGATGGAAAAAAACTATCCACACTGGGAATTCTCTACATTGCTCTGATATATTATTCTGATGACAAGTCTGACCTGCAAAAAAGTAAACACACATAATAGATGAAATTAATTTTGTTATAAGTTTTATGTGATTACAACACTAAATTCCATTTACCTTGGCTCAGCTTGACTAATTCCTTCTCAAAATAGAATGGTCCTGAGCACACAATTAAAAAAATCAAATGATTAGAGGGCACTTTACATGAGGTGAGGCAGCCCCCCCCTCCTGTGGCTCCTCACATATTCTGGTATCACACTTCTTTCTTAAACACTTATAGAATGTTGTATATTAACATTGCCTGTGTTTGCGTCTTATCCCTCCCATCCTGCCAGACTAGGAGTTCCAAAAGGACAGAGGCACCGAAACTTGGTATCTTCTCAGCACCAATCAGAGTAGGCACTTGTTTCATGAATGAATTGGTGAAGGAGTGAAGGAATGGATGGATAAATTAGCAAGCAAATGAATAAGTAAAGGAATGAATAGGCAAGTGAAAGAACAAAGGAATGGTTGCGTAAATGAATAAATGAGTGAATGAATGGTTGAGTCTCCCCCTAGCATCCTGACTATAATGGATTTTTCCTGATTCTCTGAGTGGGGCTGTGTGAGCCTATTGTCAGGCAGAGGATTCTGGTTCAATCCTCCCCTTCTGTATTCCCAGTTGAGCATCCGGCAGGGAGATGATGGCACCTTTTCTCCCTCTTCTTTTGTCAGACAAGGAGATGTTAACCTGCCTCCCTACTACCAGCCAGAAGAGGATGATGAGATGCCCTTCATCTGTTCACTCTCAGGGGACAATGGCATCATGGGCTGCCATGAGATCCCACCCCTCAAGGAGCAGGGCCATGAGTGCTGCCTGAGCAAAGATGACTTTGCCTACTACAATGCGGCTCACCAGGACTTCAACGTCAGTGGGATGTGTGTCAACTGGAATCGCTATTATAATGTGTGCCGAACAGGCAATGCCAACCCCCACAAGGGCGCCATCAACTTTGACAACATTGGCTATGCTTGGATTGTCATATTCCAGGTGATGGCCCAACCTTCAGTGGGGGTTCAGTGGTGGGGATGGGGCAGAAGCAGGACAGCTTGGAAGTAGTGGTAGAAAAGAAGGACCTAGTGTTTAGTGGGCTACACAAAGGAGCAAATCAATGGCTTGCCCTTTGCAGGGTTGGTTTTCTACAGGACTGGGAAGTGGGCAAAAATGGATGAATAGCAGGGCACATCCATTCCTCCCATTAGGGTGTCCCTTCATAGAGCCAGTCTGGTAGAGTGCAAAGAGAACCTAGGGTTAGAACTAGTAAGAGTCTAGCTCTGCCACTTACCACTTAAGTGACTTCAGGTAAGTCCTTAGTTTCCCTATGTGTAAAAAAGAGTTGGACAAGCTGGTAAAAAGTCTCTATCAGGCCTAGATCTGTGATCTTATGACCCTTCCTCTGGTGTCCTCTCAAAGTCTCAGTGATTTATAATATATTGCCTGTCCACATAGGGCCCATGTCTGTGATGTCTCCTTTAGACCATATCCTCCAAATATCACCTCCAGTGGAGGTAGGGTGAGAACATGATGGCTATATTCCAGTATGTGGACCCCAGAGCCACCCACCTCTGTCACTTCCTAGATGGAGATCCATAGGAAAATCAGTTGACCTCTCTGAGTCTGTTTCCTTATCTTTAAAATGGTGATAATACTTAGATTGTCCACCTTGTAGGGTTGATGAGAGGGAAGAGTTTTGTAAAATTTTAAGTCCAAGAGAAATAAGAACCATTAGCTAACATTCCTCTTCTAACTCTAATATTCTCTGTTCTAAGGCTGACCCAAGACTGACCTCCCCTGTAGCCCTCCCAACTCTGACCTTCCTGGCCTCAGTGACCTTAGTTCTAATCTAATTCTCTGATCCTGACTCTTGGGTCTTTGAGGTACCTATTAAAGAAAAGACATTGCCCTGACCACAAGGTTCTTACAGTCTGAGGACAACTCAAATGAAGTAGCCATCTAAGAAGCAAGTTTGAGCTGCTGGCCCTGGGAAGCTTCCCAGAATAGAAGAGTAACAACCAATAACCTGGAAGCAGCCGTGCCCATTGGCTACTGGTCATTCGTCAATAGACTTCTTAGGGAGGAGGCAGCCAGGCTTTCCATAGGGAAGGGTTAGAGCACCCATCCTACCAATGGACCATACTCAGGCTGACCTTTCTCTGGGCACAGGGCACCAACAACTACCCTCCCTTCATTTCTTTCTCCCTCTTCTCTTCCTCCCTTCACAGGTGATCACCCTGGAAGGCTGGGTTGAAATTATGTACTATGTCATGGATGCCCATTCCTTCTACAATTTCATCTACTTCATTCTGCTCATTATAGTAAGTATTCTGGGAGGGGATCTGGGATCATAGGCTTCGGGGCCCCAAGGTCAGACCCAGGGTGAGGGGCTCCCAATCTAGAGTCCTTTGGGAGGGGAGATTTCCAGATCCTGGAAACATTGGGTCTGGCCAGTTGGTAATCCTTCCAAAATGGAGAGAGGCTCACTTTGAGAGGAAGAGGGAAACCAAGAAAGAGGAAGGTCCAAAGCATTATTTTAAAACTCAACCAGTCAGACAATGATTGAAGGCACTTGTTTTGGGCAATGGCTAAAAGGCATCCATTAGTTCTGATTACTACCATTTTTCATCCTGGGCTGAGTTTGCTGTAAATCATTTCTCCTGCTCCTATTCTCCATTGGCCTGTGCCCCAGATGGGCAGGGCTCAACCCTACTCCCTAAGGCTCTTCTCCCCTCCTCCCATCCCTCCTGGCCTTTGCTCAGGGGGGCCTCTCTGAGAGTCTCAACAAGGATTTGGGATGAGGAAAGGATCTGAAGAAATTCAAGTCCATTTGCTTTCTTAAGCAGATCAGAAAGAAGCCTTGATTTCAGGGAGCTTATGTTCTCTTGGGTGGCTGAAGGTTTGGATGATGGCCTGGATAATCACTGGGTTGTTGGAAAGATCAAATGGGAAGGTAGATGTTGTCAATCATTTAGCAAGCTTCAAAGTGCAATAGGAACACAAACTTTATTATTGTTATTATTACTGGAAGATATAATGGTGGAATAGATCGAGATGTCCTGGCTGTGTGGCCACAAGCAAGTTAAATCACTTTTCAAGACTCTTGAATAATTTCTAAGAATCTAAGTGGAAAGTCAGTTAGGTGCTTCAGATATTTACTAGCTGAATGATCCTGGGCAAGTCACTAACCTTTGTTTGTCTCAGTTTCCTCATCTATAAGATGGGCTGGAGAAGGACATGGCAAACCACTCCAGTATCTTTGCCCAAGAAGACCCCAAATGAGATCCCAAAGAATTGGACACAACTGAGACAACTGAATGACAAAGTCAGAGAAGGTGCTCATTGACATTGATATAGGAACCTTTCTCACCTGGGAGGTCCCCAAACCAGTGAAATCCCAGGCCTGACACCTATCATACACATTGTAAGGGGAGAGTCAGGATCTGAACCAAATGGCCAGCTCTGGGGCTATCATCCCACCACGGCCTTCAAATCCTAGATCTTCTACTTTCTGTGTGACTTTGAGCAAGTTGCTTCCCTCCCTCTGGAGCTCAGTTTCTTCCCCTCTAAGATGCAGAGCCTGGACCCAATGACTTCCAAAATCTTTCCCCTCTAAATCTGTAATTGTGGGATTCTTTGAAGATGGGATAAAATAGCCTGTCCAAGGGCAAGTAAGAGAATTATCCAGATATCTTGCCACCAAAATCTCTTGTTCTTTCCACTGTATAATCCTCTTATTTACAGATAGGGAAGATGAGGCCTGTTGTGGGGACTTGTCCATGGTCACAGAATGAGGCTTCTGACTGGGATCTAATTCTTCATTTTCCAATGCCTGGCCCAGGGCTTTCTGCCAGGAGGTGTTCTGCCTTCTGGGAGCTCAGAGTAACATGATGATTCCTGAGGGCCCCTTTGACACCCCTTAGAGTGTACCCACAGGCTACCCCCTTTTCACTCTGTGTCCCTGGGAACTGGCTGATACCTTGTTGACAAGCCTTCCTGGAGGCCTGGGGACTCTACAGGCTGGAAAATGTCAAGGTGATTCTTACCCTAGGACAGCCAGTCCTCTCACTGCAGCCCACAGAGCCAGCTCTGACACTGTTCCTTCCTGATGGCTGGCAGGATACACAGGCTGCTGTCCCGGGCTGTCCTCCTTTGGTAGCCCTCAGGACAAAGATGCCCCTCCCTCCCTCCCCTCAACTTCCCCTTCCTGTCCCCCTCCCCACCAAAGAGGCCAGAAGGGCCTGGCTCTGGGTGAATTCAGCCAGAGATATGTACCAAGCCCTGCAGCTGGGACTAAACGGGATTCACAGAAGAATTAGACAAGCCAGCCCATGCCTAAAGCTCTAGGTGCTGCCTTTTGGTTTGTTTAAGGGAAGGCCACCAGCTTAGCTAGAGGAACCCTAGAGAACAGGAGACAGGGGCAAGGGACAAGGGAATGCAGGTGGCCCAAGGAGCCCCTCTCATTGGACCTGCCAATAGGAGCAGCCCCCCCAAACACCCCATGCTGGGAACTGACCCCCCATTCAGGCTGGGCAGTCTACCCACCTCAGTGTGGCTAGAATGAGCATGTCCAAAGCTGTCCTGGTAGGGCCAGGGAAGGCATAGCCCCTTTCAGGCCCTGGTGGCAGGGTGGGGAAATGGGACTCCACATCCATCTAGGGTTCAAGGCAAAAGATGATGAATTCAGGTTTTGACAGGCTGAGTTTGAGCTATCTACAGGGTATGGCTGACTGGAGATCAGGGGAGAAATTCAGGCTGGAGCTGGGGAATCAATATCTGAAGCCATGATATTTAGCAAGCAGTGCAGAGAAAGATGAGAAGGTGGCTCACGAACCTCCTCATCCCTCATCTCCTATGCTGGCGATGGAGACAGAAGATGAATGATGGGGCCAGCAAAGGAGACAGAGAAAAGGAGGAGGAGAAGTCACAGAAACCAAGGGAGGAGAGAGCGTCCAAGAGGAGGGAGTTAGATCCACGGTATTCAAAGCTGCAGAGAGGTCCTGAAGGATGAAGGCCAAGAGTCAATGCAATGGAGGAATTAAGAGAACTCTGGTAGCCCTGGGATGAGCAGAGGGCTGGGGATGGAAGCCAGACTTCAGGGGATAAAGGAGGGAGTGTTGGAGGAGGAATTGGAGGCAAGGAGAGGGAAGAACTCTTTCTAGGAGTTCAGCAATGAAAGGGAGAAGGGCCATAGGCTGACAGCTTGAGGAGACAGCAGGGCCAAAGGATGCCTTTCTTTAAGGGCTCAAGTAGACCTGACTGAGTATGATCATAAGCAATGGGGGAAGAGTTTGTAGCTATAGAGACTGAAGAGGGGCAAAAGGGGAGGTGAATGCCCGAGACCTCAGACGGAAGGATTGGCCTTGACAAGGAGAAGGCCCATCGCTTTCTAGAGACAGGAGCAAAGAAAAACCCACCATGGTCTTGAGATATGGAGGGTCAGAGAAGAGAGATGCCATGACAGGCCAGCAGCTTGCAAAATCATAGATTGAGACCTGGAAGGGACTTTAGAGGCTGTCTAGTATAACTGCCTCATTTAACAGGTGAGAAAACTGAGGTGACTCAGCTAGTACGTGGCATGATTTCTGGGTTGTCTAACTCTAAGTGGGGCATTCAGTGCAAGACTTGTGGATTCCCAGAGACTGGACTGAATTCACACAGGACTTTTTAGCTCAATAGAGGCAATAATATGCTGAAAGAGCTGTTAAAATGGAACATTTTATTTTATTATTATTATTATTTCATCATCTGTAAGATGAAGGGTTGGCACCAGCTACTCTGAATGGCTTCTGTCAGCTCTGAGCATCTCTTGATTATCTCATTCTGTGAGAAGGCAGAGAGAAGAGGCTCAGCCCAGCAATGGAGGTATAAGAGCAGTGCACTCCATGATTGTTGAGGGCTGGGCCAGAGCATAGGGGGGAGTCCCAGAATCCTCCAGGGCAGTGGGACCCCCTCCAAAAAACCAATTTCCATCCTTTCTGGAGCGGGAGGAAGGGGAAGCATCAGAGTGAGTTTAGAGGGTGGGAGGAGAAAGGAGGGAAGAGGCTCGATTGATTGAAAGGGGTGGAGGGCAGCAAGCAATGGATTTAAAGTCTGCTTTGAAGGGGATGAAAAACAGCTTTCTGTCCAGCTCCTAAAAGCAGGCCTGGTTGGTTTTCAAAGGCTTATGCAAATGACAACAAGCTGGGGCTTCCTCCTTTGAAATACAGAGAGGTTGCTTGGATTGACTCCCTGATCTTCAGGCACCTGGGCCCAGGGGGAGGAGGGCCCCCCTCCCCAGAGAAAACGGGGAAGGATGTTAGAGCTAAGTGGGCCCCAAAAGTCATTGCCTAAAGGGCAATGTCAGAGAGGTAGATGTGTGTTGGGGAGGTGAAGAATGAGGGTGGGGTGGTGAGGGGAATTTCAAACTGGTTAAAATCAGCTGCTGGGAAGTTGCTAGTTTTATGCCCCTGAATGGTGTAGCCAAGGTTTAGAATCTGAGACCTTGGGTTCAGATGTTAACTTTGGACCTTTCTCTCTGTATGATCTTAGACAAGTGACTTAAGCTCTCTGGTTCTTTTTTCTTCCCTTAAAACAACAACAATAACAACAATCCCTCACCTTCTGTCTTAGAATCAATGCTGAGTTTCCATTCCAATGCAAAAGAGGGTAAGGGCTGGGCCACTGGGGTTAAGTGACTTGCCCAGGGTCACACAGTTAGGAAGTGACTGAGGCCAGATTTGGGCCCAAGACTTCTCTCTCCAGACGTGGTTCTCTATCCACTGAGCCACCTAGCTGCCCTAAGGTCTCTGGATCTTAAGGTAATTGGATTCGAAGAACATGGAATCAGATCTGGGAATGCTTTAGAATTGAGGATGGGAGAAACTCTAAGTTTCTTTCTACCTCCTAGTCCTGGTAAGCTGAAAAGGAGAGTGATACTTTGAGAGTCTCCTAAAAAGAAGGGAGATCAGCCTTGAAGAACAGAGGACAAAGAATGATCTTGAGGTCAAGGAGATCTAGGTTCAAATACTTCCTCAGAACATTCACTAGCTGTGCAATCTTGTGCAGGTCTCAACCTATCTGGGTCCCAGGTTCCTCATTTATAAAATAAGGGAGTTATTACCTCTACTACAAAGCCCCATCCCTTTCCAATGAGGCTCCCAAGCTAATATTTCTTAATGTTGCTCATACTCTATGTTCCAGTAAAAATCTCTTGCTTAAGACCACCCAAACTCAACCCTTCTAATTTCCTACCTTCATGCACCACATAGGCAAAGCTAGGGATCTCTCCTTCCTTCCTTATCCAAATTGGCATAGCTCTTTCCTCCACAAATGACCTTTATTCACTTCTCTGCTTACATGTATCCTCTCTGAAGAGGGGAAGCTCCTGGAGGACAGGTATTGATTCTAGGGATTCTATTTTTCTCCCTGTCTCCAGCACTTTGCATTGTGGAGCTTGTAGGTACTCATTTGGTGAATTTTTAATTCTCTTAAAATTGGTGATGTCTTGGACACATCAGGTCAGAGTGCTTTTAATACTAGTGGAGGAATTTGGTGGCCTAAAGGATGTTTCTTTCTTGGCATTGAGAGATCCAATGGGAATTTTCTTTCTGCCTCAGCCAAGGCTTCCCTCCTCCTAACATTGGTTTCTCTCTCAAGAAGTTATCCATCCAGGCCTAAGGGGAAGTTGTCTTGGTCTCTGTCAGGTTTTTCTTTCCCTCTCTTTTCCCCCATTGAAAGCCATGGGGAAGTTTCCTGTCATCAGATATTTTTCTCTTGCTCCTTTTTAGAGGTTCTGGCCGAAGGCCTGAAAGATGATGGAGAGGGTTAAGGGGAAGAGGGAGAGGAAGAGAGACAGACAGGAGAGACAGAGGCAGAGAGAGCCAGAGAAGAGTAAAGACCTTCCTTCTTCCTCATCCTCTTGGGGAGGGTCAGAGTCCCTTAGATCAGTGTCTTCTCACACAACCCTTCCTACCTGAGGTTGATGAAGGAGAACAGGGATGATAGGTTGGACTGATAATGTCCAGGTTGTGTCTGCTGGGCTCTGAGCTGTCACCCAAGAGCCACTCTGAATGAGTCCTCCCCTCCTCAGTCCCAACCCTGGAAGACAAGGGCTTCTCATCTTCAGCCTCTCCTTGAAAGAGTGCTTCTTTCAGGACCCAACCTGAGCAATATTCTATCTCTGTCTGTGTCTCTCTGCCTCTGTGTCTATTTGATTTTCTTTCTCTGTCTTTCTTGCTTGTAATTTTTCTCCAAAACCTTGTGCCATTGTCTATTTCTTGCTGTCTCTGTATCTATCTCTTTTTCATCTTTGTGTGGATGTCTGGCTGTCTCCATCTCTCTTGACTGTATTCTCCTTGGTCTCTGCCTCTATTTTTATGTCTGATTTTGTATGTGTGACTTCTGTATCTCCCTCACTCTCTGTCTTCTTATTTTGACATTTTCCCCCTCATCTTTGTGCATATATGTTTGGTTGAATCTCCTGATTTTTCCCTTTCTGCTTCTACCTCTGCCTCTTTCCATGTCTTCCTCCCTGTATTTGTATCTCCTGCCTTTGTATATATGTCTATCTATTTATCTATGTATCTGTCTATCTTTTATACTCTCACCTTTGGTGCCTCTGTGTGCCTGTCTTTGTTGCTGTGCCTCATGTCTTTGTATATATGCATCTCTCTCTCTTCCTTCCTTCCTTCCTTCCTTCCTTCCTTCCTTCCTTCCTTCCTTCCTTCCTTCCTTCCTTCCTTCCTTCCTTCCTTCCTTCCTTCCTTCCTTCCTTCCTTCCTTCCTTCCTTCCTTCCTTCCTTCCTTCCTTCCTCCCTCCCTCCCTCCCTCCCTCCCTTCTTTCCTTCCTTCCCCCCTCCCCATTTTTCTCTCTTCTATGTGTGTTCATCTCTTCTCTTTCTGTGTCTGTCTGTCTGTCTGTCCCTCACTCTCTCCCTGTATCTCTTGGTCTCTCTTTTTCTCCTTTCTCCCCTGCGTGGGTCTGCTGGTCTCATTCTGTCTCTCTTGGTGTGTCTCCCTGGTTTTCTATCACTGCTTCTGCCTTTCTCCATGTGCCCCTCCCCTCCGTCTCTGTCGTTCTCCCTCCTCTTCTCCCCGTTGGTCACAGGTGGGCTCCTTCTTCATGATCAACCTGTGCCTCGTTGTCATAGCGACCCAGTTCTCCGAGACCAAGCAGAGAGAGCACCAGCTGATGCAGGAGCAGCGCAGAAGATACCTGTCCTCCAGCACGGTGGCCAGCTATGCAGAGCCTGGGGATTGCTATGAGGAGATATTCCAGTATGTCTGCCACATCCTGCGAAAGGCCAAGCGCCGAAGCCTGGGTCTCTACAATGCCCTCCGCAGCCGCCATCAGGGCCAGGTGGAACCTGGCATGGGTGCCAATCCTGAGTGGAAGAATGCCAAGGAGCAGAGGCGGGAAAGTAAGTGCCTAGGGAGGAGGAGTTTCGCCTCCCTCCTCCAAGCTAACCCCAATAGTCCAAGCCATTCACTCCAGAAAGACTAACTAGCACTGGAAACCCATTCATTCATTTACTCAATCAACTGGGCTAGGGGCCCAACAGAACCTAGACACTGAAGGCCAAACCAACAATTACTAAGCACCATGGAGAGCCAGGGGGCCATTGGGGTCCAAGTGCCCTCTTGAACACCTACTGGCTGTGTGACCCTGAGGAAGTCACCTAACTTCTCATTTCATTGCTTCTGGCAATTCTCTAAGTCTCTATGCTACAGAGAAGGTGCCAACATGTATTTCAAGAGGGGATTTCCTCCCCTGGGAGTTCTTTATATCAATTGTGTAGATTAAAATCTTGCATTATTCTCCAGCATATATTAGCTAGTGATCATGGATTGGCAACTTCCTTTAGAAAATTAGTGAAGGTTAGGTGCTTTTCAGAAGGGAGATACCAACTTCTCCTTATGAAGAGTAGAGAAATCCTCCTCCCCAAGCAGATATATATATATATCTCCCTTTAATTTACTCTTGTCTAATGTGGTCAAAACCCCTCCATTTCCCCCCTTTTTCTTATTATGGATGCCCAATAGCTCTGACAGTCAGTATTCAAACGATAAATGAAGGTTAAAAAATGAGTAATGGTGATGGAAAATTCCCATGGGAAAAGTCCTAAACTTACAGCTACAATCCTGACTCCCTGTAGCAAATGTTTCCATATGAAAGGCCTTGGCCATGTCTAAACTCTGACTCAACTTAGAGATTGCAAACTGGAGCAATGCTCCTGTGAGTTTCAGAATTCTGGGAAACTTCAGGAGGGTAGGACAAGAGAAAGAAAATATAACATACACAGACGTTGTGTCACACACAGGTGGTGAGCAACAAAAAGAGAAGCATTGGATTAATTTCCAATAACTTCATTTGTATGCCCTTGGATGTTGCTTTGGGCCAACCAATCAGAGCAGTGCCCCGGTCCTCTCCCCTTCCCTAATAAAGGTCACATTTTCTCTACAAGCATCTTATCCATTCTCCTGTCTGCTCATTAGAATGGCTTTGGGGTGCAAACTCTGAGGTTCCACTCCACACATAACCATATGACCAAGTGGAAAGAGCCATGGCCTGGTAGGTAGAAGCCCTGATTTCAAATCCTAGTTTTGCAGCTAACCTGCCTTGGTGATCTTGGGCAAATCAATTCTGTTAAAGTCTCTTAGAAAAAAACAGAATACTATGAGAGAAGATGGTAGGAGTGGGGGGAGGGGTGGAAGGAAAGAGGGCAGTGGCTCTTGTCTGGGGTCCTGGGAGCTGTCCTGGATCCTGAGCATGGAGTCTGTTGAGGGGGAGAAGTATGAGGGAAGACTGAAATGGTAGGTTGGAAATAGATTACGGAGGGCCTAAAATGACAGCAACTGACATTTCTGTAGCACATTAAAGTCTGCAATTCACTTTGCACACTTGATCTCATCTGAGCCTCACAAGAGAAGGCTGGGAAGTTGAATGACAATGGGAAGAAGCTTAAAATCCAACTTCTGATGTGTACAACCTCTGTGACCTTGGGCAAGTCTCTTCAATTCTATGAGCCTCAATTTCCTTGTCTGTAAAATGAGGAGCTTGAACTAGATGGCCTCAGAGGGCTTCTGAGTCATCCACATGCCTTTAGTCTCTTTCATTCCTTATTCCTGAACCCTATACTTATCCTTGGAAAAAAAGCCAAAAAAAGGGTCACCAGAATCAGTGGAGAGGCTGATGCTATTTTTGATGAGTCCAACGAGTGATAGCTTACGTGAATTCCCCAGACTATAAATATTTGGTCAGGTTGTTGACTTCTGAGAGTATAAGGTATTGTCAGGAACAAAGCTGCTGCCCAAACTCAGACATCATTCCCAGACCTTTGGTGTACTTTGTCAATATGCTTAGCACTATAGTCACAGTGTAAAGGCCAAATTAGGAGAACTAGCCTGGAATCCTGGGCTCATCCTGCTTAGAAACAAAAGGCTGGGGTCCCCTTTAAGGCTGTTGGTTATAATTAAGCTATGTGGCAAAACCCTGCCTCCTCCCTCCCTCCCTCCCTCCCTCTCTCTCTCTCTCTCTCTCTCTCTCTCTCTCTCTCTCTCTCTCTCTCTCTCTCTCTCTCTCTCTTTCTTTATCTTTTTTCTTCCTTTCTCTTCCTCCCTTCCTTCCTTCCTTCCTTCCTCCCTCCCTCCCTCCCTCCCTTCCTTCCTTCCTTCCTTCCTTCCTTCCTTCCTTCCTTCCTCCCTCCCTCCCTCCCTCCCTTCCTTCCTTCCTTCCTTCCTTCCTTCCTTCCTTCCTCCCTCCCTTCCTCCCTCCCTCCTCCCTTCCTCCCTCCCTCCCTACCTCCTCCCTTCCTCCCTCCCTCCCTCCCTTCCTTCCTTCCTTCCTTCCTTCCTTCCTTCCTTCCTTCCTTCCTTCCTTCCTTCCTTCCTTCCTTCCTTCCTTCCTTCCTTCCTTCCTTCCTTCCTTCCTTCCTTCCTTCCTTCCTTCCTTCCTTCCTTCCTTCCTTCCTTCCTTCCTTCCTTCCTTCCTTCCTTCCTCCCTTTCTCCCTTCCTCCCTCCCTCCCTCCCTCTCTCCCTCTCTTCCTCCCTCCCTCCCTCTCTCCCTCTCTTCCTCCCTCCCTCCCTCCCTCCCTTCCCCCCTCCCTCCCTCACAAGATGACAAAAGTCACTCATATTACTCTTTGAGAAAATTTGCTATGACTTTACAGAAATTAGAACCTGAGAAAGAAACCCTTTAAGCCTTTGAGTGGAGAAAATAGCTCTGTGTCCTTGCTCACACTATCTCTTATATCTGTAATATTCTTATCCTCCTGCCAAGAATTTCTTTGATGAAATTCCTCCCAAGAGTGAGGAATGTGTTTTAGTAGAAAAAAATATTGGGTTTGCAGTCAGAAGGCCTGGATCTGCTCCTTGACACCCATGTGACTTTGGACAAGTCACTTCCCTTTCCTAGTCCTCTGTTTCTAACCCTAACCTGAAAAATAAGGGATTTGTATTAGGTGACCAATAAAATCTCTCCCAGCTCTAAATTTATGATGCCATGAAACTTTAAGGCCTTATTTCGTAGCCACTGCCTCCATGAAGCATTCCCAGATCCTTCCAGATGAAAGACATAGGATCATGTCTTCAAGGATCATTAGTGGCTTTTTCAAGTTTATATAACTAGCAGGTAGAAGTGGATTCACACTCATCAAATGATCTCTTTCTCCTCAAATAATAGCACCCATCTTGCAGGTTGTTGAGAGAATCAAATGAGATGTTATTCACAAAGAGCCCTTAGCATAGCACCAGGCACTGAGGAATGTATTCCCTTTCCTTCTCCTAGTCTGGATCTCTCCTCTTCATTTATCTCACTCTCCCTTGTGACATAGTTCTCCACGTTCCCATTCTTTTTCTCTTTAGATTGCAAGCTCTTTGAGAGTAGAGCTTATATCTATTTATCTTTGTATCCACAAGATTTTCCATAGCAGGTTCTTGGAAAGTGTGCGTAGAATCACTGTTGAATTATTGTTGTTTTTTTCTGTTGTGAATGGATTCTTACTCAATTTCTACGCCTTTCCTTCTGGGACAATTGGGAGCCAGTCTACCACAAGGGGCCCCCAAATCTTCTGTAACCCCTTCTCCTTGCTTTGCAGGGTTGTGCCAGAAACACATTCCCCTGGATTACCTACCTCATACTCTTGTGCAGCCTATCTCTGTGACACAGACCTCTGACCCTGGCCATTGTCCCCACTGTCGGCAAGAGGGAGAACAACGTCTGTCCCTGGCAGAGAGTGATGATGACTTTGGGCAGGAGGAAGGCTCTGCCAATGATGATGAAGGGGATGGTGGAGGGAGCAGTGAAGGAACCCTGGACCTGGAGAAGGAGGAAGAGGAGGGAGACAAAGGCAGTGGGGCAGCCAGACTGTGTGGAGATATATGGCGAGAGGTGAGGGCCAAGCTGAGGGGCATTGTGGACAGCAAGTATTTTAATCGAGGAATCATGATTGCCATCCTGGTGAACACAGTCAGCATGGGCATCGAACACCATGAACAGGTGAGTGTTTCCCCAGATCCTGGGGACTTGGGGGGTGAAGAATAGGCAGAATGATGCTGGGGTTGTCCATTTGTGGCTCTTATTTTAAAAATATTATTAAAATTAATAACTAATACTTCTATGACATTTGAGTATTTCCAAAGCATCTTCTCTGGGGCTCAGAGAAATCCTGTGGCTTGTTCGAGGTCACACAGCTCAGACACAGCAAGACTGATAAATATTTACTGAGTAGCAGGAGCAGCGACAGACATACCTAGTACCTTTTTGTGTACAGAGCAGGGCTGGGCACAGGGGAACATGCACAGTTCACCAAGTCACAGAATTTCAAAATGTAAAGAGATCTCAGAGTCCCCCCTGTGAACTCTTGCCCCCCAGTGAATCCCTATGAAAACATCTCTGACCAGTGCTCATCCAGCCTCTGCTAGAAGTCCTCTGTCCCCAGGATCCCACCACCTCTGCAGGAAAGCCCATTCCACTATGGACAGCTCAAATGCTGAGGAAGTTTCTCCTGACCTCAAAGCTAAAGCTGCCTCTTCTCCACTTCCATCCATCACTCCGGATTCTCCCTTCTGGGGCCAAGCATGATGAGGCTAAGCTCCCTTCCCTATGATACGTGGTATGGCAGATACTTGGAGATGGCTACTAGGGTCCCTGGAACACAGATTTAGAAGTAACAGGACCTGGGTTGGAATCCTAACTCAGCTACTTGCTAGAGTGTGACTGAGCTGGTCTTTTTCTCTTTGTAAAATGAAAGTATTGGACTGAATGACCCTTAAGATCCCTCCTACTTCTAAGGTCCAGATCTGACACTCCCTGTTCTAAGACTCCATTTAGCTTTGGAGTTCCTTATTCTAAGGTCACTTCCAATCCCATCATTCTCTATTCTAAGGTCTCTCCCAGCTCTGCCATTCCAGATTCTGAGGTTCCTTCCAATGTTGACACATGAGAAAGCCATAGCTCTGGCAAAGAAGGAATGAAAAAACAAGAGAGATTGGAGAGGGTTATAATAATGGAGGCTGCAGATGTGTAAACAGCTGTTTGGTGGTGGTGGGTGCCCTCTCTGAGGGACAGGGACCAATGATGATGTGCTATAAGCCATGTCTCCTTCTGCCTGACAAAAGGGAGATAGATGTAAACTTAGAATAAGGAGGGAGTTCCTAATGATGAGAAGATCCAAAAATGGAAGAAGCTATTCTGGCAGGTGGTAAGCTCCCTGCCACCAGGAGTATTTGAGGAGAAGCCAGATGAACAGTTGTCAGGTATATCATAAGGATATTCTTGTTACAAGTAAGAGTTGGTCCCTTCCCATCCTATCATATGATGCTTACCTTTTCCAATGAAATAACATATTATATGTAAAGTACATGGGAAACCTTAAAATATTCTCTAAATATTAATTCTCATTATTAGAATCTTTACCAATTTCTGCTCATCTTCTGCTCTTTGCTCCTCCACATTAGATCTGGGGAAAACTCAGAGGCCATCTAGCCCACCCTTCTCATTTTACAGATGGGAAAAATGAGACCTAGGAAGATGAAGGGTTTTGCCCAAGGTCACCCAGGCTCATCTGGGAGTCAAGCTCAAGTTTTCTGATTCTAAATTCAGCCTTTTCCTCACTATACCATGTTCCCTTATTCATTTCCCCACCCTGGGTCTCAGTTTCCCCATCTGTAAAATAAGATTGAACTAGATGGTGTCTGAAGTCCCTTCAAATTCATCTTGTGAGTCTTTTCTCCAGTTATTTCTTTCCTATCTACCTCTCTTCTCCTCTCCCTATTCTTCTCTCTCTTTCTCATCCTTCTCCCTCTTTCTATTAACCTTTTATATGTTTCCAAAGTTTTACTTTTCTTTACGCTCTCCCACCCCCATATAGCCCTTTCTGGGCTTCTGCCTCCTCTCCTAGTTCTCCTCTCCTTCCTGCTCCCCATCCTGCTCCCCACTCTCATTTCCCTCTTCATTAGCTAACCCAATCTTCAGTCTATTCAATTTACTTAAATACACCCCATGGGAATGGTTCAAACACTATACCTACTTCTCTGTTCAAAGTCACTGGATTGCCAGCTATTCTGACTTAATTAAAAAAAGAGAGAGAGAGAGCAGTAGACTCTTAAAATTTTTTTAAATTTAATTAATTAATTTAGAATATTTTCCCATGGTTACATGATTCATGTTCTTTCCCTCCTCTCCTCCCTCTTCCTTCCCCCTTCCCTTAGCTAACATGCAATTCCACTGAGTTTTACAAGTATCATTGATCAAGACCTATTTCCATTTTATTAATATTTGCACTAGTCTACATCCCCAGTCATAGGCCCATCAAACCATGTATTCAAGCAGTTGTTTTTTCTTCTGTGTTTCTACTCCCACAGTTCTTCCTTTGGTTGTGGATAGCATCTTTTTCATAGGTCCCTCAGAATTGTTCTGGGTCATTGCATTGCTGCTAGTAGAGGTCTATTGCATTCGATTGTACCACAGTGTATCAGTCTCTGTGTACAATGTTCTCCTGGTTCTGCTCCTTTCTCTCTGCATCAATTCCTGGAGGTTGTTCCAGTTCCCATGGGATTCCTCCAATTTATTATTCCTTTGAGCACAATAGTATTCCATCACCAACATATACCACAATTTGTTTAGCCATTCCCCAATTGAAGGGCATCCCCTCATTTTCAATTTCTTTTTTTTGCCACCACAAAGAGCGCAGCTATGAATATTCTTGTACATGTCTTTTTCCTTATTATCTCTTTGGGGTACAAACCCAGCAGTGCTATGGTTGGATCAAAGGGCAGACAGTCTTTTAGCACCCTTTGGGCATAATTCCAAATTGTCTTCTAGAATGATTGGATCAATTCACAATTCCACCAGCAATGCATTAGTAGCCCAATTTTGCCACATCCTCTCCAAAATTTATTGCTTTCCTTTGCTGTCATATTAGCCAATCAGAGCAGTAGACTCTTGACAAAGAGAGGCATGGTGGCCCCCAGGACCTCCCCATGTCCATATCTCTTTTATGTCACCTCCCCCACTCCCTAGAGTTTACCAGGAAATCTTTCCACTTGACCAGATAGGAGAGAATAGAGATCTCCTGTCCAGCTCTAAGTTTAGGCCCACATGGCTGATCTTTACCAGCTGCTCATCCCACCACCCCACCCAGCACACACCTTCTCCCCCAGGATGTGGTCATTTAAGAATTAAAGCTCACTTACAAGAATGGATTTTGAGGCTGAATAGAAAGAGATTAGTTAAACAAAAGACAACAGTGACAGTACTGGCCATTGACTGGAGTTTGGGAAGATAGATAAGGTCTGTGCTTTGGAGGGACCTTGCATGATGCATGGAATATTGGAGTTAGAACCTGGAAGACTTGTGTTCAAATCCTACTCAGAAAACTCGCTAGTTACATGACCCTGGGCAAATTCTCCTTTGTAACATGGAACTTATTTCTGAGTTTGCTGGAATTCAAGTGCAGCCATTTTCAAATGCCTCCTGCTTCAAGAAGGGAGTGGGGCAGCAGCATGTGAAGGGGGATCATTGGGGTTTCTGGCCTTCTGCAAATCTGTTGGGTTTCTTTCACTTGCAGAAGTAGGACTGTTGAGAAGGTCTTCTCATTCAGTCACATCCTACACTTTGTGACCCCATTTTGGATTTTCTTGGCAAAGATACTGGAGCTGTTTGCCATTTCCTCTTCAGCTCATTTTATAGATGAGAAAACTAAGGCCAATAGGGTGAAGTGACTTGTTCAGGGTCACACAACTAGGAAGTGTTTAAGGTCAGATTTGAACTCAAGTCTTCCTGACTCCAAGCCCAATTTTATCCATTATGCCACCTAGTTGTTTTCTCTTGCTGAGAAAGTCTTCACTTGATGGAAATCTCACTCCTTAGAAGTGAGATAATAGTGCCATTGGAACCCTTATTCTCAGCCAATAAGAAAGAGTTGGGGACTAGAGGAGAAATGATGGGAAACTTGGAAAGAAGCGACCGTGTCATTGTCAGAAGTCATGCTAAGAAAAGGGAGCCTGGAGTAGTCTGATATGCCCCCAAATTTGGGAGCAGGGAGCAGACTTCAGAGTTCAGACAGAGGATAAGAAAACCCCAGAGCTGGATAGAGAGAGCTGACCCAAGGGGGATGGAATGTGCACACAAAGGGAATTTTGAAGACACAGCAGACATAGAAGATTTAGACTATGGAGGAACGATGGTATGAATGAGGCCACATAGGGAACTCATCACCCAGCTAGAACCTTAAAAGGACACATAGAGAAGACAGGAGTAAAGGCAGGTCACTGAGGTTGAATAGACGCCATTAGGGATGGGTAAAAGGCCAAAGCTCAGGCCAGACGGAGGTCTGCAATGATTATCTAAACAGTTACCAGCACTGGAGACCTAACAAGTAATTTTTGTACCAGGGCAAAGTGGACCAGGTGAGGATCACTTCACTCCTCTACTAAGGGAGCCTACAAAGGGGCAGTGGGAAGAAGCCTATTATGGAACATCATGAGATTTCTAGGCTTTAAAAAAAATCCTTACTTTCTCATAGAATCAATACTGTGTATTGGTTCTAAGACAGGAGAGTGGTAAGGGCTAGGCAATGGGGGTCAAGTGACTTGCCCAGGGTCACACAGCTAGGAAGTGTCTGAGGTCAGATTTGAACCCAGGACCTTCCATCTCTAAACCTGATTCTCAATTCACTGAGCCACCCAGCTGCCCCCTGATTTCTAGGCTTTTGAAGGATTCACCACTCTTGGGGTGAAGGAGGGGCCAGGGCTGGCTATGTGGCTCTTGGAAGGAGGAGAAAAGAAACATCCCCTTAGGAAAGTGCTGTTGGCATCTTCTAAATTTTACACCCCAGGACACAATTCTAGTCACACATCCTAGTTTTGTTTCATGGGGACACCACCATTGGTACATACGAAGGACTGCTTTGAGCATACAAACTGGTCGCTCCTAGCGGGTCCAACCTGGTTGTCAGCGGCACCCACAAGTTTGCTATCTTGGCCCATCTCTGGGTTTCATACAATCTGAATTTTTCCTTTTTGCCTATTCGGACCCATTTCCCCAGAGAGAATCTCGGTTCTATGAAGGAAGGGACTATGTTATTTTTTTGTCTTTTTATCTCCCGTTCATAGTAGGTATTTAGCCATTGCTTCTGGACGTCCTCCACCACCCAGCAACGCATCCCCTCCCCCAGGGATGCTGTCACCCAAGAGAAGGTTCTGAGCTAAGGTCCACCTTAGGAAGGATTCTGGTGGGCCCCCTAATGCCTTCTGGGATTTTCTCCTTTATACGTGCATTTCTCTCCGATCTGGGTCAATTTGGAATGACCCCTCCCGGCACTCCCCTACCCTCCAAGCCTTCCAGAGGATGAAGTTCAGGATATCAATGAAGGGATAGGCAGAACCTCTGCTCTAAGTAATGGAGGCCTTGGCACGGCCTGAGGGCAAGAAGGCAGAAGGGCTCCCTCACCTTTTATCGGACCCCGCTCGTCTCTCCTCAAGAGGAGGAGAAACTAGACCAAAACGGTTAGTGGGCAGCTGGGACCCAGGAAAAGGGAGGCAGGAGATTGTGAGAGAGCGTGCAGTGGCCCTCAGGGAAGTCACAGCTTTAGATTTAGACCAACCACACACCAGGCACCAAACGAGGAGCTAAGAGACACCAGCTGCCAGTGGGAGCCCGCTGACTTGAAGTCCAGATCTCTTTTGAGGGCCTCACAGTGCCCCTCAAACTGTGGAACCTGGCTAAGTCATTTCCTCCTCGTGGGTCTCCGGTTCCTCCTTTGCAACTGAATTCCTCTTCCTGTTCTGACATTTTGATTCAAGCAGGCACCTAGCAGGCATTTATTAAACTCCTACTGTGCGCCAGTTGCTGGACCGGAGAAGTACTAGGGGCAAATTCTGTGATTTTCTCTGATGAGGCTGTAATTCTTAGAGCCAGGAATGTGTAGCTTGAGCCACAGACTAATAATCATATCACATTTAGTTGATGTCTTTGAGGTTTATAAATTGCTTTTCTGGTGCCTCAGCCGCCTATTACTCTCCTTTGACAGATGGGTTCAGAGAGATTAAGTAATTTACCTTAAAGTTATACAAACAGTCAGTGTCGAAGGTAAGATTTGAATTCAGAGCTCCTGGCTCCAAATTTGAGGCTCCGGCCCAATACCCCATGGGATCTGGATCATCTCTTCCTATCCATCCCCTCTCCCGGCAGCACAGGCGTCCAGATTGTCAGGAAAGAAAGAAGGGTGACATCGGGCGAATCTTTTTTTTTTTAAGGTATTTTTATAAAGCAACAGCAATTGTTTCAAGTCAGCCAAGCATCGTTCTGGGCCGATTGATATTTTTAATCTCCGTTCCCAGACAGAGAGCAGCAAACGTTCCACCCCCGTGTTTATTTCAGGATGCTCTGTCTAAGGCGCGTGCCCGCCGCCGAGGAGGTATCGGTGAGCCCGGATGGGGGTGGAGTGACAACAGCAGAAGGGAGCGGAGTGTGTTGCAGCGTCCGCCCCTCCGTGTTGTCACTCCCGGCGCCACACTGTTGATCTTGATTGACGTGCAGACAGCCGGCCGGCCGGGCGCCTGCTACCTCCAGGGATGGGAAGCTCAGGAGAACACACACTTCTCTCTCCTGCAGTTCCACCAATCATGCTCCAGTCTCGGGGTTATGCCAAACCGCTGCCGCCTCCGGTCAGGGATTGAGTGTGGGGGAGCACAGGGGAGGAGAATCTCCGAGCCAAACGGGTCTCGGTCTATAGCCCCAGGGAGGGGAGATACCCTAGACCAGTTCTCATTGTAAATGAGACCTTTTCTCACCTTCTAGCCACTGTTCCTAACGGTGTCCTCAAAGGCTTAACCAAACAAGACTCGGAATATCATCCTCCTAGAGCTGGGGAGGAAGGCATCCTGGGGAGAATGGCAGGGGTAGAACGGAAGCCCTAGGGGGGCAGGGACTTGTGTCCCCGGCTCGGATGCCTGGTGCATGGGAGGCACTGAACACACAGAACATAGGCTTAGAGCAGGAAGGGACTTCAGAAGTCCTCTCCTCTGGGTTCTCTTATTTTATAGAGGAGCAGAGAGATGGTGATTGTTCTTCATTTGTTTCAGTCGTGTCCAATTCTTGGTGACTTCATTTGGAGTTTTCTTGGCAGCAATACAGGAGTGGCTTGCTATTTCTGTCTCCAGCTCATTTGACAGATGGGGAAACTGAGGCAAACAAGGTTAAGTGACTTCCCAGAACAACTAGGAAGTGTCTGAAGCTGGATTTGAACTCAGGAAGATGAGGGAAAGTGTAGCTATCTTCTTCAGGTATTTGGAAGGTCTGTTACATGGAAGGAGAGTTGTCTTCTTTGGGCCCAACCAGGAGCCATTGGGGTCAGGGGTGGGGAGTTGTAAAGAGGCTGATTTAGGCTTTAGCTGATGTTTAGCTCACTGGGTGATTCCAGGCAAGTTCTCTTCTCTCTTTGGGCCTCAGCTTGTCTATATTTAAAATGGGAGTGTCTGGACCTCGTGATCCAATGCAATCCATTCCACAAACATTTCTTTGTTAATCTCCTACTATGTGTTAAGCTCCTTCTCTATGCTGTGAGCTGGAGAGGCAGGCACCAGGAGTTCATTAGTATAAGCAATAGCCCAAACAAAAACAGTCCTGGCCTTGAGGAGCTTCCAATCTACCAGGGAGTTTCAATCACAAACTCAGATCTGGGTTTGTTTTGTGGGGACTGGATCTGGTTTAGTGAACTCTCCAGGGCACGGTGGTGCCACTGAGGGCTGCTTAAGTGACTTCTCCAGAGCTAAGTAGGGAGCTAGAAATGGTCAGAAGCAAAAATCCCTTGCATCCCTGCTTTGCTTGTGTATTTGTGGTATTTTGTTTTTATCCTATACTCTTGTAGATCTTATCTGCCTCTACTATAATGTAAGCTCCTTCAGGGGCAAGGATTGTTTCTTGCTCTTGTTTTGTCTTGTCTTTGTAACCCCAGCATACAGCTTTAAGAAGTAGAAGAGACTTAATGGGGAAACTGATGATTAGAGAGGATTAGTGGCTTGTCCAAAATCACCCAGATGGCAGGATCTGAACACAGAGTTTCTGACTCCAAACAGTTCTCATTCTCTTATAGGATGCTGTCTTTCAATATGGTCTATGCTCTATAAGTGTTTGTTGGATTCAAAAGAATCAAAATCACTTTGTGCAGCAGGCACTGGGGAAGGCTTCCTGTAGGAGGTGTCAGCTAAACCAAACCTCCAAGGAAGTTGGGGATTTCCTCCCACCTCCCAGGCCCAGGCTCACTCCCAGAACTCCTAGCATTTCTGGCTTTTGAATTTCTCTGGCTCCCTGTGTGGAATTGTGGGTGGCATGGCTGGAAGGGTTCCTGTTCTCAGTCTTTCATGATGGGTCCCGAGGGAGTCTTTTCCTCCTTGGGCATCGTTCCATGTCTTGAGCCCAAAGTTTGGTAGAAAAGGGGAACTGGGCAGGTTGGATGGGGTGCTGGAGCCTTTGTGAGGGCGAGTGGTCATACTAGGTAATGACAGACACTGCTATCTCCTTCCTCAGCCTTCCCAAGCTTGGAAGAGAGGTTGGTCTCTCTTTTCTCTCTTTATTCCTCCCCAAGCCCACTCCCAAGGGCAATGCAAACAATCCAGAAATGTGTTCTGTTCAGGAGCTCCAGAAGCAATTTCTTTCTCCACCTTCTGGAAGAGAGTACTTGTCCCCATGGAAGGTTTGGTCTTACTTAGGCACAGAGCAAAAGGCTCATGTGCCCTGGCCTCTCTAGAAATGGCCAGAATCCAGACACTTCTCTCAGCCATGCATCAGTTCCAGCTTCAGAGATCCAGCTGACTCCTTTCCTTTCAGCTCTCTTCCTGTCCCCATTTCCTCTCTCTCCCATTGTTGCTTTTCTGTGTAGAGCAGGGAAGTCAGAGGGCCTGGGTTCAAATATCAACTCTGATGCTTCCTACCTGTGTGACCTTGGACAAATCACTTTATCTCCATAGTCCTCAGTTTCCCCATCAGTAAGAGGAAGGAGACAGATGAGAGCCTCAGAGGTTCCTCCTAGTTCTAGGTCTATGATTCCAGGGTCCTTTCCCTCTGCCTTGTCCCTCCCTAGGATTCTTCCTCCCAATTTCTCTTTCCCTGTTCTCAGCTTCTTCTTACCTACATTCTCTCTCTCTCTCTCTCTCTCTCTCTCTCTCTCTCTCTCTCTCTCTCTCTCTCTCTCTCTCTCTCTCTCCTTACCTCCTTTTCTCTGTCCCTTTGGGCCTCTTTGGGGCCATCTCCAAGGGTCTCCTGTCTCCATCTTTCCCTGGGTCCCCCTGGATCCATTTCTCCCTTGCCACCCCATGATTTGTCCATCAATCTACCTGTCTTCTTCCCTCTCCTGGCCTTCCCTTTCCCTGCCTTCCTCTATAGATGTTTGGAGGAGTGATGGATGGCCCATTAGGAAAAGATTAACAGGTGTTCACTTGACTAGAGAAACAGCTGTCAAGCAGGAGTTGTGGGAGCAGAAGCTGGTGACCTTTCTTGAAGAGAGGGGAGCCTGACTTTTTGTCATGGCTTTTGTCAGGGGAGAGAGGCTGAGCCTGCCTGACTGGGGGAACTGGGCCTCCTCCGCCAGGGACAGGGGATAATCTACCATTATGGCCTGTCGCCTTTTACATTTTTCATTACCACTGACATCATCATTCTCTTCAGGTTGAAATTGGCATCTCTGCTTAGCATCTGGGCTCTGGGTACCCAGCCGGCATCAGACATCATTGCTGCCTGGCGGAGTCTCTCTCTCTCTCTCTCTCTCTCTCTCTCTCTCTCTCTCTCTCTCTCTCTCTCTCTCTCTCTCTCTCTCTCTCTCTCTCCCTCCCTCCCTCCCTCCCTCCCTCCCTCCCTTTCTCTCCCTCTCCCCTTCCCTCCCTCCCTCCCTCCTTCTCTCCCTCCCTTTCTCCGTCCCCCCCCCCTCTCTCTCTTTCTCTCTCCCTTCCCTCCAGTGGCCCTCCCTCCTCTTCCCAACAAGTCCTTCCTCCCTCCTGGGCTTTGTTCTCTTTCCCAGGCACATTTTGGTATTCAAATGTAATTATGGATGGAAATAGGACTTTCTTCCTTTTATTTGGATTTTTGAGAAGCTGGAATATAGACGAGAATCCTCAGGCATAGGACTGGGGAGGGCATTTTCTCCCTTCTTTTCCTGCTTAATGGAAATGGAACTGAATCCCCATCCCCCTTCAAGGGTGAGGATGCTGGGGAGAAGGGATGCAGTAACTGAGGTTTAGAGGGCTGTGAGGGGGCAATTGGCTGGGGCCTCCTGATTCAGGAGGAAAAGAGATCAGGGACTGAGGTGGAGGCAGTGCCTTCTGGGGCCTGGGGAACACATAGACTCACAGCATTCAGAGCTGCATAAGGGATTTTAGCACACACACCTAGATGCAGAAGCAGAAAGAGACCTTGGTGATCATTGAATGCAGTCTGTTTTACAGATGAGAAAACTGTGGCCCACAGAGAGAAAGTGACTTCTCAGGATCACCTAAGCAGTGTCAGAATTGGGGTTCAAACCTAGACCCCAAGTCTAGAGCTATAAACATTATAACATGCTGTCTTTTAAGATGGTCTCTTCCAATCTCTTCATTTTACAAATGGGAAAACTAAGATGCAGACATTTACCCAAGATCACTTGCCTCCTGGTTGACCTTGGACAAGTAACTCCCCTTTTCTAGGCCTCAGTTTTCCCATCTGTGAAATAGAGGGGTTGGACTCAATGACCTCTTGGTCTTCCAGCTTAGATCTAAGAAGTCACCATGATCTCTTAGTGAACTAGGCAAATGAGACTTCATGGCGGCTCCCATGTTCGCATGCATGGATACACCATTTCCCTCCTCTTGCTCAGGGCATACACACACAATCTCCCTGCATGGACACAGTCCCTGGGATCAGCCCTTTGCCATCCTCCTCAGCTCTGCCCGCCAATCCAGAGAGCCCCAGGAGGCCGATTGCTGGCTCTGTTCCTGGCCTCTTGAAGAAGGAGCCTCTGCACCCCTGCCGGAGAGCCTCTTGGCTTTAGGAGGGGCCTGCTCGGCTGCCAAACCTTTGCTTGACAGCTTCCTTAGAAATGGTGCCCCTTCCTTGAAGCCAGAGCAGGAAGGGGCCTTGCCTGGCTCAGGGAAGGGCAGATGGAGATGCCCCCTGAGGATAAACCATGTTGAGGACCTGGCTAATGATGGCTCAGCCTTAAGCCAATAAGGGTGGGGGCTTCTCTCCAGGATGAGGCCTTGGAACGACCACAAGCATAATCCTCCTATTGGCATAGTAGCTACGGCGCCCACCCTAGAGTCAAGAAGACCCGAGCTTAAATCCTGCTTCAGATAATTACTAGTTTAGCTGCATGACCACAGGCAGAACTCTTTGGGCCTTATTTTCCTCATTCGAAAAATAGAGATAATAACAGCATTGAGATGTTGTAAGATTCAAATGAGATAATGTATGTAAAGCACTTAGAAAAAAATCTCAAAGTACTGTACTCTAGAAATAGGGTAGCTGGGTGGCATAGTGGATAGAGAGGATTTCAGGCCTACAGTCAGAAGACCTGAGTTAAAATCTAGCCTTAGACCCTTGCTATGTGACCCTGGGTGAGTCATTTAACCCTGTTTGCCTCAGTTTCCTCATCTGCCCCAATATGTTTGCCAACAAAACCCCAAATGGGATCATGAAGAAGAGTTGGGCACAACTGAAATGACTAAACAACACAACTCTAAGAATGCTAACTAGTAGGTAATAACAAATACTTGTATTTCTGTAACATGCTGTTTTTTTCTGAAGCATTTCCCATGCAACCACTGGTATGATCCTCAGAATAGCCCTTTGTTCTGACATGATGAGGGTGTTACTGTCCCCATTTCCTAGGTGAGGCTCAGAGAGATTATCCTTAATAATAATAACTCATCTTCATGGTGCTTTAATGCTTATATGGTGACTTTTCACTTAGCATGGTAGCTGGCTCATAGAAAAAGCTTAATAAATGTTTGTTGTCTTGGCTTGTTGATGCAGGAGAAGCAATATGACCTCTTGGAGGAGAGCTGTTCGTAGAGTAATTCCTATTCCTTGAGAGCAACAACCACTTCATTTTGGGAGGCAACGTGGAATAGTGGTTTAGAGAACTGGTTTCAGAGCCAGGCAGACCTGAGTTCAAGTCCTACCTGATTCTGTGACTGCGAGCAAGTTAATTAACCCTCTGGGCCCCAGGAAACTCTCCAAGGTTCAGTTACAAAGCAGGGTCCAATCCTCCCAAAGGGAGGCAAGGTTCCTCATTGGCAGGTCCCTATATGGATGAAAATGCAGAGCTAGACCAAAAAAAGTGTTGGGGGGAAGAACCTTAGAGCATATTTGAAGGATCTGTCATGTTGAAGAGGGAGATGCCTTGTTCTACTTGCACCTAGAGGTCAGAATTAGGAGCAATGTGTGCAGGTTAGGGATGGATTTAGACTGGACATCAAGAAGGATTTCTCAAGCCACTGGAGATTCTTGAACATGGCCAGCCCCGGGCTCTAGTCCTCTGTATGGAGGATGGATTGAAGAGGGAGACCAGAAACAGGCTATTGTAACAGTCCCCTGGGAGAGGGGACAAATGAGGGCTTCAGCTAAGGGGGTAGCTGGGCAGGTGGACAGAAGGGAACTGATCTGAGAGCTATGGAACAGGTGGAATTGACAAACCTTGTCAACCAATCAAATCCATGGGCTGAGGGAGAGTGAAGAACAAGTATGATTTCAAGACTGTGAACCTGGGTTCCCAATGGGGTTTTGGGTGCCCTAGACAGAAACAAGACCAGGAGCAGTTGAGTTGAGGTCTTTTAAGCCATGTATGGACTCAATGCATCCTTAGGCTTTTGGGGAGATCTTTGCAGATGTGACTTCAGTGTCTCCCTTCTGCCTATCCATCAATCTCCCTATAGGCTTCCCATAAGGAACCTTGAATATTCTCAAGGGAAAGTGCTTTTTAAAGCATGAAGAAGGAGAGCTCCTTGTGATTCCTTCCCCTGGCTCAGCCTCTTCCTCCCTCCTCTTTCTGAGTTCTTCCATGAGTGTTTGTTTTTGTTCTCGTCTGTCCCCCTTCTCCTCCTCTTCCGCCTTCAGAGTTGGGCATTAGTGGGTTACTCCTCACTTGCTTATGCCTAATTCATATAATCTGCTGGTTCCCTGAGTAATTAGGGAGACCATGGGGGAGAGGGGTAGGAAGAGCCTTCTGAAGCCAAGAGGTGCTGTCCAAGGCAGGGGGCAGGGGAGAGAAGAAAGAGAGTGGGTAGAGCTGAGTGTGGAGAGGAAACTCCATCTAGGGCTGGGATTCTAGGATTATATTTCTTCAAGTGTGAGAGCAGCAAGAGAGCCAGGGATAGGGAGAGAGATCCATTAGCTTTGCTCCCTTGACAAATAACCTTCACTCTGAGGAGTTTCTTCTTATGTAAATTGATGGAGTTGGTCTAGACCATCTCTAAGGTCTCTTCCAACTGTAAATCTATGCTTCTTGTTCCTCATTTGCTATGGGACTTTGGACAAGGCTCTTCCCCTCTCTAGTCCCTATCTTTGTGTGTGAAATGAAGGGGCTGGGCTAGAATGATTCTAGGGTCTATTTTTAGTTCTAAATCTCTGTTCTTTGTTACTGATGTCCTGTGTTGGTCAGTCAGTCTATCAACAAGCATTTCTTAAGTATTTACTTTGTGCCAGTCACTGGGCAAAGGGCTGGGCATACAAAGAAAGGCAGAAACAGAATTTCTGTCCTCAAAGAGTTGCCAATCTTATGGAGAAGGAACCCAGGTACCTACAAGATACAGTGTACATGGATAGAAATCTCAGAGGAAAGGCCCTCCTACAGAAGGTAGGATTTGAGTTGGGACTTAAAGGAAGACCTAAAAGCTAGGAGGGAGACCATTTCAGGCATGGGGAACTATCAGTCCAAAGGCACGTTATTGAGATATGGTGTTATATGTGAGGAATGGTAAAGTAGACAGGGTAGTTGGGTCATAGAGTTTGTAGAGGGGACCAAAATGTAAGAAGATTGGAAAAGTAGGAAGGAACCAGGTTTGAAAGGACTTTAAATGCTAAAGGAGTTCAAATTTGGTCTTGGAGGTAAGAGAGGAGGAGCCTTTATTTATTATTTTATTTTAATTAATTAATTAAAAATTTAAAACCCTTACCTTCTGTCTTAGTATCAATACTGTGTATTGGTTCCAAGGCAGAAGAGTGGTAAGGGCTAGGCAATGGGGGTCAAGTGACTTGCCCAGGGTCACACAGCTGGGAAGTGTCTGAGGCCAGATTTGAACCTAGGACCTCCCATCTCTAGGCCTGGCTCTCAATCAACTGAGCCACCCAGCTACCCCCCCCTCCCCGGGAGGAGCCTTTATTGAAGAAGGGGGTGACAGAGGTCAGACATAAACTGTGGGAAGATTACTTTGGAAGCTATGTGTGTGTGTGGGGATGGACTGGAATAAGAAGAGAGTTGAGGAAGGTAGACCTACCCATAGTCAATTGTAATAGTTCAGGTGTGAGGTGTTGAGATATGAGGATAGTAGCTATAAGAGTGGAGAGAAGAGTATTTAGAAAAGATTCTATGAAGGTAGAAGTGACAAGATTTGGCAATGATTGGTTATTTGGGTTGAGTGAGAGTAAACAGACAAGACTGACACCAAGATAGTGAGCTTGAGTAATTGGGAAGACATTTAAAAAATGACCATCACCTTTCTTTCCCAATATAACACTCCTCCCTCCCCTTTCCCTGAGAGCCATCCCCTGGAACAAAGAACAAACTAGGAATCGAGAGAAAAAGAGACACTAGTAAAACACTTCCATAGCAACTGCATCTGGTAGACTTATTTGAGAAATATTCATGAAGCCTTCATGCTCCATAGGGTCATTTTTGTGGTTGTTCATTTGTTTCAGTTGTGTCCAACTCTTTGTGACCTCATTTGGGATTGTCTTAGCAGAGGTACTGAGTGGTTTGCCATTTCCTTCTCCAGCTCATTTTACAGATGAGGTAACTGAGGCAAACAGGGTTCAGTCATTTGTCTAGTGTCCCCTAGCCAGTATATGAAACCAAGTTTGAACTCAGAAAGAGGAGTCTTTCTACTCATTGCACCACCTAGCTGCCCCAAAATGAAGCTGGAAAATGTGGGAATACCTCATAGCATCATAGCTCTAGAACAACAAAGAGGAACCTTAGAGGCCATCTGGTCTAACCCTTTCATTTTCAAAATGAGGAAATTGTCACATAGTTAGCAAGCATCAGAGGTGGGATTTGAACCCAGGTCCTCTGGCAGTAAAGTCAATACTCTTTCCCCTTTGTCCTGTTACCTCCCTTAAGTACAGTGTTCTGTACTCATAGCTTCCTGTCTCTACAAAGAAGGGAAGGAGATGCACTTTCCCATCTTTTCTTCAGGGTCAGTTTTGGTGACCTCACAGTCTTACTGAGAAAACACAATATACACACTCCAGAGAAATCAGGACCATGGGTAGTAGAAAGGACATAGGAGGCCTGGGTCCTCTCCCCAGCTCTTCTAAAAACTAGCTACATGAGTTACCTTAGCCTAGTCCCTTAACTTGTCTGAACTCCCATCATCTTAATCCATTTCAAATCTGTGAATTTAGAAGGTTAGGGTCCATGACCGTCAATGATACTTCTGTAGAGTCCCTTCATTCTTATGAATTTGGGGTTTGTTTGTTTTTTTTGGGCTTTTGAGGTAGTCTATATCAGTGGGTGCTGAGGAGAGGAAGAGTCTTGCGTCTAGACTGCTGCCATGTTTACCCAGAAGTCCGCTGTGTGAAGTCTCTTAAGGATTCAGCTCCACATGCTTGTAACTTTCTGGCATCAGCCCCAGTTTACAGCAATGAAGTAGGGCACACACTTGATTTGAATCCCTTTTGAAGAAGGGTATCCACTTGGAGGAAATATGTCATAGGGGACTGTAGCTAGCATTGCATTGAGGTGTGACTGTGGGCAAGACATGAAGCCCCTCTGGGACCCAGGTCACTTTCTAAGATTTTGAGTTGCAGAGAAACTGCCCATCAGTGTTGGTGGAAGGATTGTAGCTGTATTAGAGGGTTGGTTTGGGTATAATGGAGAATGAGTAGATTCCTCTATCACACAGCTAAAAGGGGCTTCCTAGACACTCAAGTCCAATTCATCTTATTTGCCAGTAGTTTTCCTCACCAGAGAAAACCACAGGTCTGGATCACAAGTGGAAAAAAGACATCAAAGCAATCTGGTTTCAATGGTTTGACCCATTCTTTATTTCTAGGAAAGTGGTTCTAACTACATCAGAACTCCTTACCACTTCCTTGAATGTAGGACCAGAAGGATCCTTGAAGGTCATGGACCCTAACCTTCTAAATTCACAGATTTGAAATGGATTAAGACAATGGAAGTTCAGACAAGTTAAGGGACTAGGCTAAGGTAACTCATGTAACTAGTTTTTAGAAGATATGGGGAGAGGACCCAGGCCTCCTATGTTCTTTTACTACCCATGGTCCTGATTTCTCTGGAGTGTGTATATTGTGTTTTCTCAGTAAGACTATGAGGTCACCAAGACTGACCCAGAAGAAAAGATGGGAAAGTGCATCTCCTTCCCTTCTTTGTAGAGACAGGAAGCTATGAGTACTGAACACTGTACTTAAGGGAGGTAACAGGGCAAAGGGGAAAGAGTATTGACTTTACTGAAGGGCGCAGCATTGAAAGTATGTGGAATTTGGGCATTTCCACACTATAAGGGGGTTAAAAGCTCCCACCAAAATGTGAGCTGATCTACCCTCCTCCACCCCATCTACCAAGCCAGAGTCAGAGCCACAGTGCACCAAAATCAGTGAGTGAGTGAGGGGCACCTCTAGAGTAAGCAAGGAGCACCTCTAGGTCCTTGGGAGCTGACTAAGACCACTAAAGACCTACCCCAAAGAACAGCTAGACCTGAAACCCCAGCAGGC
This sequence comes from Monodelphis domestica, assembly GCF_027887165.1. Taxonomy (NCBI): domain Eukaryota; kingdom Metazoa; phylum Chordata; class Mammalia; order Didelphimorphia; family Didelphidae; genus Monodelphis; species Monodelphis domestica. Next base: position 102,990,602 of record NC_077231.1, read on the forward strand.
TGAAGAGCGCAGACCGTGGGCACTCGCGGGAAGATAGCACAGAGAAGGGCAGCAAACATCAGAAGCTGCAGAGATTCAAGAGCTTGTCTCAGGCAAAATCCTTTCTCTTAACTCCATACACAGAGAGCCTGCCCATCTCACTCAGATTTCTGACTAAAAAGGGAAGGGAAAACCTCCATAGTGATGGTAAATAGTGCCCAGGAACAACAACCTCCCTCCAAGAAAAAGAAGAATGGGTTGACCTTGGAAAATGTTTATGTAGGAAAAACCCAGGCTACAGAGGAAACAGAAGAGGAAATTTAAATAAATGCACCAAAACCTTTAAAAAAAATGGAAATTGTCCACAAGCTCTTGAATAATTTAAATTGGAGCTTATAAAAAAGATGGAAACTTTCTGGCAAGAAAATTGGGAAATAGTTCAAAGAGAAAATAACAGTTTAAAGGACAAGAACTCCCAATTGGAGAAACAGCTGGAAGCCACAAAAAGCAGGATAGACCAAACTGAAAAGGAAAACCAGTCTTTAAAATTCAGAATTAGGCAATTGGAAGCCAATGATCTTCCGAAACAGCAAGAATTAATAAAGCAAAGTCAAAAGACTGACAAAATAGAAGAAAACAAAATATCTCACTGAAAAGATGACAGATCAGGAAAACAGAGCAAGGAGAGACAATTTGAGAATCATTGGTCTACCTGAAAAGCCAGAAATAAACAGAAATCTTGACATCATACTACAAGAAATCATCTAAGAAAACTGCCTTGATGTTCTTGAACAAGGGGGAAAAATAGACATTGAAAGAGATCATAGAACACCCTCTACACTAAATCCTCAAAAGACAACTCCCAGGAATGTAATTGCCAAATTCAAGAGCTTTCAAGCTAAGGAGAGAATTCTACAAGAAGCCAAAAAGAGACAATTCAGATACCAAGGAGCACCAATCAGGATCACACAAGACCTGGCAGCTTCCGCATTAAAGGACCGCAAGGCCTGAAACATGATATTCAGAAGACAAGAGAACTGGGTCTTCAACCAAGGATCACCTATCCATCAAAACTGACTATATACTTCCAGGGGGAAAGTATGGGCATTCAACAAAATAGAAGATTTCCAAGTATTTGTAAAGAAAAGACCAGAACTAAGTGGAAAGTTTGATATCCAAACACAAAGATCAGAGGAACATGAAAAGGTAAATAAAGAAAGAGAAGGGAAAGGGGAAAATGTTTTTTTATTCAAACTTTGTTCTTTAAGGACTACAATAAGATCAAATTATTTATATTAATATATGGGGAAAATGTTATTTGTAACTCTCAAAATTATACTCACTATTATAGTAATTAGAAGAATCATTCACAGGAAGAGATTGGGATAATAAGTGCTATAGGATGATATTCAAAAAAAAAGAAAAAGGGATGGGGAGAATTGAAGATGGCATCAAGAGATACTTGAAGAAATAAAATAAATAGGATAATCTTTGTCACACAAAGATACACATGGGAAGGGTAGGTGAAAATACTATTATAAGAAGGAGAGGAAGAGAGTGCTAATAGGTAATACTTAAACCTTACTCTCAGTGAAATCAATTCTGACAAGGAAGAGCATCTAGATCCATTGGGGTCTTGAATTCTATCTTATCCTATAGGGAAAGAGAGAAGGGAAAACTAAGGGGGGAGGGGGAGGGAGTACAAAAAGGGAAGGAAAGAGAGGGGGAGGGAACTTAACAGACCCTAAAAAAATAAGAAGGGAACAAAAAGGGAGGGACCAAAAAGGGAAGCATATCAAGGGAGGGATTAGGGGGATTGATTAAAACCAAACCACTGGTTTAAAAGGATATATAGCAAAAGAAAGAAGATATCAAAATGCTGGGGAATACACAAGTGACAATTATAACTTTGAACGTGAATAGGATGAACTCACTCATAAAAAGAAAACAAATAGGAGAGTGGATTAGAATTCAAAATCCTACCATATATTGTCTACAAGAAATACACCTGAGGCAGGTAGACACTCACAAGGTTAGAATTAAAGGTTGGAACAAAACTTATTGGACCTCAACTGATAGAACGAAGGCAGGAGTTGTAATCATGATATCTGACAAAGTCAAAGTAAAAATAGATCTGATTAAAAGGGATAGGGAAGGTAAATACATCCTGATAAAAGGGAGTATAGACAATGAGGAAATATCAGTAATCAACATGTATGCACCAAATGGTATAGCATCCAAATTTCTAAAGGATAAACTAGTGGAATTGAAGGATGAAATAGATAGTAACATTATACTAGTGAGAGACCTGAACCTACCACTATCAAATTTAGATAAATCAAATAAAAAATACATAAGAAAGAGGTAAAAGATGTGAATGAAATCTTAGAAAAATTAGAGTTAATAGATATATGGAAAAAATAAATAGGGACAAAAAGGAATACAACTTCTTTTCAGCAGTACATGGTCCATTCACAAAGATTGGCCATGTACTAAGTGGTCATAAAAACATGACATACAAAAGCAGAAAAGCAGAAATAATAAATGCAATCTTTTCAGATCATAATGCAATAAAAATAATAATTGGTAAGCATACATGGAGAGTCAAATAAAAAATTAATTGGAAATTAATTAATATGAGTATACAAAATTGGTTAGAGAACAAATCATAGAAACAATTAACAATTTCATTGAAGAAAATGACAATGATGAGACATTCTTTCAAAATTTATGGGATGCAGCCAAAGCAGTACTCAGGGGAAAAATTTATATCCTTGAGTTCATATATTAACAAATTAGGGATGGCAGAGGTCAATGAATTGGACATGCAAATCAAAAAAACTTGAAAGTGAACAAATTAAAAATCCCCAGAAGAAAACTAAATCAGAGATCCTAAAAATTAAGAGAGAAATTAATAAAATAGAAAGTGAAAGAACTATTGAACTAAAAATAAGACTTGAAGTTGGTATTTTGAAAAAAACAAACAAAATAGACAAAGTACTGGTCAATCTAATAAAAAAAGGAAAGAAGAAAACCAAATTAACAATATCATAGATGAAAAGGGTGTCCTCACCTCCAATGAAGAGGAATATAAGGCAATCATTAAAAACTATTTTGCCCAATTCATGGAAATAAATATGCCAAAAATATGAATGAATATTTACAAAAATATAAATTGCCTACACTGTCAGAGGAAGAAATAGACTACCTAAACAACTCCATATCAGAAAAAGAAATTGAATGAGCCATCAAAGAATTCCCTAAGAAAAAAATCCCCAAGGCCTAATGGATTCACAAGTGAATTTTATCAAACATTCAAAGAACAGCTAATCCCAATACTATACAAACTATTTGACATAATAAGCAAAGAGGGAGTTCTACCAAATTCCTTTTATGACACAAATATGGTACTGATTCCAAATCTAGGCAGGTCAAAAGCAGAGAAAAACGATTATAGACCATTCTCCTTAATGAACATAGATGCAAAATTGGCAATGAGGAGACCAAGCTATCACTCTTTGCAGATGATATGATGGTTTACTTAAAGAATCCTAGAGAATCAACTAAAAAGCTATTAGAAATAATCAACAGCTTTAGCAAAGTTGCATGATACAAAATAAACCCACATAAGTCACCAGCATTTTTATATGTCTCCAATACATCTCAGCAGCAAGAATTAGAAAGAGAAATTCCATTTAAAATCACCCTAACCAATATAAACTACTTAGGAATCTCTGCTGCAACAAACACAGGAACTATATGAACACAATTACAAAACACTTTCCACACAATTAAAACTAGATCTAAACAATTGGAAATTCATTAACTGCTCATGGGTAGGATAAGCTAACATAATAAAAATGACCATCCTACCTAAACTTATTTACTTATTTAGTGCCATACCCATCGAACTACCAAAAACTTTTTTACTGAATTAGAAAAAAACATAACAAAGTTCATTTGGAAGAACAAAAGATCAAGGATATCAAGGGAAATAATGAAAAAAATGTGAAGAAAGGTGGCCTTGAAGTACCAGATCTCAAACTCTATTATAAAGCAGTGGTCATCAAAACAATATGGTACTGGCTAAGAGACAGAAAGGAGGATCAGTGGAATAGACTTGGGGTAAGTAAGGTCAGCAAGACAGTCTATGATAAGCCCAAAGATCCCAGCTTTTGGGACCAAAATCTACTACTTAATAAAACTGCTGGGAAAATTGGAATACAGTGTGGGACAGATTAGATTTGGATCAATATCTCACACCCTACACCAAGATAAACTCAGAATGAGTGAATGACTTGAACATAAAGAAGGAAACCATAAATAAACTAGGTGAACACAGAATAGTATACATATCAGACCTTTGGGAAAGATTTTTAAACCAAACAAGAGTTAGAAAAAAATAAAAAAATGTAAAATAAATAATTTTAATTACATCAAATTAAAAAGTTTTTGTACAAACAAAACCAATGTAACCAAAATTAGAAGGGAAGTAACAAATTGGGAAACAATCTTCATAGCAAAAACCTCTGAAAAAGGTCTAATTACTCAATTTTACAAAGAGCTAAATCAATTGCACAAAAAATCAAGCCATTCTCCAACTGATAAATGGGCAAGGGACATGAATAGGCAATTTTCAGTCAAAGAAATCAAAACTATTAATAAGCACATGAAGTGTTTTAAATCTCTTATAATCAGAGAGATACAAATCAAAACAACTCTGAGGTATCACCTCACACCTAGCAGATTGACTAACATGACAACAATGGAAAGTACTGGATGCTGGAGGGGATGTGGCAAAGTCAGGACATTAATGCATTGCTGGTGGAATTGTGAATTGATCCAATCATTCTAGAAGACAATTTGGAATTATGCCCAAAGGGTGCTAAAAGACTGTCTGCCCTTTGATCCAGCCATAGCACTGCTGGGTTTATACCCCAAAGAGATCATAAGGAAAAAGACCTGTATAAGAATATTCATAGCTGCACTCTTTGTGGTGGCCAAAAACTGGAAAATGAGGGGATGCCCTTCAATTGGGGAATGGCTGAACAAATTGTGGTATATGTTGGTGCTGGAATACTATTGTGCTAAAAGGAATAATAAAGTGGAGCAATTCCATGGGGACTGGAACAACCTCCAGCAAGTGATGCAGAACAAAAGGAGCAGAGCCAGGAGAACATTGTACACAGAGACTGATACACTGTGGTACAATCAAATGTAATGGACTTCTCCATTAGTGGCAATGCAGTAATTCTGAACAACTTGGAGGGATCTATGAGAAAGAACACTATCCGCATTCAGAGGAAACACTGTGGGAGTAGAAACACAGAAGAAAAGCAACTGCTTGAATACATGGGTTGAGGGGATATGATTGTGGATGTAGACTCTAAATGATCAGCATAGTGCAAACATCACCAACATGGAAATGGGTTCTGATCAAGGACACATGTAATACCCAGTGGAATTGTGAGTTGGCTACTGGAAGGGAGGGGGAGAGGGGAATGAGGAATAGAATATGATTTTTGTAACCAAGGATTAATGTTTGAAATTGACCAAATAAAAAAAAATTTTAAAGAGACTTCACACAGCTTCACCTAGGCAGCCAGAGCCTTCTGGAGAGCCAGTAGAAGTTAGAGGTCATAGAGTTTTAAGCCAAAGTAAACGAAGGAAGCTGGAATCTTGGACAAATCTTAGGGGAGGCCAATAAGGCTAAGCCCTGGTATTGTATGGAATCCTCTGGAGCTGGGGGCTGTGCTCCTGGATATTAACTGGTCACTCTAGCTGTCTTCATCTCCTTGTGCCCCTTCTCTGAGCAGTAAAGTCAAATTCCTATGTCTCAGGAGTGGAGGCATAGTGTGATGACTGGAGCATTAGGGATCATCTCCCAAAGCAGGAAGAGAGCCATGGATCTTAGATGGGTTTTTTAGCCTCTCCTTTCTGATTCCAGTTTCTTCAAACTCAGCTCAGGGAATGCCAGACACAGCAATGGTCAGCCTTCTAGAGGAGAAGGAAAAAATCAGTCTTCCTGCCATATGGGGCTTACTCATTGGGTTATGTGGTTATTCTGGTGGTTTGAGGAATGAGAGGATGACAGTGAACCTTGGGGAGCTTTTCTGCCCAGGCAGTTAGAGTCACTGAACAGCAACAGGATGAGGGTTAACCTAGAGTCAGTCAATAGAGGACCAAGCTCATTCAGGTGAAGCAGGAAGAGAGATGCTCATCCTCAGCCTTACTAAACTGGCAGTCAAGAGATGCATTCTAGTTCCCTTTCTAATATTATCTGTTTGAAGGTACCTTTCACCTATAATATTCTCTCTTCTGATATCTTCCAGCTCTGACATTCCAAATTCTAAGTTCCCTCCCAGCTCTAACCTATGTTCTAAGCTCCTTCCCACCTCTGATATTCCCTATTCTAAATTCTCTCCCACCTCTGACCTTCCCTGTTCTACTGTTCCTCCCTGCCCCAACCTTCTCTGTCCTAAGCTCCATCCAGCTCTGACATTCCTTGCTCGCAGGCCCCTCTCAGTCCTGCCATTCAGGGACTCTGTCTAAGGTCATTGCCTGGTGTCTTTCCTCCTGTCCTGCAGCCCGAGGAGCTGACCAACATCCTTGAGATCAGTAACGTGGTCTTCACCAGCATGTTTGCCCTGGAGATGATCCTGAAGCTGGCAGCCTTTGGCCTCTTTGACTACCTTCGGAATCCGTACAACATCTTTGACAGTATCATCGTCATCATCAGGTGCTAAGGGCTGGGTTGCCTCCCCATTTGCCCCCCTCCATTCCTGTGGGTCAAGGCCACTCCTCCCTCAGCCACATACACATCCTAGGTACACCGCCCCCCACCCCACCCCACCCCCACCCCAAGCAGAAAGGCTGAGCCCATTCTCTTAAGGAGGCCTCAGTCCCACTCCTGGCTTCTTTCATCTCCCTGACCTCTACTCCCCATCATCCTGGTGCTGCTTCTGCAGGCATAGCATGATTCAGGCCTTCCCACTCCTGCCACCTGCCTTTCTGGGTGTCCTCCAGAGTCCAAGAAAAAAAATGGAAAAAGATACTGTTCTCATTAGTCCATTTTGCTCAGCTTTGGTCAAAGGGTGAAGGGGTGGGAGGCAGCAGGTGACATGGAGGTTGAAGCTCTGGGCTAAAATGTAGCTTGGAGACTTGGGGGAATTTTAATGAACTCTACTAGGTCTGACCCTGTGACCAGGATGATCTTAGTGACTAAGGCAAAATAGTAGGAATAATCCATTTCTCCATTCCTCATTCTTCCCCCTATCCCCATGGCCATTCTCTCTTCTCTCCTCTATCTCTGTCTTCCTTCCTCCCTGTTTCCTGATCCTGCTCTCCTTCCTCTCTACCTTTCTCCTATCTTTTCCTTCTTCTGCCTCTAACCTTCCCTTCTGCCTCTTTCCTTCATCTCTCAATTTACACTTGGGGTTTCTCCCTCCCCCTTTCTCTGACACTCTTTTTATCTCTGTGTCTCTCCTCTCCTTTATGCATCTCTGCCTTTCTCATTTTCCACCCTGCTCATCATTCTTTCTCTTCATTTCCTCTGGGTTCTGTACCTCCCTTGGCCTCTGGATTCTCTTCAACTCTGCCATTCTCTGTCTCTCCTTTCTTCTTCCTCATTCTGTTCTTACTTGTTTTTCCTCCATTCTTCCCCTTCTCTTGGTGTCATCTCATTCCCTCTACCTTGAACCTTCTTGGATATTTTCCTTTCTCTTTTGCTTGTTTCCTATGCCTCAACTCCATTTCTCCTCCCATTTCTTTCTTATTCTCTGCATCTTGCCTCCTCTCTGTTCTTTTCATGCTCCCCCTTCTCTTTCTGTCCTAAACTCATCCTCTCTGCTCTGTCTTTTCCCTGTTTCTCCCCCTTCCTATTTCTCTCTGTCTCTCCCCCCTTTCTCCTTTCCTTGATGCCCTTTCCTACTTGGCCCCTGCAGTATCTGGGAGATCATTGGCCAGTCAGATGGTGGCCTCTCAGTGTTGAGGACTTTCCGCCTGCTCCGGGTATTGAAGTTGGTTCGTTTCATGCCAGCCCTGCGCCGACAGCTGGTAGTTTTGATGAAGACCATGGACAACGTAGCCACCTTCTGCATGCTGCTTATGCTTTTCATCTTCATCTTCAGGTGAGTGAGCTATTGCCAGGTGCTAGCCACACACATGCATCCTTCCAGAGGCTGCCCAGAAACCAGCTCTGGTGAAGGGGGGTCACCTGCTGCTGCCCAGGGAATCCTACAGCTGCTCCCTGAGACTCTCACACCATGGAGGGAGCACTCCAGGAGCAAAGGGTACCCAAGCCAATGGGCTACTAGGGACTCTCCCTACAGCAGAAGAACATTGGCAGTTCTATGAGGTTGGCACTCCTCTTGGCAGAGAACAGGAAGCAACTGTGTCCTGAGAACTCTGTTACCACTTGATTTTAGAGATTCAACCCCTTAAACAGAAACAGCCTCTGCCCTCAAAGAGCTTCCATTCTACTGGAGGGTAACAATCTACAGAGATACTTAAGTATTTGCAATTGGGAGGAGTGGGACCTGCCTCATTGGGGGCTTGGCACTTGCAGTGACTTGAAGGAAGTGTGGTATGCCAAGGACGAGAGATGAGGAGTAGCAGCATTCTAGGCAAGGGGAGTAGTTTTTAAGGGTATGGAGGCGGCAGTGCCATAGATGGGCACCAGCAAGTCAGTTCATTTGGTCAGAATAGAGAATGCAAGATGGTGAGTGATAGGAAAGGAGTCTGGAAAGCTGAGAACTTTGGAGGGCTATGAATGAAGAAATAAGAAGGGATGCCCAGGCAGGCAGGCAGGCAGGAGGCTTGAGGGGATGAAGAGGTGATGGTAGGAATGGGAAAAGGCCTCTTGGCTCTGGTGGCCTCGGCTTGGGTGAAGGAGATTGGGGGTTGGACATGCTTCCCCATGAGCCTTAGCCAACACTCTCTCCTGGCATCTGAGACATTTCACTAGCCCCTTCTCCTTCCTTTAGCATTCTAGGGATGCACATTTTTGGCTGCAAATTCAGTCTTAGGACTGATACGGGAGACACTGTTCCTGACCGGAAGAACTTCGACTCACTCCTCTGGGCTATTGTCACAGTGTTCCAGGTGAGGGTAAAAGAGAAAGCTCCTAACCTCCTCCCTCCCCTTAGTCTAGAGCCCCAAGCCCCAGAGCCAGCATAGTTTACCCTGCTCCCCCCCCCAGACACGCCTCTCTCCTCACCCTTATAGCTTCCTCTCTGCAGATCCACAAAGAGATGGTGGCTACCCAGTCTTCAAGTGGGGAGTCCAGGGCCAGGGGAGTGAAATACAAATTCATAGAAACAGGGAAAATGGAGATTTACAAAAGTCATTCCCAGGACCACTAAGAGGCCTTGTCAGCTTATTTCTGAGTAGTGCACAAATAAATAAAAGCATATGCGATTGGAGAGAGTGAGTAAGGATGGACATGCAAGCTTGAAGAAGTGTACAACAAAAAACTTTAATTAAAACTTTAAATAAGAATTTAAATTTAGGGGGCAGCTGGGTGGCTCAGTGGATTGAGAGTCAGACCTAGAGATGGAAGGTCCTAGGTTCAAATTTGACCTCAGACACTTCCCAGCTGTGTGACCCTGGGCAAGTCACTTGGCCCCCATTGCCTAGCTCTCACCACTCTTCTGCAAGACGGAAGGTAAGGGTTAAAAAAAAAAAGAATTTAAATTTAAAATAAAAATAATTAAAAATTTAAATTTTAGAATTTAAAATGCAGTACAGATGAGAAGGTGGCCCTGTGTGAGTGTGTGAATGTAGAGGGGTACAAATCCGAATGTATAACTGAGGAAGGACAAAAGTGCACCAAGGAGAATCTCAAGACAGAAGTGTGCAATCTTAACATGCAAGGCTGAAGCAGTGCACCAGCACCGGAACATGGGAGTGAGTGTGTGCCCAGTGTGTGGCTGCCCAAGTATGAGCTGATGCAGACGACTGAGCACAGATGTGTAGAGGGGCGGGAATCCACAATGTGCACGTGCATGGTGGAAGAAAGGCACCCAGCAGCCACATAAGTATGAGTGTGGCCCTGGGAATAGGAAGGACACATGTGCTAGGGCACATATGTGCATATGAATGATGGAGAAAACATACACCTGTGAGGGCGCCAGAGCATGAGGACTGAGGCGTGAAAAATCGTGTGAAAGAGGACCTAAACAAGGGGCGAGGGGGAGGGAGTGTACAAGTAAGACAGCATAAGGGGGCCACAAGAAGTCTCCCACTGTGGGGGAGGGCCACTGGGGAGGAATGTGCATGACCAGGAGTGTATATGAGTTGAGAGGGGAGTGACCTAATGTGAGTGCCGAATCAATGTACCGCTCTTAGAGAGCCCATCTACCCTTTTCATGAACTTGGCCCCTCTACTGGCTGATCTCCAGATGCCTCCTAGATATGCAGCTCCCTTCTTCCCAGTTCCCCACTGCATCCCCATCCTCTTTCCTCCTTGGGTCCTCCAGGGAGCTATTGCCCCATCTTGGTCCTGGCACCCCTGACCTAGTGACTCCCCTCCCCTCCCGTGCCTCACTGGGATTACTACCTGGCTTCCACTCTGCAGATTCTGACCCAGGAAGACTGGAATATGGTGCTCTACAATGGCATGGCCTCCACTTCACCCTGGGCCTCCCTCTACTTTGTGGCCCTCATGACCTTCGGCAACTATGTTCTCTTCAATCTGCTGGTGGCCATCTTGGTGGAGGGCTTCCAGGCAGAGGTGAGGTGCCCTCCTAACCCAGGCAAGACAGGGCACAATCTTGGAAAGAGCATGGGGTTGGGAGTGGAGGACCTGAATTCAGAGCTTCCTCACTTATGAACTAGGGATTCTGCTTGCCTCACAGAAGTCTTAGGAAGAAAGTACTTTGGGAATCTTAAAGTGCTCTTAGAATGAGGACTATTCCCAGCAATATCCTCCTCCTTCTCCTTCTCTTTCTCCTCCTCCTCATCTGAGAAGGCTAGAGGAAGGAGGAAATGAATGAAGGTGCTTTAAGGATCAAAATGGAGGAGCGGATGCTGTCATCCCAGCCCTTGGGCAGGGATTGGGGTCAATAGTCCCTTAAAGGTTCTTCCTCCTCCCCTGGGTACAGGTATGTGTGTGTTGGGGGCTGCTAACAACTGACAAGACAAAGTCTATACACTAGAGCTGGAAGGGAATGAATGAATCATCTTTGACTAACTACTTACTATGTGCCAAACACTGGGCATGCAAATAGTCCTTGACCTCAAGGAGTTTACATTCTGATAGAAGAGGATGCACAGGAAGGGAGTTAGAAGAGGAAGAAGAGGGGTGCTTGTGGCAGTATGATGTAGAAGTGTTCTCGAAGCTCCCCAGCAGAGCTCTTTGTCTGAGGGGGGCAGGAGATGAGGAGGATGAGCAGAGTAAACATCATGTTGGGAGGTTTTCAAAGGGGCATGGATGTTACAATGGCAATGTTGATCGATCAGTCAAACAATGAGCATTTCTAAAAATAGTCATGTTCTGGCCCTTTTGAGGTGTAGAAGAGGACCAGTCTCGTCCTTCACAAATATTTCTGTGGGCCAGCTTGGAGCCAAGCTTTGTGGTGGGTTGAGGCTCTTGACTCCCTCTTTACCCTTCCTTATTGCCTTTATTGTTCAACCCCGGAACTTGAAAAGCAGCACAGAGATTCTGGATTGAATATTAAGCATGTGGCTACAAGAAAGTCGCTTTCTCCAAGCCTTAGTTTTATCATCTATAGTGTGAGGATATGAAGCCAATTTCATGTGCCTCACTGAATAACATGTAAAGCACTTGGTAAATCTTAGAGAATGATGAGGAATGTTACTGTTTAACTTTCCTCTAGGGGGATGCCAACCGTTCCTATTCAGATGAGGACCAAAGCTCGTCCAACATAGAAGAGTTTGACAAATTCCGGGAGGGTCACGAAGGCCATTTTGGTAAGGGATGCCCTACCTGCACATGCTAGGAGCCCTTGTCAGAGCAGTCCAGAAAAGCTAAGGATCTGAGCAGGATTCATTAAATTCCCAGACATGGAGGGAGGGATGAAACACTGACTGTGGAGAAAGCCCAGATTCTTTTAGGTTTGCTATGCTCCATTTTATGCTAAGCAAGATGGAGAAAACAACCTGTCTTTGAGAACATCTCCCTGCTCAGTGTGATGACTGGGGGCAGGGGGATACAGTGTCACACAGAGAGCACTGGCTCTACAGGTAAGGACCGGGGCTTGCTTTCAGGTTTTAATATTTACCATATGGCTTGGTGCAAGTCATTTCCCACCTGTGAACCTCATTTTCCTCCTCTGTAAAATGGGAATGGGCAGATTGGCACTCACCACCTCCCAGGGTTGTAGTGAGAGGGCTGTGTTTTTGGTGTACTTTAAAGTGCTGGAGGAAATGGAAGCTTTGTGGAATAATGGAGAGTTTCTGGCATGTGGTACATGAGAGCAATGGGACATTGAGTGAAGTAAGACAGGAGAGGGCCCCAGTGGAGGAGAAAGTCAGCAAGGGAATCTGCTTCTTTTCCCTCTCTGTGTCTAAAACTCTGTGTCTCTCCCTTTCCCTCTGCCCTTCTCCATCTTTGGACCTTTCCTTTCAGATGTCAAGCTTTGTCCCATCCCCATGACCCCTAATGGACACCTGGACCCAAGCCTTCCTCTACCTGCCCCCCTGGCCACCACAGGGGGCATACCCCCTGGCCCTTGCCACTCTCTGCAGCCTGACCAGGTGCTTATTGCCCTGGACTCCCGAAAGAGCAGTGTGATGTCTCTGGGGAGGATGAGTTATGACCAGCGGTCTCTGGTGAGTCATGGTAGGATCTGCTCAGCTTGTCAAGGCCACTATGTGTTTTCCTTGCTGCTGGATAAGGTTTCAAGGGTCCTTTGAGCCCTTTCCCTTTATGAACAGCACAGAAATGAACTTGCTGTAAGTTGTCCTACTAACACTATGGCAGAGAACCTTTGTCCTTGAAAAGAGAACAGATTGTAGTGGAAAGGGATCTGGGTTCAAATTCAATTCTCTCACATCCTGTATGACTTTGGCCAAGTTCTGTCCTCTCGCTGGGCTTCAGTTTCCTCTGTAAAAGAAGGGAATTGACTCAATAATTCCCGAGATCCTTTGAAACTCTACCATTGGGCCATCTATTCTCATAGATTTGGAGTTATCTGACAGGAACTTTAAAGATCATATATTGCATTGCCCCCTCCCCATTTTACAGATGAAAAAATTGATGAACATTGGGGTGAGTGGCTTGCCCATGACCATAGCACAAGATCTGAACCCAGGGCCAGCTCTCATTTGTCTCTGTACTCCCCTAATATTAAGCACCATGCTTTGCACATGGTGGTGCTTAATAAATTCTTGTTGAATAAATGAGCCAGGAATTTCAAAGAATGATGGCCAAAAGTAACTATGTAGTTTTAAGGACAACCCTTACAAATGAGGGAAGGGGGAAGAGTTCCTGTAGGTGGTGATGCTTGGCAAGCAGGTGAGCTCTGATAGGTGCTAGGGATTCTGAGGGTCCTTGTAAAAGAGGGAGAGTGAACATTACAAACATAGGAGGAAGCTCATGCAAAGCCTTTGAGGTGGAGATGAATGTCATATATGGGTAAAGCTTCCTCAGAGGGGAGAGAAGCTTTAAGGTAGGAAGACAGAGAAAGGATAGAAGTTTTAGATACCACGAGGGGGATGACAGAGAAAGATTAGAGATGGAGCCTGGCCCAAGGCCAGGCCCCAGCGAGGACAGGCATCAGTGCAAGCTGGAAGGGAGGAAGAGCAGAAGAGAGAGAGGCAGAGCTGGCTGGGCCCTATTTATATGCAAATATACACAGTCCATAGGGATGATTATCATTGGTTAATGACAAGGTATAGGTGTGGTTTCTCTTAACCAGGTGAGCACAAAGAAACCTGTGTTCCCACCTAACCTGGGGGAAGCTGGGGTCAAGGGTCAGAGGCTTCCCCAGCCATGTGCAATACTGAGCATGCTCAAGACTGAGCGTGCTCTCTTCTAAGGCAATCTGTACATACCAACTGTTCCCCTTGCCCATAGCTAGGGGTGGACTGCTACAATGGGGAAGACCAAAATAGGTGAAAAGCAGAGTATGTGAAGGGGAAACATGAATCGATTATGAAGAATTTTCAATGCTAAATAGAGGAAGTTGCATTTTATCCTGAAGAACATAGATAGCCAATGAAGCTTCTTAAGTAGGAGAATGATGTGGTTAGATGTGAGCACTAGGAGTATCAGTATGACAGCTGTGTAGAGGAGGGATTAGAAAGGAGAGAGACTAGAGGCAGGGACTGGTGGCCAGAGACCATGGCCTCAGGGAGTTTACAGTCAAGTGAGGAGATTAGAAACCAAACAACTATATCGTGAACTCTTACGTGATAGGTGCATTAGAAAGTTAGAAAGCAAGGTACTATGTAAGATCAAAGGTCATTTGAGCCAGGAAATCAGGGCAGGCTTCATAAAGGAGGTGGTATCTGATTTGACTTTTAGAGGAAAGATTGGAATTATAACTGATCTTCCAAGTACAGGAAAGGAAAGATAGAATCAGGAAAATACAGTGTGTGGGTTAAAGGATATGTTTCCTCTTTGGGAGTGAGTAGAACTTGGCTAGAGCATAGAGCACATGGAGGGGGTAGTGTGAGACCAGGCCAGAAATATAGGTTGTTGGTCTGTTTTGGAAAACTTTGACCGCCAAGCAGAGGAGCTTGTACTTTCCCTGGTAGGCAATAGAGAGCAATAGAAGATTTCTGAGCAGGAGAGTGATGTGCCTTGCTCCTTATTCTTGCTCACTTGCGCTCTCTATCTGTCTCTCAGTCTAGCTCTCGCAGCTCCTACTATGGAGCCTGGGGCCATAGTGGAGCCTGGGCTAGCAGAAGATCCAGTTGGAACAGCCTAGCCAGGGGCCATAGCTTGAAGCTCAGGGCACCCTCTGCAGAACATGAGTCACTCCTCTCTGGGGAGAGGGGCCGGACAACAGAGGGGGAGCGGGATGATGGTGCCCCTCGGGGCCCACCCTATCATCCACCTTCCCACCCCCATCACCATCACCACCACCTCCACCATCCACACCGATACCGCCATCGTCGGACACTCTCCCTTGATACCAAGGATTCATTGGACCTGGCAGAGTTGCCAACGCCAGTTCCTCATGCTCATCTGAGGTCCACTCGGAAAGTGGGCACAGGCCCAGGCACTAGTGAGCACCAGGATTGCAATGGAAAGATGCCCAACATTGCCAAAGATGTCTTCACCAAGATGGACAACCGGAAGGACCACGAGGAGGATGAAGAAGAGATTGATTATGTGAGTAGTTGTGAGGGGGCTTGGGGACAAAGAGAGACAGGGTGGGGCAGGGAAGGAGGGAGGCTGAGAGGGAGGCCCAATGTACAGTTTCCTGGCCACAGAAAATCTCATCTGTCCTTGGAAATGAGAACCACCAGGTACAACTGTAAGGGAGAAAGGATAGGAGCCTCAAGGCCTGGATCATGTCTAATTGGCTATGTAATTCTGGGCAGAACATTCCTTTTTTGGCCTTCAGTTTCTCATCTGTTGAATAAGGATATTGGAATAGATAGTATTGTCATTCCTCCCAGGCCTGACATTCCCTATTCTAAAGCCCCTTCTGGCTCTTACATTCTCTGTTCCAAGTTTCCTTCCAGCTCTGACATTCCCTGTTCTTAGACCCCTCCTGGTTCTTATATCCCCTGGTTCTGACATTCCCTGTTCTAAGGATCTTCCCAGCTCTGACACTCCATATTTTAAGCCCCTTTTGAACCCTGTCTCTGTCATCTAGCATGCTAGCCTACCCTCCACACTTGGTATTGTCTGTATGTCAGATGAACACGCCATCCCACCTGCCTCCATTCTAGAATTTTCCCAGGGATTGACATCAGGCTCCCCAGCTTGGACTTTGCTGGTCCTTGGTCATCTGGAAAATATTGGTGGGCCACATCCTTCCTCCTCCAGTCCTTGTAGTCATTCTCCCGTTCTCCATGATTTTTCCAACATCACTGACAACGACTTAGTTGTTACATCTGCCAGCTTTTTCAGGGCCCATCTGGACCAGGGTCTTGCATTTCCCAAGGCAGCCGAATGCTCTCTTTCTTTCTTCCTGCCTGTCTTGGGTCTGAACTCTCTGTTAATTACTTTTGTTCTCCTGTTTCCTGTACAAATGTCCTTCCCCTTGCTGTCTTGTTTTCTGTATCATTGTCTCATCCATCTCAGGCAGAAGTTGAACCTCTTTTCCTCCCAGGAGAACTTCAGGAAACCTCCCTGTTTTGTCATTAGAGTTTCCAGCTGGTTTTTAAATCTCAGTAGGCTGGTGAGTTCTCTGTGCACTCACATCAGACTCTTCAGGCCATTTCCATTTTTCTTCCTCATTGAGATCGACTGTCTTTGATTCCGTGGTGTTTCATTCTTAAATATGCCTCATCCTTACCTGGGCTGATTTTCTCTGAAGCATGGAACTCCATGAAATTTTTCTTATCTTTTCTCTTAACTACCCCATATTTATTAAGAGCCCACTGCGTGAAAGGTGAGAGGTAGTGTGCTTATAGAGGATAATGATAAATTCCAAATGAGCCACAGATCTGTGGTGGTGGAGGGGGGAATTCCACACTGATGAAATCACAGATCCAAGTTCCCTCATCCAGGAACTGTGGTTATAGAGATAAAAAACCAACCAATTTCTTTGTCCTTAGGGAGCTTAAAATTGGCTATGATTCCGGAAAGAACTCACTCAGGGCAGATATTAGGGATTGTCAATCAATTCATTACTGTGGATTAAGCCTTCCCTGTGTACTAGGTTTGTCACCCTTGAAGGAGGTTGAGGGGGGATAACAAGGGGGAGAATCCTTGCCTTCAGAGAGCTTCCAGTCATTGCCTCTATTCAGGAGAACCTGAAATGGGAGCCTCAGCATTTGAAGTTGAAAAGGGAATGGTGGAATGAAGAAGAAAGGAGATGGCCTTGGGCAAATTTAGAGGTAGCCATCCTTGGATGTCTACTGTGGGTGAGGAGACCACGGTGCCAACAGTTTGTCTAACCATCCATGAATCCCATTAGCAGTAAAGGGGTCGGTATATTTTAGTTCTTATCAACTAGGACAACTTGGAGATGAGATCTGACAGAAGGAGCTCGGGAACAGGTTCTTCTTACACTGACCCCTGGGCCCTCTCACCCCTCCCTACCCCAACCAGAGCCTGTGTTTCCGAATTCGGAAGATGATTGATGTTTACAAGCCGGATTGGTGTGAGATCAGGGAAGACTGGTCTGTCTACCTCTTCTCTCCTGAGAACAGGTGGGTGACATCTGGACTGGCCAGGGGGATGGGAGCACTGAGGTGCTGAGGGACCTGTCTCCAAAACCAAAAGGGCCTGGGGCTGGGCTACCTGGGATGCTACCTTGAGAGGGCAAAATGGTATAGTGGACAGAGAATTGGCCTCAAAGCAAGGAGGACTTGAGTTCAAGTTCTGCCTCTGATTCATTTGGGTAAGCCACTTAACATCTCATATGACTCTCTAGGATTCAGGATTGCAGAGAAGGGTTGGTAGAGGGGGTTTGCTAACCTAGGAGTTCCCTATACCAATGAAATCTCAAGTCTAGGTCCCATCCCAGTGACTTGGTGCCTACCTTGCTGGGTTGTCATGACTTTTAGGTCAAGTGAAAAAACTTTTAAAACTGTAATGGTCTAGTTCAATAGGGAACAGTGGAATGGAACATTGGGGATTTGGAACCAGAAAGTCTGAGTTCAAATCCCAGCCCTTCCTCTTTCTCACCTATGTAGAATTGGGTGTCACCTAATTCTTCTTGGCCTCAGTTTCCTCTTTTGTTTGATAAAGGAGTTAGACTAGGCAATCTCTAAGTTTTCTCCTAGCCCTAAAACTCTGAAGCTGCTGCTGCTGCTGCTGCTGCTGCTGATTATCTCCAACCAGGGATAGATAGTTCAACTGAATTCCATAAACATTTCCTGGGTGCCTACACCCTGAACTCTGGGCACTGGTTAGATGAAGGTGAAAATATACAGTGCCCTGAGTCAATTGGCTCAACCAACCAACCTTTCAAACAAAATGTATTAAGCACCTACTAGATGGCTGAAGCAGTTTATTGTCTGGCACCAAGTAGATTCTAAATCATTGGAACCTGGGATCATAGATCCAGGTTTAGAAGGGCCCAACCATTTTACAGATAAAGAAAATGAAGCCAAGAGATTTTAAGTGATTGATCATGGTCACACAGCTAGTAAGTGACAGAGGCAGGAAATGCGTGTTAACTAATAGGAGCGTGCATGTGTGCACATATATGTATGTGCATGTATCATGTATGAATGTATATGCATGTGTATACACATTTGTATTGTGTGCATGTGTAAGTATGTATATATGTGCATGAATGATTACATGTGCATGGTGGATAAGGATAAAGATGATACAATGCAAGATAGAGGAGCAGTAGGGGTGGAGAAATCCAAAAAGCTTTAGGAAATCTGGAGGAGGGAAAGAACTCTTTTGTCCCTCTCTCCCTGATAGTCTGGCCCTTAAAAGACTGGATGACCCCTAATATTGGGGATATTATCCAAGGAGTTACTGTGCAGCTGTGGGTTGGACTTGATGCTCCCTGTGATCCCTCATCATTGTGAGATCAGGCAAGGTTTTTTGGAGGAGGAGCATCTAGCCAAGCCTGCCCTAGGAAGTAAGTGTGATGTAGGGAGATAGAAGAAGGGGCTGCATTAGAATTGGTTGTTGGGGTTCATGCATTTTCAGTGGGATTTTTTCCTCTGTAAGTGCAGGTAATTTTACCCTAAATGGCCAAGAATGTGGAGAGCCCAGCTTTCTCTCCTGGAATTTCCCTGGATTCCATGGCTGCTCTCTGTGAGACCACTCTTTCTATCCTAGAATAACTTCCCTCATTCTGCCCTGGTCCCCTCCTCTAGCTGCTCCCCATCAGGTTCAGACCCAGGCTTAGGGGAAAGAGGCTGAGTTTGAGGATGTCCATCTCCTCCCAGGTTCCGGGTCCTTTGCCAGACCATCATCGCCCACAAGCTCTTTGACTATGTCGTCCTGGCTTTTATCTTCCTCAACTGCATCACCATCGCCTTGGAGAGGCCCCAGATAGAGGCTGGCAGCACTGTGAGTGGGGCCCATCAAGGGAAGGGACCTGGTAGGTGGGAGATGGGAGTGGGGCTGGGGTTCTTGCAGATATTCCTTCAGGCCCTACCTCTGAGGTTAGGAAACCTGGACTCCAAACCTGGTTCTGTCACTTTCTAACCATGTGATGTGACCATGTACCATGGGGAACAGTTGAAAGCCCTATATTTGGAACCAAGGGACCTAAGTTCAAATTCCACCTCTGCTGCTTACTCCCTATGTGATCTTGAGCCACAAAGTTCAGATTTCTCCTTTTTCAAATGATGGGGTTGTATGTACTCTGTGACATCTGAAATCTTTTCCCAGCTCCAAATATAAAATCTTATGATTGCCTATGAAGAACAATTTAACTTAGACCCAACTTACATTGACCACCCTCTTCTCTAAGAGAGAAGGGACACTGGGCTCCCGAAGAAAGCTTCCTGGGCTACAGTGTGGGATATAGGTAGTATGAGGTTCAGGATGGACAAGGGGGATAGTTTATTGCAGTGAGGGAGAGAAGCACAACAGATTGGAAAGAATGTGGGGATTATCACAAGGAGGAAAATGTAGGAAGAGGAGAACTCAGAGACCCTCCTGGGGATTAGTTTTAGTCCCCTCTTCTCTTTTCAGGAGCGAATATTCCTCACTGTGTCCAACTACATCTTCACAGCCATCTTTGTTGGGGAGATGACTCTAAAGGTAGGTTATTGGCAGTGGAAAATCCAAATATTCCATCTTCTAGGGATGGCTCTTCCCTAAGCTACTTCCCTAAGCTTCTTGATCCTTTTTCTGCCCCCACAGATAAAGTGGTATCCTTGTACTCCCTCCCTCATCTGTATATTCAACCTTTTTCTCAGCAAAGGATCCAGTATCAGTTATTTACTCCTTAGTATGAATTTCAGTCACTGGATTTTCAATATCAGGTGCATTTGGATTTTAAGCCTTACCTCCAAAGAGTGAAGTAGAAGATTCCCTATTGTCTCCCACCTCACTAAAAGGAGGTGTAAGCATATAATGCTGATAGGAGAGGTATTTAGGATCAGAGGACTCTCTTCTACCCCCAAATAATACCAGCTATATCTCTGTCCCTTCCCTTGGTTCTTCAGCTCCTTCATGGCATAGATGTTGTCCCTAGAATCAGTTAGTGTTCTACCTAGACAGAGAGAGACAGTCACCTTGTTATATAGTGGATGTGGGGCTGGTCTTGATCTAAGAGGAAAGGCATTTGGTTTGTGAAGCAGGGAAGCAGCAGCTGTCCATGGTTCTGATGAGGGCACTGTCTTGTCTCTCACTCAGAAGGCTTTGCAAGTAGCCTATACAATCAAGGACAGTCCAGGTCTCTGGAATGGCGTTCTTTACACTGGCCTTCATATTGTGGGGCTGAACTGGGTGATGGGAATGGAGGAAGAACAGGGCGATGAGGTGAAATGACTCTGGGGAAGAGTGGGGTATCTCTAGGGAGTCTAGTAGCTGTAAGGTCCTCCCTCTATGGTGCCTTTCTTGGGGGAAAGACTTGAAAGTAAAAATCTTAGGTACAGAGTATGCCAGAGGACTGGGCAAGAAGGGGTCTGTGTCACACGGTAAGCAACAGACTGTATCCTTAAAATAATACATTCTGATTGTTCCTTATTCTCTTCTGCATTCCAAAATTCTAGGCAGCCAGTACTATCACACATAAACACTAGAATACTTAGGTCCTACTCAATACCCAATGCATCAATTTACCCATAGATGAATTAGGGCTAATAAATTATTGCTCCCTACTTCTCTAGGAAACAGTTAGGTGGTTCAGTAGATAAGGTGCTAAACTTGGAATTAGTAAGATCTGAATCTGAATCCTGCATCAGATCTTTTCTAGCTGTGTGACCATGGGCAAGTCATTTAATCTCTCTAGGCTTCAGTTTTCTCATCTATAAAATGTGGATAGTAATAGCACCTACCTCTCAGGATTATTATTAGGCTTGAATGAGATGTTATGTCAAGTGCTTTGCATTTTAGGAATGTCAGCTTTTATTCCTGTTGTTATTACTTTTCTCCAGGCTCTGCTATGAGGGTCTATGGACCTGATAGTGCTTAGGAGTCTTTGTACCCAAAGCTTGTGAGGGAATGAGGCAGCAGAGAACTTCTGAATTCTTCCAATCTCCTGATCCAAATATACAACCTTTAGTGGGGTTCAATATGGATAAGAGAAAGCGTGTGTGTGTGTGTGTGTGTGTGTGTGTGTGTGTGTGTGTGTGCACACGAGCGTGCGCGCACATGTGTGCGATAGGTCTCTTTAAGTATTTGGGGGGAGATGTCATGTGAAGAGGGATTCAGTTTGTCTGGTTTGGTCCCAGAGGGCAGAACTAAGTGCACTTTGCAAAGGTACAGAGAGAATAATTTAGGCTTGAGGTCAGGGATAATACCCAATAATGAGAGCCAGCCCAAAGTAGGATGGGTTGCCTCAGGAAGCAGTGGGCATTCCATCACTAGTGGTCTTCAAGCAAATGCTCAATGGCCCCTCACATCATGGGTTTGACCAGATGTCTTCTGAAGCCCCGTATCATTTTGAGGTTCTGTGGCACTCTTTTATCTTTGTCTCTGCTACACCCTCCTGCCTTTGCCAGGTGGTCTCCCTAGGCCTATATTTTGGGGAGCAGGCCTACCTGCGAAGCAGCTGGAACATCTTGGATGGCTTCCTGGTCTTTGTGTCTCTCATTGACATTGTGGTCTCTGTGGCCTCCGCTGGAGGAGCCAAGATTCTTGGAGTTCTCCGGGTCCTTCGCCTCCTCCGGACGCTTCGCCCACTGCGGTGAGGTTGCCTTTGGTCACCTCCCCCTGCTCTCTAATTCCTTCCCCACCAACCCTTCCCAGAGGACCTCTGGTGCCAAATCTAGTTAGTACACAGATACTAACAGGTACCTATGACCCCTCTCAGCTTATCTTTCTTCATTTATAAGATGAAGGGAGTAGCCTTGATTATCTCCACTTCTAGACCTGTGATCCTATAACCTTTCACTTTTTTGGTGCCATGAGGGTGGGGTGGGAAATAGCCTCCCCCCACTCCATCTCTAACTGTTGCCATCTTGACACACAACTGCAGGGTCATCAGCCGTGCCCCAGGGCTGAAGCTTGTGGTGGAGACACTGATCTCATCCCTCAAGCCCATTGGAAATATTGTCCTCATCTGCTGTGCCTTCTTCATCATTTTTGGCATCCTAGGGGTACAGGTGAGTGACTAGAGGACTTAGGGGAGGGGTGAGTACCCAGAACTGGCTCTGAGCCTTTGGATGATGGAAGATAGAGAAGGCTGAAGAGAACACTGAGCCCAATCTATTAATTTTACAGATGACATTGAAGCTCAGGGACATGAAGAGATTTGCCATGTAGGCAGTAAGTGGCAGAGGAAGAATTTAAACTTAGGGTGAAAGAGAGAGAGAGAGAGAGAGAGAGAGAGAGAGAGAGAGAGAGAGAGAGAGAGAGAGAGAGAGAGAGAGAGAGCAAGCGAGCACATTTATTACATATTATTAGGCAGTCACTGTGCTAAGGACTAGTGATACTACACACAGAGAGAAGCAAGTTTCTGTTCTCAGGAAGCTTCTGTTTTAATGGGAGAGACACAACCAATAAGCGAGAGATAGAAAGTAGGGGTATTGATGGGGTAATCTGGTGCTGGATGTCTCAGAATGAAGAATATGATCAGGAAAATCCATGGAGGTCTGGAGCCAGGCAGGATTAGCTACAAATGGGAGTTTCTGGGGCAGATTCCAGTTTTCTGGGAGAGGAGGTAGATATGATGCCTCAATTTGCCCAGTGCTCAGAAGTGAAGTAGAGATGATTGGGAGGCAGAGGTGGTTTCTGAGATGGGCTGGAATGGGTAGGTGTCCAAATGCAGGAGGGTGAGCAGCCCAGCCCATTTGGAACACAGAGTAATAATGTGAAGTCAAGTGGACAAGGGAGTGTGGAGTTAGACTCAAAAGAGCCTTGAATGCCAGGATGAGAAGATTGGATTTAGAGGGAACTACAGACCATTTTCCCACCTTTTAGATGCTCCTTGAGGACAGAGATGGCTTCATTTTAACTTTGGGTCTCCAGAACCTGCCATGGTACCTGGAACACAGCAATGATTCCTGAGCTCTTCCTCTCAGGAAGCTTCCAATAGAATAAGTAGATAGGATCCTTGGTCAGATGACATTGAGCCCTGGACATGGTGGGATTAGGAAACCTGAGTTGAAGTTCTAGCTGTCACTTCCTGACTATGTTATCTTGGGCAGGTCACCTCATCCTTGAGGTCCTAAACACTGCCCAGCCTTGTAGGACTGGGCACGTCACTTCCCTTCCATAACACTTATAATTTGCCCATTTACATGGGCATTGTCATTGCCCATCAATAATGAAAATGAATTCACTGAATTAATGCTTGTTAATTGTTTAATTGACTGAGACTATGTCATAGTATAATTTAATGGGTTCAGTTACTAGTTTACCTTCTTAAATTGACTGTTAAACCCTTTTGAAAACATTGGCCTATAGTTTGCAGGATAAGGGCTAGGACCTGGGACATGTAATTTCAAGGTCCAAGGAAACTCTTGGATATGGAAAGTCCCAATCCCAGAGTAGGGGGACAACTTTTTGAGATTGTCTGGAGTTTCCAAGTATAATATTAATAGTTATGAAATGTAGTGAGTAGGGCAGGTTATGTTTGATGTTGGAACAGCTAGGTGACACAGTAGATAGAATGCTGGGCTCAGAGTCAGGGAGACTCATCTTCTTGAGTTCAAATCCAGTCTCAGACATTTACTAGCTGAGTGACCTTGGGCAAGTCACTTAACCTTGTTTTCATCAGTTTCTTAATCTATAAAATGAGTTGGAGAAGGAAATGGCAAACCATGCCAGCATCTCTGCCAAGAAAACCCTAAAAGGAGTCACAAAGAGTCAGACATGACTGAAACAACTGAACAATAATCGCATGGTTCTTGTTTCAGTAGTGGTAGAGCTGGAAGTCTCTGAGATTCCCTCTAGCTCTGACATTCTGAGCTTTTTGGTTCTAGACAAATGTAAGCTTTTTTATTTTTATTTTTTAAAACCTCTTCTTTCTTAGAATCAATGCTAAAAATAGAGTCCAAGGCAGAATAGCAGTAAAGGCTAAACAATTAGAGTTAAGCAACTTGCTTAGGGTTACACAGTTAGGAAGTGTCTGAGATCCGATTTGAATCCAGAACCTTTGTCTCTGGGCCTGCCTCTCTATCCACTGAGCCATCTAGCTGCCCCTAAATGTAAGTTCTTTGAGGCAGACTTTCATTTTTTTTCTTTGTATCCCCCAATCCTCAATGCAGATCCTCACACACAGCAGGTACTTAATAAATTTGCTTATCCGATGGGATTAAACACTCCATTTCACCTGAATATAGATTTAGAGCTAAAAGAGAAGCTAAAGGGCAGGTAAATAGAATTCTCCAATTTTAAAGAGGGGGAAACTGAGGCCCAGGGAGGTTGTATTGCCTAAGGGCAGTCAGTAAGTGCCTTCAAACTCTGGTCTCCTAACTCCAAATCTCATGAGCCTTTGGGCTGCCCCACCTCACTTCTCCATGATTAAATTCCTGCCTAATTGGGCTTGGATAAAATGATCCCAGATATACCTTCCACACCTGACATTTGGGGATTCTGAGAATAGGTAAGAGGTGATAGGCTTCAGAGCATCAACCCTCTCTGTTCCAAGTGGCAACTGGTGAAGAAAGAGAGGAGCAGGGGAACATCTGGCCATCCACAGGCCCCTTCTCACTTTGGCCAGGGGTGGCCCTATTGTTGACGGAGCCCGGAGGCCAGGGGGCAGGGTCTGGGCAGATTGATGGGGAAGGATGTCCTACGCCAATGCTTCCCTAGGCTAGCCTGGACCCTCCCTGGTACACCCAACCCTGTTTCACGAGCCTGAGTCCACCCACGATGATATTTTTTCCCTTCTCCTGGCTCTTTATTTTGGGACTTTGCTGCAGAGGAACACAGGGAGTGGGTGTTTCTTGCCTCTCACAGAGTGAGCTCTACAAGCTATACATAGTCTGTAGCCCGGATCCCAGGGCCCACGTGTCCACCCATCCCCACCTCATGGAGCGGGTGCCACTGGGCAGGCCAGTGGCCGCTGCTGCATAGATGCCTCATTTTGGAGGGAGGGGTCAGGAGGCAGCTCTCTTATGTTTGTTTGTTTGCTTTTCTGGAAGCAAAATTGTTTTCTCTCTACTCAGATACCCAGTCATATATCCAGGCACCAGGGACCCAGGATTCCAACCTCCTCCTTCCTCTTGTCATCAGATGAACCCTCTCTAGAGTCCGAGAGCCAGAATTAAAAACTCAGTGCCTGATCTCTCTGGGTCTGGGCCTGGGCTTTGTCTTCTCCCTTTTCACCCCCTGCTTCACCTTGTCCCTTCCAAAGCTCACTTTGGACCTCACCAGCCTCTGGGCAAGCTGTAAAGAAACTCCAAAGAGCCAAAGTCAGGAAGATATGAGTTTGAATATGGCCTCAGACATTAAGCAGCTGCAGGACTCTGGGCAAGTCACCTATTTGCTGCCTGCCTCAGTTTCCTCATCTGTAAAATGGGACTAACAAGAGCACCTCCCTCCCAGGGGGGCTGTGAGGATCAAATGAGATCATATTTGAAAAGTCCCTTCTAAACCTTAAAACACTTAATAAATGTTCTCAGCCTCAGTGTCCTCATCTGCAAAATGAGGGAGTGGGTCTCAGCCTGTCCAACTCTAAACCTAAGATCCTCTGATGGTTTTTGGTGCTTCTAGGGCTTCTGAAGAGGTTATCTAGTCCAACCACCTCATTTTATAGAAGACTCAGAGAGGTTATAGGACTTACTGCAGGTCACAGAGGCAGTAAAAGGCAGAACCAGGATCCAAACTCATGTCCCATGAACTCCAAAGTCATTCTCTCCAGTGTGTCTCATGACCTATTAGTTATCGACGGAGCCAGGATGCAAACTCAGGTCTTTTGCCTCTTGCCTTGGGCTCCTTCCATTACACCACACTGGCTCACTTTGTCACCTTCTCTCCCTCTTTTCGCACTCTGTGGTGCAGTAGAAAGGGAAGAAGGACCCATGTGAACTTGGACAAATCCCTTCCTTCCCTTCACTGGACCTCAGTATCCCCCACTGTAAAATGAAGGGGTTAGATCAGCAGACTTCTCCAGTTAGCTGCAGCTCTAAATCTCTGCCCCTCTGGTCATCCCCCCTCAGCTCTTCAAGGGGAAGTTTTACCACTGCCTGGGGGTTGACATCCGGAATATCACCAACCGCTCCGACTGCATGGCTGCCAACTACCGCTGGGTACACCACAAGTACAACTTTGACAACTTGGGCCAGGTGAGCACTCCTTGGTGGCCTCAGGTCACCTTGCCTTTCCCTAACCCCACAGGAAGGAGAGAAAGGACTGGGCAGCAGGACATAGGAGGCTTGGCAGAGGGATGTCCTTGGATAAATCACTTAACTCAATATTAACTCAATTAACTCAATACTCGTATGCATTCAACAAATGTTTCAAGCCCTTACTGTGTTTAGAGCACTATTGCAAGCACTTGAGAGTAAATATGACATGGTCTCTGACTTTAAGGAGATTGTGGTCCAATCAGCCTCAGTTTCCCCATCTGGCAAATAACTATAATAGTGTGTCCTACCTACCTCAAAATTGTGTGTCAAGTATCAAAGGAGATCATGGATGCACATCTTCTTGGAAGAGCATATAGTGTTCTCTAGAAACAATGAATTGTGATTGGATGCATTCCCTTCCCTCCACTCACATGGACACAATCCTTGTTCGGGCCCTGCTCTCACCTGGACTGGGTAGCAGGATGATTGGAGTATTAGTCTCCTAATTGGCCACCCTACTTTTAGCTTCTCCCTTTTCCAGTCCATTCACAGGTACCAAACTCCCTAAAATAAGCTCTGACCATATATTTATCCTGTTCCAAAATCTTCATCAGATCCCTATGATTGTCCCTAGAATGAAATAGAAAATCCTCATCCTGGCGTCTCCACAGTTTGGTACCCATCCCTATCCAGACTGATGCCACAGCATCTTCCTTTACATTCCTGTAGAGTTCCACACATTGGACCCTACAACCAAACTATTCTACCTGCTACTCCCCACCTACAACATCCCCAACCACTGTGCTTTGGCTGAAGCTGCTGTCCGTGTTAGCATGCCCTTCCCCTTCCCCTTGGAGTCTTAAAATTGCTGCCTTCTTTCCAAACCCAGCTCAGATGCCTCCTCCACCATGATGGCTAATGCTCTCATCTTATCCTTAGGGACCATACACCCAAAGATTGCTGGGAATCTGGGGTCAGGGGGAACTGAATGCCAGTGGCCATGCCTGAGTACCCATGCCCTGACACTGGAGGAGGGCATGATGGCTGGGCCTGGTGCATGGGGGTGAGGTTGGCAGAGCACCATGTTGGTGTAGTTCAGTAGCCCCAGGCTGTAGACCACAGAAAAAATGATTGTACCCTTCAAGATCAAAACCAGTCATTCCAAGTATGATCTCTTTTCTTCCCAGAAGCTCACAAGGCAAGTCTCAGCCTTTTTTTCATTTAGAATTTGATGAACTAAGAAAGCTTTTTTGGCCTCAACTTTCCTCCCACTTTATAAGGCAGCCTCTGACTGACAGAATCCAATGCTTCCAGCTGTTAGAGACCTGCTGCGTCTGGCTTTTGGGGACCTCTAAATGTAAGGGTCATTATGACCTGTCTACAAGGGCTCATGACTTTAAGCTCTCAGGACTCTGCTGTCTCTGAATGGTCAGGGTCCCATGGCCTCTGGCTGTCACGATCTCATGACCCCTGATACTAACATGCTCTAGGGAAGAGGGAATGCCTTTGAAAGCGTTGTCAGGCTATTATTATCCTAGATATAGATTCAGCATTACCAATTCTTTTGGCTTTTGTGCCTCAGTTTTGGGGTAGATCAGCAGCCTAGCCTGGCTAATAAGATTTTCCTGGAAAACACAGCACAGGAGGAGCACACCCACAGGCACACATGGAAAGACACCCAGGAATACCCCAATCCTGCTGCCACCTGCCTCTTCTTCCTTCTAGCTCTCTAAAGTTCTCCACAAGCACCAGCAGGGGAATTAGTCTCAAATACTAGCAGTGAACACCTTTCTCCAAGCTTGGGTGTTCTGTCTAGAGGTAGCCTCAGCACAGAAGAGGCTAGTGGCCTTTATAACATCCCCATATTTCAGCTGCCCTGCCTGCCTTGCTGTGCTGACGCCAGCTTTGCTCAGACTAAGTGACAGCCCAAGGCATGATGAAGTTGGGCAGCACAGTTACACAGAGAAGTGAGCCAGAGTGTATGCTGGCACCCTGAAACCCATGTTTTCAAAGAAGGCTTGGATGCCCAGAACCTCATCATTCTAGATAGATTAATGGGTATAGAGTAGAGTAAATATACAAAGATACCTAGACAATAAGTAGAGAGATAGATAGATAGATATAGATGGATAGATGGATGAATGGATGGATGCATGGATGCATAGATGGCTAGATAGACAGACAGATAGACTGATAGATATGTGCATACTTACATAGACAAGTAGACAGGTAGAAAGAGTAGCATATATAGACATAGATGATAGATAAGTAGACAGATGGGTAGATATATAGATAAATAACAGATACCCCAGTACCTAGATAGATAGATACTTAGATGCCTAGATAGATAGATAAACAGACAAATAGACAGATAAATAGGTAGTTAGCTAAATAAAGAGATGGATAAATAAATCATTGATTAGCCACTTAGTATGTGCCAGGCAATGTGTTAAATGCTGGGAATACAAGACAGGCAAAAAGAAAGACTGGCTCTCCCTCAGGGTGATTACATTAGAATGGGGAAGACACCACATAACAAAGAGTTGAAGATTAGGGTGGGGAAGGAAAGAGATGACACCTGAGAGTGGACAAGTAAGAGAGATGCTGAGAACCAGGGCTAGAGCCAGAAGAGGACTGGAGGCATGAGCATGGCTGGCTTGGTTCTAAGGAAGGAGTCACTCTTCAGAGGAGGGGGCCTTGGTGTAGAGGGATCTTCCAAGGTAACCAGGTCGCTGGAGAATGATGGACACATATGAGGAATCAGCAGCAGAGTTGACTCTTTGTTGCCATCTCAAGCAGTCAGACCAGCCACACTGGGAGATCAGGTGGTTTGTACCACAGCAGAGCAATGTGGTGCAAAAAGCAAGGGATTTGGGAATCACATTTGGGTTCTCACTTCAGGTTGACCTCTGACAAGCTGTGTGATATTGAATGAGTCATTTTACTTCTCTACTTCTTCTTGAGCCTCACTCTCCTTATCTGTAAAATGGAGGGGTTAGACTCCTTGGCCTGAAAGGCCCCTTCTAGTCCTAGACATATGGCCTTACTTGTATGATTCAGGATAAGCTAGTCTATGTTTCTGGGTCTCAGTATTTTTTTTAATCTATAAAATGAGAGGATTGCTCTAAATAGCCTTGGAGGTCCCTTTCTAGCTCTACATTTATGATTCAACTTGGTGATAATGGGGAAGTCACTTAACCTCCCTGGGCCTCAGTTTCCTCATCTGTAAAATGGGAGAGGTTGGACTCAATGGGCTGTGTGATTCCTCCTCACTCTAAATCTATGATCCTCTCATCCTTTGTTCTAGGCCTTGATGTCCCTCTTTGTCTTGGCCTCCAAAGATGGCTGGGTCAACATCATGTACAACGGACTAGATGCAGTGGCTGTGGACCAGCAGGTATTGTGTCTACCTCCTTGTGAAGCTTGGCATGGAGGAGGTAAAGTTTAAGAGGAGGAGAGGAGCAGGAAGAGCAGGAGGAGGGGGAGGAGGCTAGACATGTTCTTGACATTCAATTCAACCAATGCTTATTATATTTCCCTATGTGCAAAAATGAGCAAACAAAACCCAACCCAAACAAACCATTGAGCTCAGCATGGGGAATAACGAGGCATAAGTTAGGAGATAATTCCTTGTTCTCAATGGACTTCTGACCTAGCAGCAGAACTATAACCAGGGATCATAGCACCTGGGCAGCCAGGGAATGGGGGGAATGAATGCATGGAAGCCAGACAGCTCTGGGCAGGAAACAGGGCAGATCCAGTTGGACTGGAGCACCCCTAGGCTCCTGTGGGCTGCAGCAAGGCTTGGACTGCTGGGTTCCAACCTTCACCTTCCCTGTGCCATAGGTGGACTGCCTGTGAGCCCTTACTTCATGTAGCCTATACGGAAAGACGTGGTAATGCTGGAGAAGGACAGACCTATTCCCCAAGGGATCTAGACTAGGGCCTGGCATGAAATTGTCTTTGGATGCCCCACCATCCAGGATGAGGCTGAGGGTTGGTGCAGGGGGCAAATGGAAGGAGGGAAAAGAGTAGAAGAAGGCACTATAGCAGCTGTTTCCTTCTGACAGCGAGTAAAGCCAGAACATCCTAGCAGTGCTATGTGGCAAGCTGATCGTGGGAGGGGGATCTCAGGAGAAGGGCATGGTCAGAACTGATGGTTTAGGTCCCAAGAAGGAAAGTGGGGGCAGACACATTACACATCCAGGGAGCCTTTGGGGGCACCCTAGAGATATGGAGTCCTTCCCAATAGGGCAAGAAACATGCCCTCTTAAATTTCAGCACCCTAGGGTAAAGCGCTGATTGCTTCACTCTAGTTATTATTTTGTGGAATGGTGGCAATGAGTAATGATGATACAGTAAATATCTCAAATTTCTAAAGCATTTATTGGCTTACAAAATGTTTTCAGCACAACAGCTGTAATGGATACTGCAAGTATTATTAGGCCTTTTTCAAAGATGGAGTCACCAAATTCAGAGAGCTCAAGTCATTTGCCTACAGTCACACGGTCATTAAGTATTGGAATGAAGTCTCAATCAAACCAGTTCTTTGGCCCTCAGTTGTGGTGCTTTTCTTACTGTACTCATTGCTCTCCAAACAACTCTGATACATGGAAAAGTATGATACATAAAAAGAGAGCCCCAACAAAGGTCTAGGAGAATTTAAATGTGAAGCAATTGCTTTTACTTAATCAGAAAAGCCTTCAAGGACTAGATGGCATCAGGATGAAGGCTTGGAGTCTTATAGATAGAGGTGAGGGATGTGGTATACAGAGAGCATGAGCCTTTAAAAGCACAGAGAAGAGAGGGGGCAGGATGAAGAAGGTCCATGGTAGATGTCTGGTTTGATTGATACATGGGACCTGGAAAGGAAAGTCAAGCTGTGGAATAGTCTTATCCTTAGGTGTACAAAGGGACTGTCTACTTAGTGCGATGAGAAAATATTCACAAAGCTCTTCTTTCCCCAAGTATTTTTCCTATTAGTTTGTCATAATGCTTCTCTCTTCTCTTTTGGGTTAGACAGGTCATTGGTTACTAGAGACCACTTGTAGGTTACACAGATTTTTGTCTAAGAGGAAGGAAGAACCTCTTAGTGGAAGTAGAAGAACTCCCTTCTCTCTTAGCCCTTGAGCCCAGATTATTGGCTCAGGTGAGTTAGATGTCTATTTGGATGTTTTGAAGGCAGAATAAGAGGCTCTAAGATGATAATTTTTAGTGGCTTGGCTTCATAAGGGCATTATGAACCAAGAAAAGTCAATCTGGTGATGGGAAATGCCAGCAATAGATGTCTAAAGGTAGGACAGTAATGATGATTTTGGTGATAGTTTTGCTGTGTTAAGCCCTCCTCTCCCCAACTCCTAGCACCAAATCCCTTTGAAAGGGAAGGGGGTGCCAGAGTTCTATGACTGTGGGCTGCCATGTCCTTTA
The DNA here is from genome assembly GCF_027887165.1 of Monodelphis domestica. Taxonomy (NCBI): domain Eukaryota; kingdom Metazoa; phylum Chordata; class Mammalia; order Didelphimorphia; family Didelphidae; genus Monodelphis; species Monodelphis domestica. The sequence continues at coordinate 103,022,471 of NC_077231.1, forward strand.
GCCTCTGACACAACTACACCCAAGAGGATAGGGAAGGGTTGAGAAAGTGTGGCCAAAGATATAGCTGGAGGTCATCTCCTGACAGAGATTGATTGCTGCCCAGCTCCTTGGTGATTTCTGTACTAAAGACCTCCTCAGCTCACAACACAGTCAGTGCCCAAGATTTCCCCAAGGAACTTAATCCAGGAGGAGCACAGATTCACAAGGAAAGTCATCCAGTGAATCAAACTATAGAGATAGACTGTTTTGCCCTAGAGAGGTATTGTCTGACTCTTATCTTCCAGTCTGTCAATATCTCAGATCTATAAACTGTAAAAGGACCAATTTAAGAAGCCTGGACTCTCAGTGTTTTTCCCATTGGCCTCGGAGTAAGAGAGGCTGGTACCTCCATTAGGGCTATTTGCCATATTTGCTTCCTGCTTGTTCCTTCAGCTCATCTGCCTGCCTCCCTGACAATAGTCGAAGGTAAGGCTCAAGTCAGAAAATCCTTACTCCCCTACTGTTGGTCCCAAGCATGCCTTGGCCTTTCAACCCTAGAATTGCTCCAGGCTTCCTCCTTTCCCTTCAGCAGCACCCCCTCCTCTTCTCCTCAGGCAAAGGGAGGTCACAGCTCTCCCTCCCATCTTCCCCCAGCCACAGAAATCGAGAGATGAGCTGCTACTGGGAGAGAGTTCTCCAGGGAGAAAGGATGTGAGATAAATACCAAGGTAGAATGACAAGTTATTACATTTCAGTTTATAAAAACACACCCACTTCCCTTGGCCTCAGGGCTCAGACACATCACTCCCTATAAAGGGATATAAATGCACATAGGAAAATCAGCCTCTGAAGAATTCTATTGCTCCATCAGCTCTTTCCAAGCTTTTGCGTCAGCCCCCAGCCTCTCCCCGAGTCCCTCAACCCCTTCCCTGTTGCTTGGAAGCCCCAGTTCTTGACTGGTAGCAGGAGGAGGCCTTGGTCCTGCCTTTTTCTAGATTTTTCCACCTCCAACCTACTGGTGGGTGTTCCAGTCTCTATTTCATTGTGATGGGCTGGAGCGGTACATGGCAGATGCCTTTCTACTCACGAGTCAGGTCCCTTGGAGGGATGGCTGACTATTGGTTTGTTGCATCCAGCATCCACCAAGATGGGAGATGGTATTACAGCTGAACCAGCCAGAACTCCAGGCCACATCTGCGCTTTGCAGGGCCAACCTTTCCCCCAGAATCCATGACTCCAGAGCTCCCCTAGCCTTTTGTAGCTTTGGATTGCTGTATCCATGGACCACTGAGGCACAGCCTGCTGTCTTCTTCCCCTTATTTCTATTAAACTCCAATGTCAGCACTCTTCCCCATGAGATCCAGATGGAACCTTAGAAATCACGGGGTCCTTCTCCCACCATATATATCAGCCTTCAGCTCAAGAGTTCTTCCTCTCTCTTCCCTTTTCCTATTAACCCCAATATCATATGCTATAGAATCTCTGATTTGGGTCATTTGGCTCAATCTACCTCTGAGGAAGAGGAACAAGAGGAGTCCTTCTCCAGAGAATGTCCAAGAAGAGATCATCCAACCCTTTGAAGACCTCCATTGACAGAAAACCTATTGCCTTCCAATGTTTTGGATAGATTTGTTCCTTGTTGAGAAGTTTTCTTCTTCTTAGATGGTCTATGATATAGCTAGATCATGAAGCTAGATAGTCTTAGATGGGATTTTAAAGGCTATCAAATCTAACCCATCTTTTTACAGATGAGTAAACTGTGAGGTTAAGTGCCACTGGTAATGAACATCAGAGATGGGTGACATCAGAAGCCACGAATGTTCCATCTCATTTTAAGTCCAAATCTACCACTCTGCAACTTCCAACCTTCACTGCTCTTTTTGTTCTGATTTCTGGGGCAAACCAAGTAGGATAAAGCTAATCTGCTTCTACAGATTCTCTCTGAAATATCTGATTATAGTCATTATGTCTCAAAATCTGTCTTTTCTTTTCCAAGCTAAACCTCCTTTGTTCCTTCAAGGCATCCACATGTGGTGTGGTCTCTAGCCTCCTGCTCCTCTGGGTGGGCTTGTTTTGTCAATGTACTTCCTAAAATGTACCTGAACCCATTCAGATAGGGTCACCTCCATGAGAGTGGAACTATAAAGTCTCTTATTCTGGATTTTCTGCTTTTGGTAATGCAGCTCCTAAGGCAGCTAGATGGTGACATTGGGCCTATATTAGGAAGATCTCTGTTCAAATCCAGCCCCAGAAACTTATTATCTGTGTGGCCCTGGGCAAGTCCCTTAACCTTTGCCTGCCTCCGTTTCTATAACTGTAAAATGAGGATAATAATAGCACCTACCTTCCAAAGCTGTTATGAAGATCAAATGAGATATGCTTAAGGTACTTGGCACAGTGCCTGGCACATAGTGAGTTCTTAATAAATGCTTATTCCAAAATCCCATGAAAAGTTTTAGCCACCACATCTCACCATTAACTCATGTTGAGCTTGAAGATTATGGTGCACTTATTAGGATTTCTAAGAAAATGTGAACTATTGTCCAGTCATGTCTGTTCAGTCATCCTGTATTCATGCAGTTGCTTTTTGAACCCAAATGAGCTTATAGGTGGGACTTCCAACCTGATGAAATAACATGCCATCTGACTAGAGTGGACCCACTTTCTAGCCTTTTGGTCCTCCAATATCTGTGCAGATTTAGTATGTGTGCTATCTGTGCCTTCTGCAAAGTGATTGGTTTTTTAAAATGTGAAGCATGCCAGACCACAAACAGCGCCCTGGGGAATTCCATCAGAGATTTCCGCCTTGGCACGGATTGATTATTCTCCAACCCTTGGCTTTGTCTTTGTAAATAGTTCCGACTCACCTGCAGTTCACAAAGTTCTTGTCCACAGTGATAGTAGGAAGCTCCATCAAGTACCATGTTAGGCTATGTCTGCAATATGGCGCGTATTTAACCATCCATCTGTATGTTTGCCCTCATCCCCCATGTTCCAGCCATGGCCCCCTTCTGCCACTTTCCATGAATGCCTGGGGGCCCAGGATAACAGAGAATCAGGGGCTTTAGAAAATGGCTCTATCATTCCACATCCCTCAGCTTTGTTGTGGAAGCAGGAAGTGCCCTATATTCACCACTAATTCAACTCCATAAGTATTTCATGGATTCTCTTAGTTCTGTCTTCCCTGAGAGGCACCCAGCTGTCATCCTGTCCATCCATGCTCTATGTCAGTCTTCTATTCCCTTCCCTCCAAAGGCTCCTGAACTCAGATTGCTCCTACAAGTTGAGGGCATCCTCCCTTATCATATGCATATATATGGGAAGTCTTGGGGTTGCTATGCTTCATCTTGTGGCCATTCACTTTCCCTCAGGATTCCAATGTTTGTTTATCTCTAACAGGAGTTCTAATTCTTCATTACTGGCATTTCCCTCCTCCTTTCCTTAAACTGCTTCTCTAATCTATCTTATTCTCCCCAAAGCAGCCACCTGTCCTCAGTATGCCACCTCATTCACTACCAAGTCAAGTTTGGAAAAGGAAAGAGAAAAAGTTTCTCTAGTCTCAGTTTTTGTAGCTTGGAGATTTGTTGGTTCCTGTCCAGGTCTAACACACTCAGTAAGTGAATTTCTTAGTCATTATGGCAGCACTCTGGATAGTCTTTTCCATTTAGAGCATTTTTAAAAAATTGTTTTGGATCATTTATATTTCATCTTATGCAAACTGTTAGTTTGTAACCTTCAATTGTGTATTTATCTTTTAAAAAAACCCTTACCTTCCATCTTAAAATCAAAACCCTGTGTTGGTTCTAAGACAGAAGAGTGGTAAAGGCTAGGTAATGGAAGTTAAGTGACTTGCACACAGTCACACAGTTAGGAAGTGTTCAAATCCAGATTTGAACCCAGGACCTCTCATCTCTAGGCCTGGCTCTCCATCCACTGACCTACCTAATTGCCCTAGTCTTATATGCTTTTGTAAATTATCTACATACCCTGTGTCTTATCAGAGATATTTGAATTCTTTCCTCTGCTAACTGTTTCTCTTTTAGTCCTGACTGCATCGATTCTGTTTTTATAAAAGCTATTCCATTTTATGCAGTCCAAATTGTCTTTATTATCTTGGTTAATGAGTCTTCCCTAACAATAGGTCTAAAAGATACCTTCTCTCATTTTCCTCATTTTTTTTAAATGGCATAACTCTTTTTATTTAAGCCACATGTCCATTGATGGAGGAATGTGGTAGAAGATGCTGGTCTAACTCTTATTTCCAACTTCTCTTTCTCCAGCCTGTAACCAATCACAATCCCTGGATGTTGTTGTACTTCATCTCCTTCCTGCTCATTGTCAGCTTCTTCGTCCTTAATATGTTTGTGGGTGTGGTGGTGGAGAACTTCCACAAGTGCCGGCAGCACCAGGAAGCAGAGGAGGCACGTCGGCGGGAGGAGAAGCGACTCCGTCGGCTGGAGAAGAAGCGAAGGAGTAAGGCCCAGCCTAAGTGTGCGTTGGGTTCGTAGGCTGAGGTTTTCCCAGCAAAACCTTCTCCTCTTCTCTATTCCTCCCACTTCCTCCACTTCCAAAAGTCTCATCCATTTTACCCCTACCCCTAGCCTGGACTGTGGAGGTGGGGAGGACGGACTGAGCCTATATGATCCAGCTCTGTCAAATTCAACAAACATTTATTAAACATCTTCTGTGTGCTGAGCACCAGGGGAAAGAAGACAAAAGTGAAGTCTCCCTGACTTCAAGGAGCTTTCACTCTACTGGGGAGGAGCAGCAAGGACCAGAAAATGCAAAATATATTCGTAGTAATTTGAGGAGAGGGGACTTTTGCTGGGGAAGTCAGGAAAAGCTTTTTATAGGAGGTATTGCCTAAGCTATTTAGCTTGAAGAAAGCTAGAGTTTCTAAGAAGTAAGGAGGAAAAACATTCTATTCATGGGGAAACAACCTGTGCTAGGATATAGAGATGGAAAATGGACCATCATTTCTGGGAACAGCAAGCATGCCAGTCTGGCTAGAGCATAATGTGCATCAGAGGTGATGAATAATGAGCTTGGAAAGCCACTCTGGAGTCCAATTATAATGGGTTTTGGAAATCCATTTCTTTTCTCCTGTTGGCTTCTTTGGTGATGCCCTCTCCCCCCATCAGAGTCACAAAGGCCTAGGGTACCATCTTGGTCTCCCTCCATTCCAGATCAAGTCTTACCTGGGAAGCCTGAAGTACTAAGGAACCCTAAGGGTGTTGGTTCACACCAATATCCTCTCATCTTTTGGATAGAATTCCTGCTCAGTTTTGCTTGTACACAAGTGAAAAGGGAGAGAGATAGACTTGGTATATTGGTCACTGGCCCTCAAGTTCACACAGAGATAATTCCTGATGAATAGGAAAACACAATTCCAGTTTTCCCCTTGTCCCTCTGACCCAGGCTTTCCAAATGCTCCCTGAGCCTCCCCACTCTAGCCCTGGGGCCCATTCCCATTTGGAAGTCCAGCCTAGCTTCCTTCAGTAGACTGAAGATTTGATCTACTCCTTCCACTGCCTTCCTCTCCTCTCCCACCTCCAGCCCAAGCAGGGGCTCTCCATCCCCCTGCCTGTTTCTAGTTCCTCCTCTGAGCTTGTCTTTTCATTCATGGTCTTAGTTCATCGAGACATGATATGATCCATCCCCATTGGTTGTCCTGGATAAGCTAACTCTCTTTCACTCCTCTTTTTGACCCCTCCCTTCTCCCTCTGTTCTCTTTTTAAAAAAAAATTTCCGTGATTCTTTTTCCTTTTTTCCTATCCCTCCTGGTTCCCCACCTCCTGGCCCCCTGACCTTTGGTTCCCCTGACCCCTACCTCCTCTCCTACCTTCTACCTCCTCTCTTGCCTGCCCCATGTCTGTTTGGGGTGGGCCCCCTCCCCTTTGCCTCTGCAGAAGCCCAGCGACTCCCATATTATGCTACCTACTGCCCTACTCGGCTCCTTATTCACTCTGTTTGTACAAGTCACTACCTGGATATCTTCATCACCTTCATCATCTGCCTCAATGTCGTGACCATGTCCTTGGAACACTACAACCAGCCCATGGTGAGTGATCCCCCAGCACCCAGACCTATCCACTAGCCAGACCCACAGCCATCTTACTTTCTTTGCTGGAGCTCTCCATCTCTCTGGGTTGTAGGAGAGGAGGCACAGCTCACTAGCAAGTTCACTAACTGACTTTGGAGACTTAGGAGCTGAGTTCAAATCCCACTTAATAAATAGTACAGAAAGATAAACAATGGATGGTTATGACTGCTAAGCCTTGGGTAGATTTGACTCAGCCAAATGTGATGTATATAGTTAAGTCAAATCTATCCAAAACTCAGCAGTTATATGTAATTTAGCCAATGTATATGTAACACTTATATGACCTTGGGAAAGCTGTGTAGCCCTCCTGAGACTCAATTTCTTCATGTCCCCAAGGTCCCTTCCAGATCTAGATTTATGGTCCTATGACCTCACTGGGTTTCAGTTTCCCTAACTCTAGAGTGACAGGTATAGACTTGGCCTTAGAAATCTCATCCAGATCTGTTACAGTAGATAAGCTTCTTTCTCTGTGCCTCAGTTTCCTTATCTGTAAAATGAAAGGCCTGGATTAGTCAGTCTCTGAGGTTTCTTCCAGATGGTCTAGGATCTCTAGACCATCTCTAAGCCAATGACAGAGGCAAGACTATAACCCATATCTCTTGATTCTGAGTCTAACTTTCTGCCCTGTCTGGAGATTGGGTCTTTTAACACCATGCTTTGACCACTGAGTCCAATCAGTTATTAAAATCCAATAAAAACTTATTAAGCACCTACTGTGCACAAACCCCCATGCCCAGCATCAGGCCCTGCCCTTAAGGAACTTTCAATAGAATAGGAAGAGATGAGAGAAGAAATGGAAGAAACATAATTTGGGGGTAGGAGAGAGTGAGAAACGTGTCCAGGATAGGTAACTAATTTGAACACTGTGCTGGGCATTGGAATTGTAGATTTCAGAGCCACAAATCTCCTACCTTTAGGAACCAAAGAGATTTGAGGAGAGAGGTGAAACAACCTGCCCACTTTCATATAAACAAAGAAATAGAAGAAACAGGATTTGAACCCAAGCCAAATGACTTGAGACCACTGTTGCCTCCAAGCTCATGCCAGGTCTTGGTCTTGGTGGAGTACAGTAGAAAGATCTCTGACTTGGAGTTAGAAGATGGGAGGGGTTAGGATGAGAAAAAAGGAACAGGGGATGGAGTACCATCTCAGTAGATACCATAGGCTATGAAGAATGTGGCTCACACTTTCCTGGGAGGATCCAGAACATGCAAACACATACAAAGTTTAGGTCATGAGAAGTAATTTGAAGAGGGAGAATATACGAAAACCTGGAATAGGGGCTGGAACCAAGGGAGGGTTCATGGATTTAGCAATATCTGACCTGGGCCTCGAAGGAAGATAGGAAGAGATAACGATGGTGGCATAAGGGACAGAATCAATCCACAGGTGGGAGATGGCACATCCAATTCAGGGAAAAGTTAGTCCAGTTTGGCTGAAACAGCTCATGAAGAGGCATTTTGGGAAGGGAAGGGAGAATGGGTTGATTGGAGAGCCTCATTTCACTCCCTCCCCCTTCCTTCTGAACGCAAATATCCCCTGTGCCATGGTCCTAGAGCTTTCTCATGTCTTGTAGATATAGGGAAGGGACAAGCTGTTAGCCATTATCGATCCATTTACAGACTATAGTTGGCTATGAGAGATCTTGCAGGATTTATTTTTTATTTTTTATCTAGATAATAAGATCAGAAATGGCCCAGTGGGTCATCTGATGCCTCAGTCAGCCCAGGAGTCTGTCTCTGACAGGGGGCACCAAGGGATGTGAGGTAGGAAGGTCTGGTTGTCCTTTCTTGACATTAACCTCAGGGGTTAGAGATGCCTTCAAATGTGTCTGACTTACCCTGCTAATGAGCACTTAGATGTGGCCAGGGGAATGGAGGTCTGATATAGGCAGGGAGTTGGGGGGAGGGGGTTGAGGGTGATAAGCAAGGCTGGCTCTGGGTGGAGGACTAAGCTTCAGGCTGAGCTGGCAAAGGAGAATAGGGCTGCCATCATCCTTCAAAGGGCAGCTTCTGATCTGGCAGAATCTGCCAGTCTGGGTGGAGGGTCCAAGGCATTGCAGCTAGGAGAGAGGGCAAGGAGCAGAGAAGGAAAGGCTTAAAGACCCGCAGGGAGAAATCACTAGAAACTTTGCAGAAAAATAAAATCCTTCAGAAGCTAATTTCCCCTTCCTACCAAATAAACACGAACAGAACGCTGTCCTTTGACCCTCTGTTGAGGCTGTGCTACTTCTGTACTGGCCTTCATAGTCATTCTGGAGATTGTGTGATGGAGAAAAAGTGTGCTATATGCTCAAATGAAAAAGCAGGGAGAAGAGGGAGGGAGGGTGAGATGAAGAAGGGGGACAGTGAGAGACAGACAGACAGAGATTGAAGAGGTACAGAAAGAAATGATAAAGGATAGTTTAATTGCTGAATATCAATCAATCAACATTTATTAAGAGCCTACTATGTGCCAGGCACTGAACTAAGCATTAGATATACAAAAAAAGAGGCAAAAGGCAGTCCCTGCTTTCAAGGACCCTATGATCTTATGGGGGAGACAACATGCAAACAAATATACCCAAAGCAAACTGTACACAAGATAGATAGGAGATAATTCAACTGGGAAAGCATGAGAACTAAGATGTTAGGGAAGACTTCCTGTAGGAAGTGAGTTTTACTTGGGATTTAAAGGAAGTATCCTAACCAACTGTGACTTCTTCATGCAAAATTTAGTCTACATGCATATAGCGTCCCCATTCAGTCCCCAATGTGTCCAACTTTGTTCCAGGACTGAAGCTTCTCTGGTCATGACTGCAAGGTTCATTTAACCTCTTATATGAACCAAGAGAATAGAGAAGGGATCAGCAAGAGTTGTCATGCAAAAGAGTTATTGACTTTGTGACACAAGCCTATATGTCCAAGACCTCAGGGTAGCTTATAGCCCAGCTCAACATGCAAGACTTTCCCAAAGGCACACACATCATAAGAGCAACACAAATGCACATGCCTGGGGAAAGCATAATAGGAACACTGAGCTCCTTAGAATTACATTAAAGCATTATCACCCGATTCTCTTTTGTTTCCTCTTATCCATAAAAATCTTAAGAACCATATAATGAAGATCATGTTATGGGACTCCATCCCAGAAACCTGGTTTTTCTCTGCCTTTTATTTGCTGCTTCAGACATGGAGATAAGTTTATGTCTTTGAGCTGCCTTCCTGTTCCCAAGCTCAGTTGCTCTGCCTCCCTGATGGTGCTAACAACCCCTACTGCAGAGACCATATTATACCTTTATGCAGCTCTTTCTCCCAGGAGATCTTATTTGGAATCCACAAGTCTGGCAAGGCCTGGGTTGAGCCATTGGTCAATCCTTTTCTCACTTCCAGTACTCTGCTTGGTCAACTCTAAGAGGAGAGTTCTGTGCGATGACTCATGCCTCCTCTTCTCATCCCACAGTCCTTGGAGATTGCTCTCAAATACTGCAACTACATGTTCACCACTGTCTTCGTGCTGGAGGCCATGCTGAAGCTGGTAGCATTTGGGCTGAGGCGCTTCTTCAAAGACAGGTGAGTGAACCAGACCTGCCTCCCCCCCACCTCTATCTCTCACCATGGGGAAGAGCAGAGCATTGGGAATCCCAGGTGGAAATTTGGGATGAGGCAGCACCTGTAGCCATCATAATGTCATGGGGGCATGATTCTGGGAGTTGTGTTTAGGTGTGAGGGGTAACTGCATCCTCTTTTCTCCCTCCTTAGTGCTCCCCATGGGGCTGAAGAAAAAGTGCTGGAATCAGAGAGTGATTAATGGCATTGTCCCTCAACACAAATATATCTTGATTCCATCTCTAGAACACACTTCCTTCAAGGCTCAGCTCAGGCATGAGAGGCAGTGCTGGTTAATGCATTCAGTGCTGGACCTGGAGCACAACTCCAATACTTGTGTGGCCCTGGATAAGTCATTTCCCCTTGAGTATAAGTTTTCTCATCTATATAATGGAGCTAACAATAATACCTTTCATACCTATCTTGAAAGCATGTTCTGAAACTCAAGTGAGATAGTGGATGTAAAGTACTTTGTACTTCAAAATACAATATGGACTTTGGGTACTGATTTTACCACTTCTTCTAAGAAACCCTTTCTTATTGCCTCTAGCAGAGAATGATCTCTTTCTCTCCTCAGTTTTCTTATGATACTCTGCCTGGACTTCTCCTTTGTAAATAGTTGAACTTGCCAAAAGTCACCCAATGAGTTTAATAGTCAAGCCAGGTCTTCTGACACCCTGGACCCTCTCCTTCCTACCTTAGTTGTTTCTTAGCCTCATGATCAGTCTTTGATGACAAATGCAGGCTGACTTAAGATCAGAGAATTCAAGCAGAAGGGGACCATAGAGCTTTTATGGTCCCTCTCAATGTACAGAAGAGATGCTGAGGTCAAGAAAGGGCAGGGACCTTGCCCCAGGTCAGTCACAGAGAGAAAGAGGCATACCCAGTTTGACCTGAGTTCCCCTGACTCTGAATCAAGACCCTTCCCACTGCATCATGAACGTGTATCCATCATTTGGGGGACTCTCCCAGCTGGATGTCATCTTTCATTTCCTTAGGGCTTCCAGCCTCTCACACGAGAACAATTAATGGGAGGGAGAGGAAGGCTTATGCCCAGGGCTCTGCTCATGGCCTCAACTGCCAGACCACTGAGGAATAAGAAAACATCTTCTGCTTGGAGCTGGTTGGATAGATTTCAGGGCTAGATTAGGTCTCAGATTAGGAATGACACTGACAAGTAGTAGAGCATCCAGAGAATGGTAAAAGGACTGGAAGGCAGAGCCCACAAGGATTCTCTGAAGGAATTCCAGGAACAGAGTCTACTCTACCCTGGTCAGGCCATAGCTAAAACACTATGTTCTGTTCAAAAAAAGGACATTGATAAGAAACTGGAGGATGTCGGGTCTTGAGTCCATGTATGAGATTATTATTTTATTATGTTAAAGAAATTGGGTCTCTTTAGCCTGGAAAAAGGAAACTCGGGGGGAGGATTACAGTTGTCTTCAAGTATTTGTGGAGGAGAGGCCAGACTTGTTGGTGTTGACTCCAGAGGACAGAACAAGGGAATAGAAATAGAAGCAGTTTGAGGCCAACATACAGAAAAAGTCCCTAAGGACTGGAGTTGTCCAAAAAGGAGTTTGATGTCTTGATCATCCCTGGGGAGATGGAGGCTGGAGAACCCCTTGCTAGAGACCACACAAAGCCCCCATTTCTTCTTGGAATTCTGGGCTTTACTATTGGTTCTCCACCAACCCTTCCAACTTAACCTTTTCCCAAACTGAAGAGAAAGCTGGGGTGGAAGAGTGGGGTATAGTATCTGGCCACTGTCTTCAGAGAATCCTGGTTTGTTATGAGGAAGAGGGATCAGCTTGGCCCCAGAGGGCAACTGGGTGACAGGATTGGGAAGCTGCAAGGGTAGGGTCGATCTTAATGTAAGGGGAAAGTGGCCAACTGAGAGCGAGGGCTATCCTGCAGTGGAACGGACTATCCCAGGAGGCAGAGGAGTCCCCCTCAATGAGATTTTCCTAAAGATATCAAGCACATGTAAGGGATGGGTGGTATAATACAAAGAGTTCTGGACTGGAGGTGGGGGTAGGAGATTCAATGCATATTAGCTGGGTGATTCTGGCCAAGCCTCTTCCAATTACTGGGCCTCAGCTTCCATACCTGCAAAATGAAGGGATTCAATTATCTCTAAGGTGTCATTCTGTGATGAAGCAGAAGAAAGTGTACTAGGACCTGAGTTCAAATTCTAGCTCTGATCCATCTACTATCTAGGTGGCACTGGGCAAGTTGGTTTCTTAACTTTCCTAGGCCTTAGCTTCCTCATGTCTAAAAGGAGGAAGTGGGACCTGAAGACCTCTTATGGCCTCAGATCTCTGATTTGATGAAAAAGCTGAATCATTTCTGAAGCCTTTTTCAGCTCTAAGTCTGCCATCTATGAAGTAAACAGGATGACCTCTGGGTCTTATCTATCCTTGCCTCTGGCATTCTGGATGGCTGCTTGGGGAAGGGTGAAGCTAGGTCCTCTCTGACCCTGAGACACAAGGTTGGGTGTCCTTTCCCCTCTCTGTTCTCCAACTCATCCCATCCTGAAGCAAAGCCCTCTAGAGGTCAGGGATAATGACCCCTAACTCAGTGTCACTGATATGGACCTGCTCACCTGCTCCTGTGTCCCCCCTTCTGTCCTGGCCATTCAGGTGGAACCAACTGGATCTGGCCATTGTGCTCCTGTCAGTCATGGGCATCACCCTGGAGGAGATTGAGATCAACGCTGCTCTGCCCATCAATCCCACCATCATCCGCATCATGAGGGTGCTACGTATTGCCCGAGGTGAGGGGGGGAAGGGGAGCCCTGGGAAAGGGGCAAGAGGTGGGGGGAGGGTACTTCTTATGGCAGTCCCATTCTCCTATGCTCAAGCAGCCTGCACTTTCTGATGCCCCCTTTTGAAAATGACCAGAGGACCCCATGGACCCTGAACTACACTCCTAGCCCTGAGCACAGCAGAAGAAATAAAGAGCATGTGAGGATTTGAGGGTCTAGCTGGCTGTATGTTGGGGATCCCAAATGTCCCCTCCTACTGGGGAGAGGTTTAGAACCTCTCCCTTCTTTTTTTAGTTTTTTAGTTTTTTTTTAATTTTATAATATTTTATTTGATCATTTCCATGCATTATTCATTAAAGAAAAAGATCATTTTCTTTTCCTCCCCCCCCACCCCCCGTAGCCGACGCGTGATTCCACTGGGTATCACATGTGTTCTTGATTCGAACCCATTGCCATATTGTTAATATTTGCATTAGAGTGTTCGTTTAGAGTCTCTCCTCTGTCATGTCCCCTCAACCGCTGTAGTCAGGCAGTTGCTTTTCCTCGGTGTTTCTACTCCCACAGTTTGTCCTCTGCTTATGAATAGTGTTTTTTTCTCCTAGATCCCTGCAGATTGTTCAGGGACATTACACCGCCACTAATGGAGAAGTCTATTACGTTCGATTATACCACAGTGTATTAGTCTCTGTGTACAATGTTCTCCTGGTTCTGCTGCTCTCGCTCTGCATCACTTCCTGGAGGTCATTCCAGTTCACATGGAATTCCTCCACTTTATTGTTCCTTTGAGCACAATAATATTCCATCACCAACATATACAACAATTTGTTCAGCCTTTCCCCAATTGAAGGGCATCCCCTCATTTTCCAATTTTTGGTCACCACAAAGAGAGCAGCTATGAATATTCTTGTACAAGTTTTTTTTCCTTATGATCTCTTTGGGGTACAAACCCATCAGTGCTATGGCTGGATCAAAGGGCAGACAGTCTTTTATCGCCCTTTGAGCATAGTTCCAAATTGCCCTCCAGAATGGCTGGATCAGTTCACAACTCCACCAGCAATGAATTAATGTCCCAACTTTGCCACATCCCCTCCAGCATTCATTACTTTCCTTTGCTATCATGTTAGCCAATCTGCTAGGTGTGAGGTGATACCTCAGAGTTGTTTTGATTTGAGATTTAGAACACTAAGAGATGTAGAACACTTCTTCATGTGCTTATTAATAGTTTTGATTTCTTTATCTGAGAACTGCCTATCCATGTCCCTTGCCCATTTATCAGTTGGAGAATGGCTTGATTTTTTGTACAATTGATTTAGCTCTTTATAAATTTGACTAATTAAACCTTTGTCAGACGTTTTTATGAAGATTGTTTTCCAATTTGTTGTTTTCCTTCTGATTTTAGTTACATTGGTTTTGTTTGTACAAAAGCTTTTTAATTTGATGTAGTCGAAATTATTTATTTTACATTTTGTGATTCTTTCTATGTCTTGCTTGGTTTTAAAGTCTTTCCCCTCCCAAAGGTCTGACATGTATCCTATTCTGTGTTCGCCTAATTTTCTTATAGTTTCCTTCTTTATGTTCAAGTCATTCACCCATTTTAAATTTATCTTGGTGTAGGGTGTGAGGTGTTGATCTATTCCTAATCTCTCCCACACTGTCTTCCAATTTTCCCAGCAGTTTTTATCGAATAGTGGATTTTTGTCCCAAAAGCTGGGATCTTTGGGTTTATCGTATACTGTCTTGCTGAGGTCACTTATCCCGAGTCTATTCCACTGATCCTCCTTTCTGTCTCTTAGCCAGTACCAAATTGTTTTGATGACTGCTGCTTTGTAATATAGTTTGAGGTCTGGGACTGCAAGGCCCCCCTCATTTGTGTTTTTTTTTCATTATTTCCCTGGATATCCTTGATCTTTTGTTATTCCAAATGAACTTTATTATGGTTTTTTCTAAATCAGTAAAGAAAATTTTTGGGAGTTCAATGGGTATGGCACTAAATAGATAAATAAGTTGGGTAGGATGGTCATTTTTATTATATTGGCTCGTCCTATCCATGAGCAGTTAATGTTTTTCCAATTGATCAAGTCTAGTTTTAGTTGTGTGGCTAGTGTTTTGTAGTTGTGTTCATATAGTTCCTGTGTTTGTCTCAGGAGATAGATTCCTAGGTATTTTATTTTGTCTAAGGTGATTTTGAATGGGATTTCTCTTTCAAGTTTTTGCTGCTGAGTTGTGTTGGAGATATATAGAAATGCTGATGACTTATGTGGGTTTATTTTGTATCCTGCAACTTTGCTAAAGTTGTTGATTATTTCAATTAGCTTTTTGGTTGAATCTCTAGGATTCTTTAAGTAGACCATCATGTCATCTGCAAAGAGTGATAACTTGGTCTCCTCCTTGCCTATTTTGATGCCTTCAATTTCTTTTTCTTCTCTAATTGCTACTGCTAGTGTTTCTAGTACAATGTCAAATAGTAGAGGTGATAATGGGCATCCTTGTTTCACTTCTGATCTTATTGGGAATGCGTCTAGTTTATCCCCATTGCAGATGATATTAGCTGATGGTTTTAGATATATACTGTTTATTATTTTTAGGAACGACCCTTCTATTCCTATTCTTTCTAGTGTTTTTAATAGGAATGGGTGTTGTATTTTGTCAAAGGCTTTTTCTGCGTCTATTGAGATAATCATGTGGTTCTTGTTGGTTTGCTTGTTGATGTGGTCAATTATGTGGATGGTTTTCCTAATATTGAACCAGCCTTGCATCCCTGGTATAAATCCTACTTGATCATGGTGGATGACCCTTCTGATCACTTGCTGGAGTCTTTTTGCTAGTATCCTATTTAAGATTTTTGCATCTATATTCATTAGGGAGATTGGTCTATAGTTTTCTTTCTCTGTTTTTGACCTGCCTGGTTTTGGAATCAGTACCATGTTTGTGTCATAAAAGGAGTTTGGTAGAACTCCCTCTTTGCTTATTATGTCAAATAGTTTGTATAGTATTGAGATTAACTGTTCTCTGAATGTTTGATAGAATTCACTGGTGAATCCATCAGGCTCTGGGGATTTTTTCTTAGGAAGTTCTTTGATGGCTTGTTGGATTTCATTTTCTGATATGGGATTATTTAAGAATTCTATTTCTTCTTCTGTTAGTCTAGGCAGTTTGTATTTTTGTATATATTCATCCATACCACCTAAATTGGTGTATTTATTGCCATATAATTGGGCAAAGTAATTTTTAATGATTGCTTTAATTTCCTCTTCATCAGAGGTGATGTCCCCCTTTTCATCCTTGATGCTGTTAATTTGCTTTTCTTCCTTCCTTTTTTTAATTAGATTGACCAGTACTTTGTCTATTTTGTTTTTTCAAAGTACCAGCTTCTTGTCTTATTTATTAAATCAATATTTTCAATTTTATTAATTTCTCCCTTAATTTTTAGAATTTCTAGTTTGGTTTTCTGCTGGGGGTTTTTAATTTGATCGCTTTTGAGTTTTTTTATTTGCATTTACAATTGATTGATCTCTGGTCTCCCTAGTTTGTTAATATATGCACTCAGGGATATGAATTTACCTCTGATTACTGCTTTGGCTGCATCCCAAAGACCTTTTTAGTTTTTAAGAGAGGAAGGGGATTGCTTTTTTTTTCTGGGCTTAGCAAAGGCTCCATGGTACTGTGGCTGGGGGCTGGTAGCAAGTGGGAGGCAAGGGGGAGCCAAAGAAAAGGGGAGCAGGATTCAAATGGGTTTGAATGGAGAACAGAAAGAGAATGGTGAAGATAATTTGACCTTGGGCAAGTCATTTTATAAACCTGGATCTTAGTTTCCTCAGCTATAAAATGAGGTGGTGAACCCTTAAGATCCCTTCTAGCTCTAAATTCATGACCCTCTCTGGGCTTTGGATTCCTCGTTTGGAAAACGAGGGGATTGGGCTCTATGACCTCCAAGATCATTGCTGTCTCTTAGTCTACTATCCCAAGAAGAATGAGGAGGGAAGGCTATGGAACCCTGAGGGTGAATGAAATTGGAGGAATGTATGATGAGGGAAAAACAGAGGAGAGGGGATGGGGGAGCAGGGCTTACCTTGGAGGAGGGGTAGCATCCTGTGGGAAGGATTAGGACTCCCCAAACACACAGGTGTTCATTCATACACATGTTTATGCATACACTTTCCCCATATCCCTCTGGTCATAAACATGCAGACAATTGACCCATCACTCAGATATTCACATCACAGCTTCCCCATTTGTGTTCTCATCCTCTCAAAGTCACACATCCAGGCCATTCTATGTTACTCTTGGCCTTCACCAACCCTGACCAAATGTTTGGCTCTCTCCTCAGTGCTGAAGCTGCTGAAGATGGCCACAGGGATGCGAGCCCTGCTGGACACGGTGGTTCAGGCCCTCCCCCAGGTAAGGCAGTTTTCAGCCTGGACTCCAGAGCTTTGACTCAAGGATAGGAGAAAGGGTTTGAGTCTGAGCTCTGACTACCCACTTAGTCCCAGGGTAAGTGATTCCAATGTGGTGTCTTAGTTTCCTCTTCTGAAAAACCTCTTAATAAAGAGTAAATGGGTTTAATGGCAGGAAAGAACTGGGTTTGAATCTTACGACTTATACTTATCTTGACAGCCACAGCATAAGGACCAGCTTAAGAAACATCGGCCCAGAAGTCCCATCTTTCTCAGTCTTTTATGTACTGTTTCAGACATGGAGAGAAGTTGATGTCTTTGTTTGAGCTGCCTTCTTGTTACTGCAGCTCAGCCACCCTGCCTCCCTGATGGTGTTAATAGCTCCAGGTGTGGAGAGCCCATATTATACCTCTATACAGCTTCCTCTTCTAGGGGATCTCATTCTGGTTCCATTGGCATGTCTGGAAGGACCTGGGGTGGGTCAATCCCTTTCTCTCCTCTGTGAAATTCAGTTTCCTCATCTTTAAAATGATGATCTATCATCCCTTTCTTCCATTATGGTTATGCAAATGACATGAACTAAATGTTGCCAGAACATTTTGTAAACCTTAAAGCTCTATAAAAATCAGTTATCATTATCCTTGTTATTTATTTATAAATTTATTAATCATTTTATTTGGTCTTAATACTTGTAGCAGCAGCAGCAATAGTATTATCATCTTATCTTCAAAGATGCTAAGATAGACATAGTCCTGGAACAAGTCACTGACTCCCTGATGGGGGATGTGATGATTTCCCCACTTTTGAATTGCCAACAATTTAAAGCACAGTTGCTGAGAATTTGGGTGCTACCCACCATATATGGCAGGATAGCCTTCTGGGACATGAATCCCCTCAAAAATATCTCCAACCAGTGGTCTTCTAACCAGTATGTATGTTAACACTGGCAGTGATGGGAGTGGGTGGGAGGTCTCACCACACTTTCATTTGGAGGTAGCTCTAATTGGTAGAAGATTTTCCCATACATCAAACTGGAAACCTGCATCTCTAACATAATTTCCACCCATTGTTCTTGGTTCTACTTCCTGGGGACAAGAAGAGCAAGGCTTATCCCTTTTTCCCTTGAAAGCTCTTCCCATACTTGAAGATGCTACCAGTCCCCATCTCCAGCCCCCTCACATCCTGGTAATGTCTTTTCTAGATGCCACTCAACTTTCCATTGTCTATGGTAAAATGTGGAAATAACTGGGTGTAGATTTTATAGATGAGGAAATGAAAGCTTAGAAAAGTTCTATAATTTGCCCCAAACCCCACCTGGGTCTGAGGTAGACCTAGAACCCAGGACTTCAAATCCCTTGGTCTTGTGTTATCTCTCCCTTTTTTCTCCCTCTCCTTTTCCTTTGGGTCTCCTTATACTTCCTCTTTGCCTCTCATTCCACAATTTCAGAGATCCCTTGCAGCCTAGAGAGGTAGGCTGAGGCCACCAATGAGAAACTGATTAGGAATAAATGTAACTTAACCTTAAAAAGTAAAAAGAACAAGTCTAAGAAGGGGGAGATTTGGCCTGAGATCAGTTCTTGTGTATAAAGGCCTGGGAATTTGGGCAGGCCCCAAGTTCAATAGGAGCCAACCACATGATAAAATCAATCAGAAAGCCAATGCAATATTGGTCTGTCTACCCAAAGCCTGGTATCCAAAACAAGGAACATGATCATTCATTGAAATCTGTGCTCTAGAGTTGAATTCAACATGGATTAAGCTCCCACTGTATGCAATGTATTTCAGGTATGGAGCGGGGTGTGGGGCAGTCAATTCAAAGACCTAAAGCTAGGAGATAGAAAGGCAGGAAGGGGCCAGGTGGGGAAGAGACTTTTCTCCGTGGGGTTACTCTCTTCACAGACAATATATCTCATAGTCCTTCTATCAGTCTACAAGCATTTCAGTGCCTACTATGTGGCAGGCATTTTGCTAAGCAGTAGGAACACCTAGAGGATCAAAAGACAATCTCTGCCTTAAATGAGGACCCATTCCAACGAGGGAGGCAATATGCAAACCACTGTGTGTATATATATATGGTATATAGGGTACAGACAGAATCATGGGTTGCCATTGGCTACCTTGAGTGGGATGATGAACTTTTCCCCACTCAGCTGGTCTAATTCTTGGATGAAAGACATACCATACAATGCTGGGCCATATCATAGACTTCCCAATTTGGTGGGATCAATCAGAGCTAGTGTACTGCTGTTATGGCCTTTGAGAGCCTGGGCCACCTCCACACCACAATATTACATCTAAGTAGAAATGTCCAGTGGGTGGCCATAGAAATTAGCATGGAGATGAGAGATGGAATACTGAATGGTGAATAGGCCAAAATGACTGTATCATTGCACTCAAAGAAAGGAGTAATATGTGAAAAGACTAAATGTGGATCCAGGGATTGCTAAATCCTGCCTATGACATTTACTCCCTGTGTGACCTTGGACAAGTCATCTTTAATCTACTGAGGCCTTGGTTTCCTTATTAAAAACGAGGGGGTTGGACTTGATCTTTGATCCTTTGATTCTCATAACTAAAGATGTTGGTTGGGGAATCTTTCAGCCAGAAATGATGATGGAAGCCAAGAAAATGGATTGGCTCTTAGAGGAAGAGAGAAGAAAGAAAGAGAAGGTACAGGCAGAGGGAATCAAAGCCCTGGATTATGGAATAGTCAAAGGATACCATAGGACAAATAGACAAATACCATAGGAAGGTATAGGAGAATGGCAAGAAAGGGTACAGCATATGGCACAGTGGATAGACAGCTAGCCCTGGAGTGTGGAAAGGCTTGCCTCATGGCCAACTTTTGGTATTTCGTGGCTATGTGTCCCTGGGTAAATCAGCCTCTCAGGGCCTTAGGAAGTTCTCTAAGCCTCATAAATTGGGGAGTGGGTGCTCATCTACACTAGTAAAGGATGCTTCTCCATTGGGACTTCCTTAGGCCAATGGAATCACAGATCCTGTCCAAAATGAGCCAACCAAAAGAGTGATCAAGTTGGGAAGTCTCTGATATGGCCCAGCATTGGATGGTATGTCTTTCTTCCAAGAATTAGACCAGCTGTCTAATTGTAAGAGGAAGGGGGTACTTCCAGTCACTCAGCACACATTTATTAAGCAATTATTCTGTCAGATCCTTTCCTGAGGGCTGGGGGGACAGAGACACAAGTCCAAGAGTCTTTGTCCCCAATAGCATAAATGCTGCCAGAGAAGACAAGGACTATGGAAGCCAATAAGTTTCCCTGGCCCTGCCCCTTGCCAAGCAGCCTCATTGCCCTTCCTAACACATCTGTTTTTCTTTCAGGTGGGTAACCTGGGTCTCCTCTTCATGCTTCTTTTCTTCATCTATGCTGCTCTGGGCGTGGAGCTTTTTGGGAAACTGGGTGAGTAGGGAGGAGATGGCAGAAAGAGGGAGGGGTGATTTCCCATTACATTGCAAGGGTCAAGTCTCATCCTGGGTGTGAATTGTCTCCTTCTTTCTGAGCAAAGTTTAGGGTCCCACCAAGGGAGCCCCAAGTCCCTGCTTGGAAACCTGGATCTAATGCTGGCTGAGGGAGCACATGGGGATCCAGCATTTTGCTGCCTGGGCCCTCTGCTTGTTATCTGTAAAACAGGGGGACATCTAAAGGCCCTTCTAAGTCCTAAGATTTTGTGCTTTCTCATGTTTTAGGATTGTCGGGGAAAATAATTGTTTTGGGGCTGGGGAGGTTGTTTGCTTTGGAGCACTAGCCCTTACACTCTAGGAAATCTGCAGCTGGTGAAATCTTGAGATGTTGGTCATATCAAGGAACCCAAATAAGGGTCTTGACCTCAAAGGCAACCTTAACTCAAGGGCAGAAAGTCCACAGGGCACAGTCAAGAGAGGACTTGGTTAGGAGTTCTGGGTTCAAGTCCCAACATTGCCATTTGGTCCTTGTGTGACTTCTAGCAAAGTGATTGCCTCTTTAGGCCTCAGGTTCCACATCAGTAAAATAAGGAAGTATGACTGAATGGCTTCTGAGGTCCCATCCCTCTCTAGACCAGTGGTCTTAAGTGTACGGAATGGAGAGGGGAAAGGGGGAGGGGAGACAGAGAGACAGAGACAGAGAGAGAGAAAGAGGAAGAGAAGGAGAGAGGGGGGGAGGGAGAGAAGAAAAAGGAGAGGGAGGAAGAGGGAGAGTGAGAGAGAAATAGAGAGAGAGGGAAGGAGGGAGGGAGAGGGAGGGAGGGAGAGAGTAAGAGGGAGGGAGGAAGAGAGGGAGAAGGAAGGAGGGAGAGAGAGGGAGGGAGAGGAGAGAGAGGGAGGGAGGGAGGGATTGAGAGGGAGAGAAGAAAAAGGAGAGGGAGGGAGAGAGAGGGAGAGTGAGAGAGAGAGAAATAGAGAGAGAGGGAGGGAGAGAGTGAGAGGGAGGGAGGAAGAGAGGGAGAAGGAAGGAGGGAGAGAGAGGGAGGGAGAGGAGAGAGAGGGAGGGAGGGAGGGATTGAGGGAGGGAGGGAGAGAAGAAAAAGGAGAGGGAGGGAGAGAGAGGGAGAGTGAGGGAGAGTGAGAGAGAGAGAAATAGAGAGAGAGGGAGGGAGAGAGTGAGAGGGAGGAGGGAGAGAGTGAGAGGGAGGGAGGGAGAGGAGAGAGAGATTTGGATTCAAAAGACTTGGGTTTGACTCCCAGCTTTGCTCACTATCTGTGTGACACCAGACTAATCCCTTCCCTATGTGGGCTCCAATTTCTTTGCCTGTAAAGTGAAGAAGCTGAGCTATATATCTCTAAGCTGCCTTCTAGCTCAAAGTCCTGTGATTTCACTTATCATTTGAACTTCGACAAAGGTGTCATGTTCCCAAGGTAGCATATTCCTAATTCACCATTAGAGCAATCCCAGCCAGAAGCATTCATTTAGAAGAGCCCACAGAGGTCATCCAACTCAGCCCCCTCTTTTTGCTGTCAAGGAAGCAGTCCAAGAGAGGTTCAAGGACTTAGCCAAGGGCACACAACCAGTTAGGGGCAGAAGCAAGAGTCAAACCCAAGCCCTCTGACTCCAGACACAGCCATTCTACCACACTGTACTTCTTCCTTGAGCTTATTCTGCCACGAAATGTGCCGGACACACTTCAAAGAGCAGAAGTCTGGCACAGCAGATGGAATTATGCTGCCCACTCTCACACTCTCCCCCACAGTCCCAGTAGGCAAGAATTACAGCTCAGCCTGACCTAGGAATGAGGTCACTCTAGCCTACCTGCCCCCATGAGTGTCTCCACTGGCCAGAGCAGGTTTTGCTTGGGAGTGGGGGGCTTCAGTCCCCCACTGGAGGTCTGTGAAGCTGAATCCACTTCTACAGCATTTTTCCTTCCTTTTCTAGTGTGCAGTGATGAGCACCCCTGTGAAGGCATGAGCCGCCATGCCACCTTTGAGAACTTTGGCATGGCCTTCCTCACCCTCTTCCAAGTCTCTACTGGGGACAACTGGAATGGGATCATGAAGGTAAATGGGGATAAGGAGGAAGGGGAGGGTGGTGGAATGAGGGAGGGAGGGAAGGAGAGATGGAGGGAAGAGGGGATGAACAGAGGAAAGGAGAGTAAAACAGTTGGAAAAAAGAAAGGATGGATAAGAAGGGATGGAGGAAGAAGGAAGGGACAGATTGAGAAAGGAAGGGATGGATAGAAGGGAAGAAGGAAATAAGGAGGGACAGATGAAGAAAGAAAAATAAATAAATGCTGGTTTAATTAATTGGAGAAGGAGGAGGAGGAAGAAGAAAGGGAGGAAGGAAGGGAAAAAAAGGGCAGATGGGGGGGGGAATGAACAAAAGAAAGAAGGAAGAAAGGAACTATGTTCCTCTCAGAATTCTGCAGGGTTGGGGAACAAGGTTAAAGAACAAAATGATGAAAGGATTTTCAAGATAGGTACGGTCACATTTTCAGCAATTCAATTCCCCTTTCCCTCTAACATGCCATGATTTGGGGTTTCCAATCTACTGAGTCAGGCAGGGTTAATCACACAAAATCCCCTAAAATAAGTAAGGGGAGAAACTAGGCTGGCCACTTTTCTCCTTTTTCTGAGCCTTGTTGTCATGAAATGGATGTGGATAAGACAAAAAAAGGCAAAAAGCGAAAGAGAGATGAGGAGAGAGAGAGGGAGAAAGAGAGAGAGAGAGACAGAGAGAGGAGAGAGACAGAGAGAGAAAGACAGAGAGAGAGAGAGAGAGAGAGAGAGAGAGAGAGAGAGAGAGAGAGAGAGAGAGAGAGAGAGAGAGAGAGAGGGAGAGAGGGAGAGAGGGGGGAGAGGGAGAGAAAGAGAGAGAGACAGAGAGAGAGAGAGAGAGAGAGAGAGAGAGAGAGAGAGAGAGAGAGAGAGAGAGAGATTAGATGGCTCAACGAATTTCTAGCTAAGCCTAGAAATGGGAGGTCTTGGGTTCCAATGTGGCCTCAGACATTCCCTAGCTGTGTGACCCTGGGCAAGTCATTTAACCCCCATTGCCTAGCCCTTACCACTCTTCTGCCTTGGAACCAAGACATTAAGACAGAAGGTAAGAGTTTTTTTTAAAAATGGAATGGATCGCCCCATTGGCCAAGGGCTCACAGCTATAGATACGGGTCCCCTGGGTTCTGCCATGGACCCTCCTGAGAGACTAGGGGAAGGGCCTGGCTGGGGCCCCTGGCCCGGGTCCCAAGGGCAGCAGGCATGACAGCGCCCTCCTCTGCCCTGTACCCAGGACACGCTGCGGGACTGCACCCATGATGAGCGGAGCTGCCTCAGCAACCTCCAGTTCATCTCGCCGCTGTATTTCGTCAGCTTCGTGCTCACGGCCCAGTTCGTGCTCATCAATGTGGTGGTGGCTGTGCTGATGAAGCATCTGGATGACAGCAACAAGGAGGCCCAGGAGGACGCCGAGATGGATGCCGAGATCGAGCTGGAGATGGCTCACGGCCTGTGTCCCCGGAGCTCGGGCTCCCCGGGCTCCGGCAAAGGCGGAGGCTGTGCCAGTGGCGGGGGGACGGGAGGCCCTCCTCCGGCCGAAGCCGAAGCTCGCCGCTGCGTGCGCTGTTACTCCCCGGCACAGGTAGGGCTTCCTCGGTGCTCGCTCCTGCCTGGTTGGACGTGACCTGCACGGGGGCTGACTGCCGTCTCAGGCGGGGAGGATGGATGGGCTGGCCCAGCGGAGGCTTGGCTGAGCAGGAATCCAGGTCTGGGCCTGGTGAGAGCGCAGGCCCGGGGGGCGCTGTAACAGCCAAGGAGACGTGCCGAGCTGGGCCGCGGAGCGAGCTCTCAGAGTTGAATTGGGGTTCCTGGAGTGAGTGAGCCCTTGAGGGCCAGGACAGGGGCACGTGGCCGGGCTGGGTAGGCCCCAGGGACCGGCAAAGGTGACTGGTGAGGATGCAAGGCTGGCGGCTGCAAGAAAGGTGAGGGGTCTTTGGAGGGCCCAGAGCAGGAGCATCCCTCGACGTCGAAGGCCGGCTCTGGCTGGGTAGAGATTGCTGTGGACCCGGAGGCCTGGTGTGGCAGAAGGAGTGATAGGACACCTTTCCTAACACCAGAGGGGCTGGCTTCTTTTTTTGTAAGAGTGAGCAAAACTTGGACAGATAGCAGAAGATATGAGTTCAAATCCGGACTCCCCTACTTACTAGCTGTGTGACCTAGAAAAACTCTCCTCCCCTTCATGGGCCTCAGTTTCCTCCTCTGTAAAATAAGGGGGTTGGACTAGGGAATTTCCAAGCCTCTTCCGACCTGAGTTCTTATGAACTCCCAACCCTGCCCCCGGCTCTAGGAAGACCTCACTTCCTGTCCCTGACTGCCACTTCCTGTCCCTTCTGCCCCTCACTTCCCACCCGGCATCACTGGCATCTTCGACTCCTTCCAATAATTTCTCCCCTCCCCCTCCCCCCTTCCTTCTTGTCCCCCCCTAGGAGAACTTGTGGCTGGACAGTGTCTCTTTAATTATTAAGGACTCCTTCGAAGGAGAGTTAATGATCATCGATAACCTGTCAGGCTCCGTCTTCCACCATTACTCCTCGCCGGCCGTGTGCGAGAAGTGTAACCATGACCAGCAAGAGGTAACCTTTGGGCAGGGGTCCTGGGTAGGGAGGGGGCCGCTCCCCCACCCCCAGGCTGGCACAGGCTTAGGCAGCAGCTGCGCATCTGTCCAATCATCAGGGCTGTCTTCCTTGTCAGGGTCGGTTGGGGAGGGGCTGTGGGATAAGAGGGCAGAGAGGGACGCTTTGGGTGTGGCGCCTGTGGGGCAGCCTGGCAAGATGTTACCAAGAGCTCCAGCCCCTCGGTGTGATCCTCCGTTGTCAGGACAGCGGCTTCTGTCCATTGCTGTTTGGCTAGGATTTCTGGAGATTTGAGTTCAAATCCCGACTCCATCTTTGACATTCTGTGCGACCTCGGGCAAATGATTTGACCCATCCAGGTCCTGTTTTCTTTGAGGGTAAAACAGAGTTATAGACCCTGCCTGACCCTGCCCTGGCCCCCCCACGGCATTGTTATAAGAAGAAAATGAGGCAATAGACCAAGAATGGGTTTTGGAAACTGGCGGGCAATGGGGGTGGGGAAGGGTGGTCAGAACTAAATGAGCGGTTTTTGTAAGTGGGCCAGATGGCACGAGGTGTGACAAGTCTTTTAAAGACTTGAATTGGGGAAACAAGAGAGGAGCTAAGCCGCTGAGCCATGGCAAGAGAGCTGCAGAGAAGCTGGGAGTGGGTTCCTAGGATGGATGTGCAAGCTGGATTTGGAAGGAGAGACCACACTAAATGTTAGCTTCCTGTTTTAACTAATTATTCTTATTAATTAGGCGCTAAGTTTGATGTTTCTAGCTCTGGAAAGCAGCAAAGACTTTCAAGCACACTCTCAATTTTGGCACCCTGAGTCATAGCTCTGGTTGCCCTTCCATAGTTACAGGTCTGCCAAAGGGGCAGTGTCAGTGCCAAGACGGTTATCGTTCTTGACCTCCGCTTGAAGCGATCTTGCTTTTGGAGCCTTTCTAGCGCCCCAGGATGGAACAGAGGAGAGAACGCCAGCCAAAGAGAATCAAACCTGAGTCCTGGCACAGCCATTAGCATCTAGTGTGCCACTGGGCAAGCCATATCCGATCTCTGGGCACCAGGTTCCTCATCTAGAACATGAGAGGGGTGAATGGGTCCCATGAAGTTCTAACACTCTGCTTCACCCCCAGCTCTGACATCCCCTGTCCTAAGGCACCTCCCACTTCGGACCGTCCGCAGTGCATCCCCAGGGCAGCCTCTTCTAGTCCCAACCTGATTGTGAAGTTCCCTTTCCAATAGATGGGAGACACAAGAGTTAGCTTGGGAGGAAACTCCTTCCTGCTCCAGAAATGAGTCATTTGCTTGTTCAGCTGGAATGTCCCATCCATCATCCCCAATTAGGCAGAAAGTCTTTTTCTTGTTCTGCTATTTTATCAGATTTCAGGGTCCCTGTTCTTCTCATCCCCCCTCACCCCACCTGATACTATTTCCAACATGAGGGCAGCCCTCCCTGATTGAGACCTCCTGCAGGGTTTGGATGCCCCAGACCCCTGTCCCTAGTGGTTTTTTGATATGCCAATTTGGAGAAAACATGGATCCAATCCAGAGAGAGGACAGGCAGGAAACATCCAATTCTAAGCCCATCTCTGAGTTTGGGAAATAGCTTTCCCTCTCTAGGTTTGGTTCCTTATATGTAAAATTTGGGAATTCAACTAGATGGGTCTGGAAATTTCCTTTTTAATGCTTTAAAATCCCAGAATTTCTTGATTCCCCAGATGTGGTCCTTTCCCCCTAAAACACCCAGTGACAACTTGTAACCCAGCATGCGGGTATGTGTGTGTATGGGTGCTCTGATCTCTTCTTGCTTCTCCTGATTCTCTCTTCCTTCAAGCCCAGAGATGGCTCTGTGGGCATAGCACGGGACTTCTCTCTGTTCTCTTGGCTTCCAGCCCTAGATATGATTCATATCATCATAGACCCAAATCTAGAAGGGACCTCAGAGACCATTTATTTCATGTCCTTAATTTTACAAATGAGGAAACTGAGATTCATTGAGGTTAAGTGTCTTACCTAGGTTCACACAGGTAGTAAGTCTCAGAAGCATGATCTGAACCCAGAACCTCTGACTATAGAACCAGTGCTCTTTTCTCTTTAACTATTGTTCTCCATGTCCTCTTTTTGATCACCCCATAGCAATCCTCCAAGCTTAGTGGTGTCTCCATGACTGCTCCTCACCCCTACCTCCTCAAGCCCAAGGATGACTTATCTGAATGTGTGTCTCATTCTATACCTTAAGTTTATCACTTAGGCCTACCATTAGTCTCCCAACTGGTCCTTACATTGATCAGTCTTAAAGTCTTTTAAAATTGTTTTCATTTATATTTTTGTGGCTATTATATAAATATTTGTCTTGGTGCTCTTATTTCTCTCTGCATCAGTTCATATAAGTCTCCTCAGGTTTCTCTCATTCTAATCTTTTTTGTTATTACTTATGAAGGGGGGAATATTCCATTATATTTATATGCTATAATCTGTTTAATCATTCCCCCATTACTGGGTACCTAATTTTTTCTAATTCTTTGCTATTAGAATGACTGTAAATGTTTCTGTTCCCTTCCTTGCCTCCTTCTGCTCCCCCTTCCCATCCCCCTGCTCCAAGCTCACTGAGGGCTTAATTGGGGCTCTGTGACTTCTTCCAGGTCCAGTTGGCTGAGGTGGAGGCCTTCTCCCTGAACTCAGACAAGTCCTCTTCAATCCTTCTGGGAGATGATGTGAGCCTAGAGGATCCCACCACAGGCCCTGGGGGCTCCAAGGAAATCAAGGTAAGAGAAGAATGAGTGGAGGAAGAGTTGAACAGAGCTGCCTCTCAGCCTGTGACAGGCTGCAGGGGGTCCTTGAGATTCCCTTCAAACTTGGATTTTCTTTCATGGAAGAAAGATTGCATAGTTAGATACCAAACTATCCAAGATGGCATCCCATGTCAAGTCAGGAGAGCTGGATTCTTAGTCCCAGGGCTTCTGTTAACCAGCCATGTAACCCTAGAAAAATGACTTCCCTTCTCTGGGCTTCAATTTCTCCATCTGCCAAATACTGTGAAAAAATTCTTTCCTCCTCATCTTCCTCACAGGGCAGTGAGGAGGACAAAGTGAGGTAATGGGTAGGAAAGCATTTTTTAAAAATTTTATTTGGTCAATTTAGAACATTATTCCTTGGTTACAAGAATCATATTCTTTCTCTCTCTCCTCTCCTCCCACCTTTCCCTTAGCCGATGAGCAATTAATTCCACTGGATTTTACATGTGTTCTTGATCAGAACCTATTTCCATGTTGTTGATGTTTGCACTAGGATGATCATTTAGAGTCTACATCCCCAATGGTATCCCCATTGAACCATGTGAACAAGCAGTTGTTTTTCTTCTGTGTTTCTGCTCCCACAATTTTTCCTCTGAATGTGGATAGTGTTCTTTCTCGTAGATCCCTCCAGGTTGTTCATGATCACTGCATTACCACTAATGGAGAAGTCCATTACGTTCGATTATACCACAGTGTATCAGTCTCTGTGTACAATGTACTCCTGGTTCTGCTCCTCTCGCTCTGCATCACTTCCTGGAGGTCGTCCCAGTTCACATGGAATTCCTCCACTTTATTGTTCCTTTGAGCACAATAGTATTCCATCACCAACATATACAACAATTTGTTCAGCCATTCCCCAATTGAAGGGCATCCCCTCATTTTCCAGTTTTTGGCCACCACAAAGAGAGCAGCTATGAATATTCTTGTACATGTCTTTTTCCTTATGATCTCTTTGGGGTACAAACCCAGCAGTGCTATGGCTGGATCAAAGGGCAGACAGTCTTTTAGCGCCCTTTGGGCATAGTTCCAAATTGCCCTCCAGAATGGTTGGATCAGTTCACAAAGCAATGAATTAATGTCCCAACTTTGCCACATCCCCTCCAGCATTCATTACTTTCCTTTGCTGTCATGTTAGCCAATCTGCTAGGTGTGAGGTGATACCTCAGAGTTGTTTTGATTTGCATCTCTCTGATTATAAGAGATTTAGAACACTTCTTCATGTGCTTATTAATAGTTTTGATTTCTTTGACTGAAAACTGCCTGTTCATGTCCCTTGCCCATTTATCAATTGGAGAATGGCTTGATTTTTTTGTGCAATTGATTTAACTCTTTATAAATTTGAGTAATTAGACCTTTGTCAGAAGTTTTTGTTATGAAGATTGTTTCCCAGTTTGTTGCTTCCCTTCTAATTTTGGTTACATTGGTTTTGTTTATACAAAAAACTTTTTAATTTAATGTAATCAAAATTATTTTCTTTTACATTTTGTGATTTTTTCTAAGTCTTGCTTGGTTTTAAAATCTTTCCCAAAGGTCTGATATGTATACTAATTTGTGTTCACCTAATTTACTTATAATTTCCTTCTTTATATTCAGGTCATCCACCCATTCTGAGTTTATCTTGGTGTAGGGTGTGAGATATTGATCCAAATCTAATCTCTCCCACACTGTCTTCCAATTTTCCCAGCAGTTTTTAGCAAATAGTGGATTTTGATCCCAAAAGCTGGGATCTTTGGGCTTATCATAGACTGTCTTGCTGAGGTCACTTATCCCGAGTCTATTCCACTGATCCTCCTTGCTGTCTCTTAGCCAGTACCAAATTGTTTTGATGACCACTGCTTTATAATATAACTTGAGATCTGGGACTGCAAGGCCACCTTTCTTTGCATTTTTTCCCCATTATTTCCCTGGATATCCTTGATCTTTTGTTCTTCCAAATGAACTTTGTTATGGTTTTTTCTAATTCAGTAAAAAAGTTTTTTGGTAGTTCGATGGGTATGGCACTAAATAAGTAAATAAGTTTGGGTAGGATTGTCAGTTTTATTATGTTAGCTTGTCCTACCCATGAGCAGTTAATGCTTTTCCAGTTGTTTAGATCTAGTTTTAATTGTGTGGAAAGTGTTTTGTAGTTGTGTTCATAGAGTTCCTGTGTTTGTCTCGACAGATAGGAAAGCATTTTTTAAAACAATACTAGATTTGGAGTCCAAAAGACCTGAACTCAAATTCTTGGTCAAGCACTTATAACCTATGTGAGTTCAGGCAAAGAATTTCTTTTCCTAAGCTTTTTATTCATATGTAAAATTGAGTAATTGGACAAGATGGCCTCTGAGATTTCTTCCAGCAATAGACCCTGGAATGAACCTAACATAGCTTTCACACATATGTCACCTTGATGGGGCTTGGCTTCTACATCTATAACATGAGAGATAAGACTAGATAGATTCATGAAGCAACAAAGCTACGTCCCTATAATTTGTTGATAGTGCAGGTAGACCCCTTTACCTGGAGGTCTTATTCATCTTCTCTAAAGTCAATCCTGTTTTCTTTGCTTCAAAATGAGCCCTTCTACCTTACATCCCTAACTCTGTCAAGGACCCCAGTTTCCTTCCAGTCACTCAGATCTGAAATCTTGGTGCCATATTTAGTTTCTCATCTCCCAGTCCAATTTTCAAAATATCTCTTCAAAATAGTCATCCTCCTCTCCACTGTTATGGCCAACAGCCTCATTGGTTCTCCCTTTTCTTCTCCCCTGGACTCTTGTAATGGCTTCCTGATGCTCATGCCAGGAGCCCCATTCCCTTCCCCATGTTCAGCTGAGGCAGGGACTCAGACCAAAAGGCAATTCTGGGATTTGACCTGGGTTGTCTCTGAATTGCCCTGTCATCACTGATTCAGTCTTCTGGTAAAGAAACGCCTTAGCCAGCACATCCATAGCTCATAGGATGCCCAGGGGTGGGAAGCACTGACATCCTGAAATTATTCCTTCTTCTCTGTTCTCTGGAAGTTTCCTATGGTTCTGTCTATAGCCCAGATGAGCACACCGAAGATACCCATGCAAGGGGAACCCCCCCCCCCCCCAGATCTCTGGTCTCTACAGACACTTTGAATTTTCCCTTAGTCTGGTTCTACTCAAGTGACATCTCTTCCTTGGGCCTTAGCTTACTTCTATGCAAAATTAAGGGGGAGGAAAACCACATGCCAACTCTATCACCCCAAAGAGAACCCATAGCTATAGGTAGGAGACAGATGCCCTAAGCTCATAACTCCCCCAATCTGATGAAAGTTCAAGTCCCTGCCCTAAAGGAGACTCCAGTCTAATGGGGAGAAATGACTTCCTCCCCAATTAGGAAGCCCTCAATTTGATGATAGGGCCTCACAGACTCAAAGGAAGGCCCAAGAGCCCTTGATAACCTCCCCCATTAGGGGCAGGAGAGTCCTAGTTAGCTCAGCAGTGAGATTTTCTTTGTAATCATTTTTCTGGAAAGAAGCCAGCTATTCTCTCTGTCTCTGGCTCTCTCTGTGTCTCTCTGTCTCTGTCTCTGTGCCTCTCTCTCTGTCTCTCCCTCTCTTTCTCTGTACCTGTCTTTCTGTGTCTCTGTTTCTCTGTGTCTCTCCCTCCCTCCCTTCCTTCTCCCAC
Organism: Monodelphis domestica; assembly: GCF_027887165.1. Lineage (NCBI taxonomy): Eukaryota > Metazoa > Chordata > Mammalia > Didelphimorphia > Didelphidae > Monodelphis > Monodelphis domestica. The sequence continues at coordinate 103,053,770 of NC_077231.1, forward strand.
CTCCTCTGCCTGCCAGGAAGGATTTTCCACCTCCAGCCTCTCTCTTTTTAAACTGGAAATTCCCTGTGCACTTTCTAGTGACCCAAATACAATATAAACTACATATATTAAATATATATGTACGTATATAATGTCAAACATAAATGGTTACTTAATGGCAGAAATTGTCGTGGGGTGGGGGAAATCTGCTGAGTTGAACACTTTAACAAAGAATGATAACATTGTGGACACTGAGATGAAGGGGAGTTTGTGATCATCTTCAACTCCCTCTTTTTACAGAGGAAGAAACTGAGACCACAAAGGTGGTAAAGGGAACACAGAGGGAAAGAGTCCTAGGCTTGGGCTCAGGAAGACTTGAGTTTAAATCCCACCCCAGATCCCTTCTAGTTGTCTATCCTTGGGTAAATCACTTAACTCTTCTCAGACTCAGTTTCCTTATCTTTAAAATGGGGATGATTATATCACCAACCTCATAAGGTTGTTATAAAGATTCAATGAGATCATACATGTAAGGTGCTTTATAAACCTTAAAGCACCATGTAAATGCTTGTTAATATGTTATTTTATTTTGCCCCAGGTCACACAGCTAGGGTAGCTGGTTGTCCCAGTGGATAGAGCGCTGAGCCTAGAGTGAGGAAGCTGACTTCAAATCTGGCCTCAGATACTTCCTAGCTATATACTTGCCTCAGTTTCCTCATCTTTAAAAAATGAACTAGAGGGGGCAGCTGGGTAGCTCAGTGGATTGAGAACCAGGCCTAGAGACGGGAGGTCCTGGGTTCAAATCTGGCCCCAGACATTTCCCAGCTGTGTGACCTTGGGCAAGTCACTTAACCCCTATTGCCTTAAACCATACTGCTCTTCTGCCTTGGAGCCAATACACAGTATTGACTCCAAGATGGAAGGTAAGGGTTTAAAAAAATGAACTGGGAAGTTAGGTAGTACAGTGATTAATGTGCCAGGCCTGGAGTCAGGAGGACCCAAATTCAAATATGGGCTCTGACACTTCTATGTGATCCTGGGCAATTCACTTAACTGTGTGCCTCGGTTTCCAAATCACTTCAGTAACCCCAAATGGGGTCATGAAGACTTGGACATGACTGAAAAAAATAACTGAACAACTAAGGTCACACAAGTAGTGAGTGGCAGCAATGAGATTTGAATCCAGGTCAGAGCATCTTCTTCTCGGAGCAGGGAGGGACTTTAAAGATCATGTGGCTCAGAGAATAAAATCACGTGAAACGTTCATACAGATAGTAAGTTGAAAACTTGGGATTTGAATCTAGGTTTTCTGGTTGCAGATCTAGTTTTCTGGGAACCATGCTAAATACTTAGAACATGTCAGAATGTATTTACCACTGAAATTAGATAATTTAAGCCTTGTAGTGTGATATGGTGGAAATAGCTCTGGATTTGAAGTCAACTTCCAAATCTCCCACTTACTATCTATGAGACCTTAGGCAAGTCCCTTCACCTCTATGGGCCTCCGTTTTTCATCTGTAAAGTGGGAGGGTTGGACCAGCTGATCTCTGATGGCCCTTCTCACTCTAAATCTAAATCTACAATCCTATAATCTGTGATCCAAGGAACGGTCCCTGTGACACACACAATGCAAATATCATCATCTCCATGTTGTAGTTAAGGAAACTGAGTCTCAGAGAATGTTTGCCTCAGATATTTATTCTGTAGAGCCTCCATCACAGAGAGACCCTAAGAGACCTTCGATGCAATTGAGCTTATTTTTATTTATTTTATTTGCAATTGAATTGAATATACATTTATTGTGTCCCTACACCAGTCTTTGGCTACAAAGATAAATATTTCCTGCCCTCCGGCAGCTTCCATTCTGGGGGGAATCCCATGTACCCAGAAGAAAGTACAAAGCATATAAAAGTGATAATCAAGATGAGGAAGAAGAAGGTAAGGAGGAAGAGAAGAAGGAGCAGCAGCAACTTGTTTATCATAAGCATAACATACTCATGATAGACAGAGCGATGTAGCTTTATGGTTAGGAAGTGTCTACATCATAACCCTGTGGACGAGGCAGGGGAAGAAGGCTTCGGTTTAGCCAGCTTGGCCCCTTGGCAGTCTTAAGCTGTGACAGTGTCAAACTTCACGAAGGCATTTGGAATTCTCTGGATCCATAGAACAGCTATTGCCTGTACAGGGTATCCCAAAAGTCTTAGAGCAATTTAAAGCTTTAATAACTTCAACAGTATATAAAACCATAAGCTCACAGAAAGCTGTCGTTTGCAAGTTCGTTTCCATTTCTTTTGTGCTTACTTAGTCTGGGGAATTGTAGTAATTTAAACAATTTTCATTTTGACAAGATGGGGCACCCAGTGATGCCTTGCATGTGCAGAAGTGGACGATGCTTTTGCAGATGAGTGAATCAGTTGAGGAAGGTCTCTTGCTGTATGGCCTTGGTTACCTGATCATCTCCATCAGACTTTTTCTTGGGGAAGTCACATCAAAACTGAGTCTTGGGCAGCAAAACCTCATTCTTGGGATGAGCCGAAGGCAAGCATTCCAATCCTTTCAGTCCTCAGTAATCAAATAGAGCCCTGATGGATAGCACAAGATGCTGCTTATGGTGCTTTTTAATAAGAAACATATCAGGGCAGCAGGGTGGTTCAGTGGATTGAGAGTCAGGCCTAGAGATGGGAGGTCCTAGGTTCAAATTTGACCTCAGATACTTCCTGGTTGTGTGACCCTGGGCAAGTCACTTAACCCCCACTGCCTAGCCCTTGGCACTCTTCTTCCTTGGAACCAGTACATAGTATTGATTCTCAGACAGAAAGGAAGGGTTTAAAAAACATTTCAACATTTAAAAATTTCAAATAATAAAGCTTCCAAGTGTTGGGTTTTGTAAGGTTGTACCTTTTACACATCAGAAGTTGTGAGACTTTGGGACTGCCCTGTATCTAGGTTATAATGTGAGTACAAGAAGACCCATTCGAGGAGCTCCCAAAAGGACTCTGTTGGCCAAAGTTCACTCCTTCCCACTGAAGCTTCTTCAGTGAATCTGTGATCCTAAGATCTTGGGATCAGAGACCATAGATTTAGTGTTGGAAAGATCCTTCAGGATCCTCTTACAGCAAGGCAGCTGCTCTCTCCACCTACACAGATTTCACTTCTGTGTCTTCTCATCCCTGTGATTCTGATCCATGTTAAAAAGAGAAAAAAACTAATGGTTTCTTGCACATGATTTACCAAACTGTTGTGATTTCCCAAGTAGAATGTCAGCTCCTTGAGGTCTGGGGCCATTTTAGCTCTGCCTTTTTGTCTCCGGTGCCCAGCGCAGAGCCTGGAACATGGTGACTGCTTAATACACTTGGGAAACTGAATGATCTCATTTGAGCCTGACAGAATTTAGGAACAAACCAGATCGGGGATTATTGGCTCCACCTGAAAGATGAAGAAACTGAGTTAAGAGGCTTGTCAGAGGCCACATAGTTAATAAAGAACAGGACCTAGGCTGGGGGCTTCTGATTCTGCAGCCAGAGTTCTCTCCGTTGGAAATAGCTGCATCCCTGATGTCAAAGCCCCCTCAACCTCCAGGCCCTAATCTGTCCACCCTTTTTCCAGCAGGGAGAATCGGAGACCCCTGACCCCATCAAAATCGGGGACTTGGGAGAATGCTTCTTTCCTTTGTCCAACACAGCCATCTCGGCAACCCCAGAGAGCTACCTGTGTGAAATGGAGAAGGATCCCTTCAATCCTGTCCAGTCCTGGCTGAAGCATGAGAGCAGTCAGGGTAAAGAGGATTGGGTTGGGGTAGTGGGGCTGATTTAGGATGCCTGCTTCTGGAGAACTCTATAAGCTGCTAAGTTGGTGGACATTGCAGGGGCCATCTAGTCTAATCCCTATTCAAGGCTTGACTGGAATGTGCTCAGTGATGGGGAACTGAACCGTAACTGAGACCATCCCTTCCATTGCTGGACAGCCCTGATTGTTAGAATCCTTGGATCAAGTTGAAATTGGCCTCTTGGTCACTTCTGTCTCATGGATGTGATGTTGGCTTATCTGGGAGGATAATATAATAGAGAGTCTGATTCTGTGTCTTCTGCAGATTTCTCCAATTCTGTGCAGAAATCTGCAATTCCCAGGGCTTATCCCTGGGGCTCCTGTCCGAAACTAAGTCCAGGGCTGCCCCTGGGGGCATGAGAGTATTTAGGATAATTGGTGGGGTGGCTGTCAGCCTTTTCACTTAGCAGTGGCCAGATCTCATCCTGCCTTCCCTCATGACTACATCATAGCGGTTCTGAAAGCAGAGGGGGAGGATCTAAGCATTCTGGAGGGAGCATTGCCATAGCTCAGAGGACCTCCTAAGCCTCTACTCAGAGTAAGACCACCATGACTCAGTGACAGTTGCCCTGATGGATTGCCATCAAAGCCCCAGCACCCATGAGGTTCTCAAACTCAGGTTCCATTTTTCTTTCCTTTTTGGACAGTTCCCTCTAGTCCATTCTCGCCAGAAGCTGCTAGCCCCCTCTTACCTGTGCCAGCAGAGTTCTTTCATCCAGCTGTGGCCACCAGCCAGAAAGTAGAGGAGAAGGCCACCTGCAAAGGAACCCTCCCCAAGATCTCTCTGCAGGGTTCCTGGGCATCCCTACGATCTCCAAGTGTCAACTGCACGCTCCTCCGACAGGTACGTGAGAGGGGTCCCAGGTCAGCTTCCCTTCTGCCCCAAAGGCAAAGACTTCTTAAGGATGGGGGTCAGGGAAATGGGGGCCAGTTCCAGCTGAAAGGTGATTACCTAGAGAGTTAAGGCCCTACAGAAAGGTGCCTATCTGTCAAGTTCAAGGCCAGTTATGAGAGAGCTAAAGTAGCATTTTCTCAGACCCCAAAGAAAGGCTGAAGAAGAAACCCTGGGCTGAGAGGCCTCTTTCAGGGTATGCTGGCAGGAAAGGAGGATGGGCGGAAGGAAAGAGCAGGACTTGAACTCAGAAGGGTAGGGCAGTGGGAGCAGAGTATGATGGAATGGAGTCAGACAACCCAGATTTGAATCCTCCCTTGGTCAATTCACCTCTTGGAAACTTAATACTTTCATCTCAGAATGGGGATGGGGTGGGGAATCAGATGACCTCCAAGTTCTCTTCTAGCCCTAGATCTCTGATTTTATAAGCTTCAGGTGAGTTGAAGAATCAATGTGGAATAGTGGAAAGAGGGTTGGCTCTGGGCTGAGATCCTATGTTCAGATTCTGACTCTACCTTGAGCAAGATTCTCACTATCTTGAGCAAGATTCTTTCTGCATATCTTGGTTTCTCCCCTTTGGAAGATGAAGCTTAGGCTTGTTTGATCTGTAAAGACTATGACCAGTCATTGTCTACGTCTATAGAGGTATTGCCATTTCATGGGATCCTTTGTCATTTCCCCTTGGAGTGCCAATGATGAATGGGAGCCAAGAGACTGCCACATAGATCATTATAGTAATCCTCCTAAAGTAAAGGCCTGACCACATCACCCCTCTTCTCAGTAAGCTCTAGTAGCTTCCTATCACCTCCAGAAGAAAACCCAAGTTTCTTTGTTTAAAGTCCTTCATGGAGTGGTTCCATCCCATTGGAGAGAGGCAGTGAAGCCTTTCTTGGTCCTCCTAGAAGCCAGTCACCCACCCTCCTGAAAATCTCCTTCTCAATATTTTGTACTTCTTTATACATGTCTATATCAGTTGTCTTGATAGAGTGTAAGCTCCTGGAGGGTAGGGGCTGTTCCATGTTGTCTTTGAATAACAATGTCTATTATGCAATAGGTCCTTAAATGCTTCTCTATTGATTGATGTCCCTAATATTTCTTGCTGGGGTAAAAAATGTCTCTGAAGAACATGACGTGGCCCAATATTTACTTTGACACTTGGCAACTTCAATACCTGCAGGAACAGAGGATGGCAGGAAAAATCTGTTTTGGAAAATATGATTCAGAATCAAGAAATAAAAGAGGTCTTATAGACTACTCAAAGATCTTATGTAAATATATTACATATAGATATATATTATTCAAGAAGAAAGGCAGGAGATGCTAAAAATGGCAAACACTGAGCAACTTAATGAAAAATGAAAAAGACCGTGTCTTAGCAGACAGGAAATGACTAGTCACTGAGGTGGGGGGACGGATGCTGATGCATTTCTGAATCAGTTATCCATGTGTGGTTAGATGAGCCAATGGTCAGAGCAAAAGTCACCATGAACACCACATTAGAAGAAAGGAATATGATAAAATGTCACTGAATGTGATCATAGCAATTCAATATGACCTATTTAAACCAGCTATTGATTGGAAAATGAGAAATGAATGAAAAATGTTCATCTCTTAGAGAAATCTAACCAGGTGTCACAATGAGGTAAAAAAGATCTCAGAAAATACTTCGGCCTGCAAACTCTCTGCCAAGCAGAGAGAGACACAGTGGTCTGTGGTTTAGAGTACAATTCATTTGCAAAAGGTAATGGAAGAAAATGATTAGTGATTGTGGGTTTTCACAAAACAGTGAAAAGCAGAAGAGGAGGAAATGAGCCTTTGGAGACCTTAGTGTCTAGAGATCCAGCTAAGCCAGAGAGCTCGTCCACTTGACATTGGAAGGAGAACAAAAGCTACTTGTGAAATGGAACAGATCTGTGGTATTTCTATAATAGTTTATTCTCATCTGCAATAATCATGGAGTGCCCATATTTGGATTTGATCATCTCAGTGCCCAGTGTGCTATGGGAGAGTGTGCCAAAGGCCTTTAGGGAGATAGAGTCAAGAAGAGTAACTGGAACTGACTTAGAGAAGAAATCTGTGAAGGGAGTTACATTTTATAGCAACCAGGGAGCAGTTTTTATTAATATCTCAAAGAAGGGAAGGGTTCCATAGAACAAATCATAAAGAATACTATTGCCCCCCAAAAGGGTGAACTAGATGGCATCAATAACTAATGACCCTATACCTACTTATTCTTCTCTAGCAAATCTTTCTGTAAATCGTCTGTGATCTGTGTACACATCAGGGGGTCCTTAAGGAAAACGGGAGAAGAGAATAGTTTAGCTTTCGTGGAAAAATCTCTAAATAGCCTCCATCTTCAAAGTCACAAAGTGGCCTGAAAGATTCCCGGAGTACCAGAACCTGCCATCCCAATAGTTCAGAGATTACAAAGGAGTACTCGATTCCATAAAGAAAGAGGCAGTCTCAAAAACCCTTCTCCAAAAAAGTGTCATCTTGAATACGAGTTACAGAACCACAAATCCCCAGAGTGGAAGGAAGCCTACTGGCAATCTAGTTCATCCAATACCTGAAAAAAGAATCACTTCTTTTTTTGGTGGGAGGGAAGAGGACCAAATCTGTGCCTTCATTTCTCTAGAGAACTCTCACCCAGAAAGTGATTAAGTGACTTGCCCATACTTGAGCTCAGATCTTCCTAATTCAGAGGCTGACCCCACCGAGTGCATCAGCTTATTCAAATCATAGATGTAGTTTTGTTGAAAGGTGGTCATGACAATTCCCCCAACAATATCAAAATGTTATTTGAACACCAAAAGGTAAAGTTCTTAATGTACTCCGGAGAAGAGAGACGGAAGCTAGAGATCAGCTTAAACTGAGACATGGAGACAAATCGCTTGGCAAGGCCCCTGTCTACATTGTTACCAAAGAGAAAGTTGGGACTAAATAGGTCTCGAGACTTCCTGTTGCTTAGCACAGTGCTTGGCATGTATTAAGCACTATGTAATTACTTCTTCTTCTCCTTAACATCATTATTATTTCCATCTCTTTACAATCTTAGAGACATTTAGAAGTGATTAAATACTTTGCCTGATGTCACTCTGGGCATGAAGGTGGCACAATGGATAGAGTGCTGGGCTTAGAGTCAGGAAGACTCATCTTCTTCAGTTCAAATATTGAGTTCAGACACTTCCTAGCTGTGTCACACTGGGTAAATCATGTAGCCATGTTTGTCTTAGTTTCCCCATCTGTAAAATGAACTGGAGGGTCAGTGGACTGAGAGCCAGGCCTAGAGATGGGAGATCTTGGGTTCAAATCTGGCCTCAGACACTTCCCAGCCATGCTATGCTGGGCAAGTCACTTAACCTTCCTTCCTAACCCTTATCAGTCTTCTGTTTTGGAACTGATACTTCGTATCAATTCTATGACAGATGGCAAGATTTTAAAAAATGAGCTGGAGAGGGGAACGGCGAACCACTCCAGTATCTTTGCTAAGAAAACCCTAAGTGGTTGGACACAGCTGGAAATGTCCGAACAATGTCCCATAGCTCCTAGATTTTGAAGGTGGGATTTGAAGCTCTGACACCTGAATGTCACCGGTACTGAGCTTCCTTCTGGCCAGGCCAGAGCTCTGCACTCCTCACTGTGCTGCGTCTGATCCCAATGGGAATTAGGGAATCCTGCCTCCCGTCACTGTATCTTATGTAGGGTCCACATAAACGAGTGCGTGTAGATAGCATGCCCTCCAGCTGTTCCTGTTTTCAGATGATGTTGCTCTAATTGCATCAAGCTCCAGAGAGGAAAAACAAAGTGGAAACAGTGAGAAGAGTGCCTAGAGCCCAGGCTGGGATGTTCAGATGGATGGGCAACCACTGCGCCAGTGCACCAGGCTGGATCAGAACGTCTGCCTCGAACACACTCTGCAGACAGATCATGCTCTGAGCTCATAATGGGCCAGGAGGAGGAGAGTGGGCTCCACTGTCTTGGGCAATCGGTCCCACATGACACCAAGGTCAATCTCTTTACCACCAATGGCTGTTCTCCCAGGGATGCTCAACAGTCATAAATGATGGAATGCTGTGAGCTCAATCAGTCAATCAACAAGAAACACCTACTCTCTTCCAGGCACTGAGCCAAGGGCTGGGGATACAACATAACCATCCCTGCCCTCAAGGAGCTACATTCTGTCAGGGGAGATTACAAGATCCATTAAAGTGTCCAAGTATTATAACTGTATTTTAGGAGCATAGATTAAGGACTGGGAAGAGCCCTCAGAGGTCATTCAGTTCATAGATGAGGATCTGGAGGGACGTGAAATAAGAAGAAGAAATAATCTATGCTTACTATGTCCCAGGCACTAAGCACTTTACCATGATTATTTCATTTGATCCTCACAATAACCCTGGAAGGTAGGTGCTCTTATTATTCCCATTTTAGAGATGAGGAAATTGAGGTAAACAGAGGTGAAGTAACTTGTCTAGGTTCACACAGCTAAGTCTAGGTCTGAACTCAAGTCTTCTTGACCCCAGACCCATCTACTTGTCACTTAGCTGTCTCCAAATCACTTGTCACACAAGAAGTTAAGTACCAGAAACTCTGGATCCCAAAGCCTGTGTTCATTTGCACTGCACCATATTCCAGCATCAATAAAATAAGAAAGAAAGGGAGAAAAGGGAGAAAGCAGAGGGAAGGAAGCATTGGAGGAGAAAGAGAGGCTGATAATGGTAAAGGAAGAGAGACAAATGGAGGAAGGATGGAAGGAGAGAGAAGGAAAGATCAAAAATAAGCAAAAGAGAACAAGGAGAGGGGACAGAGGGAAAGGGAGAGAGAAAGAGAGACAGAGAGAGAGAGGGAGGGGGAGAGAGAGAGACAGACAGACAGACAGACAGAGAGAGAGAGAGAGAGAGAGAGAGAGACAGAGAGAGAGAGAGGGAGAGGGAGGGAGGGGGTAAAAGGAAAAGACTAATTTCTGATCACTCTTGCAATCTGTATCACATGCACAGTGCCTAGCTCAGGGCAGGCACCAAGTGCTCTTGGATAAATACTTAGAATTAAGAACTAGCAGAAAACCTGGGTTTTTGTTTGGTTTTGAGTCTCAAAATCCTTATTTTTCATTTGGATGAATGAAGACAAGGTAGACCAGAGAGGGGAACTTGCTTGTCTAGGTGAACAGTAATTAGGGAGAGAAGCACTGGGACAGCTTGGGGGTTAACTGATTCATTACTCCTTACCTGGCTAAGCCCTGACCCTCTCCCAAGAAAATGATTCAAAAGCTGCTGGTGTATGGTAGAGTCAGAAGCTTTGGGTTCATATCTAGATTTTCCTACAAACTGTTTCCTTAAGCAAGTCACTTCATTTCTCATGTGTCAAATGAGGCTGTTGGAGTAGAGACCCTTAAGGGCCCTCCATCTCTCACTCCTGCCGTCTCTTACTTTCTCTCTCTTAGACCACCGAGAGTGACACATCCCTGGATGACAGCCGGAGCAGTGGCTCTGTGGGCAGCCTCCAGACCACACTGGACGACAGTTTGAATCTCAGCGACTCTCCCCAGTGTACCCTGGACCTCCCCTCAGCTTTGTGCCCTGGGCTTCCAGGTCCCCACATGAGGGCCTCACACAGGACTGTGGTGGCAGCTGCCCTCTCCCCAGCCTCTCGGCGCCGGAGTCTTCGAGGCCGGGGCCTCTTCAGTCTGCGAACCCTTCGAGGCCACCAGCGGAGCCACAGCAGCGGGGGCAGCACGAGCCCTGGATGTACCCACCATGACTCTATGGACCCCTCAGATGAGGAGGGTGTGGGCAGCAGCCTCCGTGGGGCAGGCACCAACAGCAGCGAGCAGTCGGAGACCCTCAGTAGCCTCTCGCTCACCTCCCTCTTCTCCCCTGCCCTCCCACCCCCAGGCCTTCGGCTGGCCAAGAGGTGTAGTAGCACCAGTAGCCTGTCTACCGTGGCCCCCTTGTCCTCCACCAAGGGTCCGCTGCCTCCCCTGGGGACTGAGGGCACAAAGCCCTACTCAGCTGACCCCCAGGGCTTCCTGTCCACACCCTCCTGGGGGACAGACTTCTGCAAAGACCACCGCTCAGCCAGCGAGGACGCCCAGGGGCCAGATGGCCAGCCTCATGGGCTGAGTTCCACAGAACGCAAGCCACAGCAGCCTCCCCAGGTGGAGCTGGGGGAAGGGGTGACCAAGAGGAACAGATGAGGTTCTCTGGCCCCAGGGGGGTGCAGGCCGAGGAGCGGTTGTGGTGGGGGTGCCCAGCGAGGGAAGGCCATACACTGTCGCTGTCCCTTCTAAACTCCCACTGAAGTGAGCCAGTGTGAGCTAGTGTGTCTACCAGGGTCCCGGCTGGGTGTCAAACACACTTACCTCAGGCACATGAGACGCTGAAAGCAACGTGCCCCTGAGCTGGAAAGATTATGGGCAGTCGGGGAGGAAAAGCCAGGGGCAGCTCCTGTAGGCTGGGGGCCTCTGGCCAGACTCGGAGCCAGACGGGCCCTCTCAGTATATATATACATATATACATATATATATACACACACAAAGACATATATATTTATTTATTTTTTTTACTGAAAGCTCATGACTTCCAGAAAGTGCTAAGAATAGAGAGGGGTGGGATGGGAAGGTTTGAGAAACAAAATCATTGAGAAATGATCTGATCCGACCCCGAGAGCAGAAGACGAGCAGGGAGGAGTTGTTTTCAGTCCCTGGCCTGGACCCTGATATGGGCAGCTCTCACGACATTCATTCTGCTCAGGGGCCATCTGGGGCAGCCCGTGGCCTCCGAGCTGAAGTCTGGGCCATGAACACGCCTTGGAAGAGGTTCAGGTTTTGTCCTTTCCTTCTCGATTGTATCTTAGGAGCCCCAAAGGCACGAGAACCATAACTAGCAGATAGGTTTTTTTGTTTGTTTTGTTTTGTTTTTGGTAGCAAAAAGTAAAAAGAAAGGTGGGAGAAGAAGTCCATTTTTCCAGTAATAAGAGAGAGGAGATGGATGTGTCTCCCTGGGTCAGCCAGAGCTGCTTCTTGTGACTGCAGAGAAAGGGAGAAGTCCCAGAACTCTGCAGTGTCAGGACTGGCAGGCACCTTAGAGCCACCTAGTCCAAGCCCTTTATTTTTCAGATGGGGAACCAAAGGCTTGGAAGGGATAGTTGGCTCCCCTGAGGTCAAGGAATGAGAGCTTGGACTCAACCTGGGTCTTTGGAGTCTTTTTCACAGAGTCTGGCCCTCTGGTTGTGACTTCTCTGAGGAAGCAGGACATGAGGATGGATGGATGGGTGGCAGGGCATGGGGGACATCTTCGTCTGCTGACTAGACCCTTGGTCACCAGGTCCTGGGACAGAATGACCAATGACTCCAGGCCAAGGTTTACCCTGTGTGTCCCTTGCTCCTGGAGCTGAGGGTTTAGGTCATGCCGGTGGTCACTGGCCATTCTCGCTCTCCTAAGATCTTAGTATATTTGTCCCTGTCCCTGGGCTTCTTGCTATGATCACTTCCCAGATGGGGTGGGGGGAGACCTCCTTTCCCCAAACTAGAAGGGAGCTTTGGGACAGCATAGGTCTCAGCATCTATCTGTCAGTCTCTATCTCCTCTTCAGTTCAAAGTGTTGTAAGCAATAGAGTTAGACCTTGGAGAGATGGAAAAAAGGGCAAAACATGAGTAAAGGGATAGGACATAGATCTATAACTAGGAGACAGTCACAGGCTCAGGCAGAGTCTCCATAAATAAGAGGGATTTCAGTGGTTAGTGAGTCCAACTCCCTCATTTTACAGTGGAGGAAACTAAAGCCCAGTGATTTTATGTGACTCACTCAGGGTCAGCTAGAGTCAGAAGCAGGATTTGAACCCAGGTCTTTCTGAACTTCAACCTGTTCCCTCTTAATAAGCACTCTCCTAACCTCACCAACATGTTCACATACCACTTAGCTAGGCAACAGGCACTCCTGGGCTTTCAGGGAGGACCAGCCAAAGCTTCCTAGTCTTGAGGAGGTAGGGTCACCTCTCTGCCACAACTGGGCATCAAGGAACAGTGGGCAACCTCCCTTCACTGTCACAGATCTCAACCATCTTCTAACTCCCTCTAACCAATGAACTGAGCATGCCTAGAGAGGATCAGAGGGCTCTTTATTTAGAACTGGGAGGGACCTTGTGGTCATCTTGTCCAACCTTCTCATTTCTCAGGGGGAAACACATGCACAGACATTCACTTCCAAATATGTGCTACCACTCACACATGCCCAACACCGGTGTTCAAACCCCAAATGCCATTATACGTATATATAATACACCCATGTGCTTAGACACTTTAGCTTCCCCAAACCCTTCTCAAAGTATTGGGTCAAGTTCCACTTAAGCAATAACAAGGTCCTAGAGTGGTCTTCACATCCCTTCCCCGTCCTGAAGACCCAGCTATAACTAGATGTGGTGGGGCTCACTCAGGCCTGAGGGGTTACCAGGGTACATGAGGGAATAGATAGCTCTGAGGGAAACAAGAGGTTCAGAGCAAGACCCCACTCTGGGTGTCCCCACCAAGTCCTGCAAGGAGTTACAAAGGTGGTGTTCTGGGCTGTAGAGGTGAAGGTGGTTCAGTTTACTCATCTCCCACCTTGTCATCTCAATGGAAGTTAATTGGCACCTGCATTTACTCCCAGAACCTTCCAGGATGGAGAGCCAGTCCTAAGAGAAGGATTTATGTTAATTGGATTGCCATAGCTAGAAAAGAGCCCCATTTCCCAAATGAGTCATTGGTCATGACTCCTAATGTAATTATAAACATATAAATCCTTTTATGCATTCATGTAGACCTTTCTTTACAGGCTGCAAAGTTTTTTTTAATAGGTTAATTAATGCCTTTTATTTTTACATCTTCTGATCAAAGTTCCCTGTTTCTCAGCTGACAGAATACCAGTTGGTTAACAAACTCAGAGAGGATCACCTCCTCTCTGAATTCACTACTGTTCTCTCACAAAGTACTAGATAACTCTGAGCTGTCATTTTCATTGCAGAGTCATGAATGGCATTCAACAAGCATTAATTAAGCTCCTACTGTGTGTGTGTGTGTGTGTGTGTGTGTGTGTGTGTGTGTGTGGCATTAGGGGGAAATAAGAAATTGCAGTCAAGATGAAGTCCTTGCCCTCATCGAGTATGGAATTGAGGGGTGGGGGAGGAGATAAACATGGAAATGATAGACCTGAAGTACAGGCCTGGGCAGATGAGTCCTGGACACAGCAAAAGAGAATACCATGGGAAAGATCAAGAGAAATCAGGGAAGGCTTCCTTGTATAGATAGCTTGACTTAGGGAGACCTCTGCTCCATGTCCCTGAAAGAAGGGCCAAGGAATGAGATTACCATGGATAGATTTCATTCAGAGAGGACTTGGACTCTTTTGATCCTGATTCTCACTTTAGGGGGGAGGAGAGGGAGAGAAATGTGGTTGGCTTAACTTTGGAGGAAGCCAGAAGGGAAAGAGGAGGTCCAAGGAACTTTTGCAGGGACCTGGGTGGAATTCAGGAAAGGGATCCTTCTTCCATTCTATAGCGGCTGCCATGTTTTTGTTTTTGTTTTTAAGTGATGCACCAGTTTACCATATAAGAAAGATCACAGTTTTAGGGCTGGAAAGGATTTCAGAGGCCATCTAGTATACAACTCCTTCAGGGTCATTGATTTAGAGCTGGAGGGAATCTTAGGGGCCACGGCCAGTTGAGTAAACAGAGGCCCAGGCACAAACTGATCTTAACTAATGTGTGATTTGGCTGGGCTGGGGTATTGGATTAGACTCTTACTAAGATAGACGTTTATCCCCCATCAAATGCCCAACTTGTTTTAAAGTCTTATTTGATCAATGGTCCAGGCCAATGCCCAATAGAGGCACACCTGACAGAAGGACTGACCAAGGCTGAAATGGGCAGTGTGGAGCATGACATCCACATATATATATATATAGGGTCTGCACACCCAAAAGTACACATATGCTGGGCCCTTTGGTGGGGAATAGGACAAGACTCCATCTGGGCCCTTACTCTTGGGGTGGGATGCTCTACCCCTCTGCCTATGATGTCTTCCTAACATGGCTTTCCCATTTGCCTCAGTCTAAGCCAAGTCCCCCAGGCTCTGAGAGAAGCACAATCCATTCATTCTAAACCACTCCCACTCTGGCCCCAGGGATTGTAGGAAGTCAGAATTAGAAGAGATGGTAGAAGATCAGGTCCAGATCTCCTCATTCTATAAGTCAGGCGCCTGAAGTCCAGAGAGGGAGAAGGACACGCAAGTAGTAAGCAGCAAAGCAAAGCAAAGTCCTTTGACTCCACTTTTCAGTGCTTGGACCACTGTACCACACTACTCTTCGCTGTCCCCTCCTTTCACATCTGATGACTCCAACTCTCCTCTGCAGCCCTCTAGGACAGTCTTTTTCTGACAAAGACCAACACAACTATGGACATTCTTCCAGCAGGTCCCAGTCTCCACACCTACGTCTTTGCCTCACTCTCTGTCTTGACTTGCTATAGCCAAAAACTTGAGCTGCTAGAAGCCAAAGCCCTTGTGATGAATCTGAGTTTAGTGACTGAGTCTTTTCTGTCTTTGTATCCCCGGCACCCAGCACAGTGCCTAGCATACAGTAGGTGTTTAAAAAATGCTTGTCTATTAGCAGATGGGTGAGGCCCAGAGCTGTAACAAGGATGGGGCAAACAGAGCTTTGTTCTAGGGTGCTAGCAAACATCTGTGGGATATACTCCCACCCCAAGAAGTCCCCATAAGGGTGTAGAGAGGGAGTCACGGGCCACTGTCTGTGCTCCAGAAGAATAGGATAGACTCTCTAGTGACAGACCACCCCTTTCTGGTGGAGCTTCCCCCAGACTCCTCACCCCAATTTAATTTTTGCTGGGGTCTAAAAATTCCTATTTATAGTTCTGTGTAAGACAGACATGTGGTCTGTTTCTGCGCCTGTTCTCTAAACCTTTCCAGCTTGGAAAGACCTAGTGGGGTTTGAACTCCATTGGCAAGGACTCCAAGGAGCCAAGGCCACTTCCAAGATACCAGAATAGGACCCAAGTGGAGGCAGGAAATTTTAAATAACAACTTCCCTTGATTTCATTTCTGCTCCCTCTTCCCTGCCACCCATCCATTTTGGAAGCTGCTTGTTTTCCCATCTAGGGCCCATTGCGCCACACCCCCTGACTCTCTTCATCCCTCTGCCATGACCTCTGATTGAGGAGGGAGGGAATTCCTGGATTTTCAGAGCAGCAGCTTATGCCACACTCAGATAGTACCTTGTCTTGTGCAATAATAGGAATTTCAAGGTTCAGAAAACCTGGGGGTTGTGGGGGGAGCCACAGGGAGGACAAGGAGGGACAGTTTTCTCTCCTCCAGAAAGCCCTCCATCCTAACCCTTTCTTCTTTAATTAATGAATTTCCTGTTGGATGTACAGTTTCTATGATGTGACCATTTTAATCTTAGTTGCTGATGGGTAGTATCTGCTGTTCTCTTACCATCAAGGTGTAGGAAAACCAACAGCCAACAGTATTGTATTGAATTAAAAAAGAAAAACAAAAAACCAGCTCTTTCAGAAAGTCTCTCTGTGTGTCTCTAAGACGTGTTCTCGGGTTGGGGCGGAGAGCTAGTCAGATGATCTTTCTCCTCCTTTCCAGCTCCCGTCCTGCTGTAATGGGTGCCTAGAATAGCAGGGAGATGGAGTGTCTGTGATGGAGAAGACTTCCCTGGCCATTGATCTCTAGGATATGGGGACTTCACCACAAGCCTTCCTTTCATAGGCTGTAAGAGGAGCCTAGATCAAAGGGACCAAGGGATCCATCCCCATCATGTTAAAGGAAACTAAGTCCCAGGGAGTTTAGGTGGTTTGCTCAAAGTCCCACTGGGAGTCAAAAGGGAAGGTGGGCTTTGGACCTGTGTTTGGGCTTAAGATCCAAGCTCTCCTCGGGCCATGCCTGAACTGATTCATTAATCCTGGGGTTGGTCATCTGTGTTTGACTCTGGGAGGTGGGAAAGGAGGAGCAGCTGACCTCAAGGTGGGATGAAAGATGAGGAGGGTCTATGACGAACCTGGGATGTGGGTGGCACAGGAATAAGGCTCCCAGAATGCAAAGGAAGGAGTCAGAACCCAGGAGAGCTTCCAAGGAAGGTTTCCTGAGTGAGCCAAGAGACATTCTAGACCTTGGACCTGTGAGGGCAAGGAGAGTTTGGAGGAGGAGGAAATGGTGAGGTCTGGGAAGGGGGTGGGAGGGTGAGGAGAAGGTGAGCCCTTCCTAGCTCTCTCCCCAGCTTTCTGCATCCAGCTGTGCCCCAGCTCCATGAAGTAGGAGAAGGCTGGCCAGTCTGTCCTACCAGAGCTGGGAAGGGTGAGGCATAGAGGAGGAAGGTAAGTCACCTAAAGGGATTCCAGACCGCCTTCTTGGAGCCCTAGGAGGATGTCCCAGGGTTGGCTCCTTGTCCTCCCTTTGCCCTCGGGGGTTGGTCCTGACCCATCCTTGCCTGTAGGCTGGTCCCAGGCTGTGAGAGTAATTAAGGAGACAAATTATTGTGAGCTTCTGAAGGGGGGCCAGAGATGGGGGTTGACATTAGGGATATCATTCTCACACAAGGGCTAATTTCATGCTTTGCTAGTTTTGTGTGCACAGCTCCTTTCTCTTCTGCGATGGCCCCATGAGCTGTTAGTATTAGGAGGAGCCCGACAGCTCAGCCAGTTCAACCCCCTCCTTCTCTGGGGGAAGGACCTGAGAAGGGAATGATTTATTCAAGGTCCCACAGTGACCTTGATGAGCACCACGTGGGGCTCTCACCCTTCTTTAGACTCAGGCCTGTCCTGGGGTGAGGTCTCCTCTGTGAGGGTTCCCATTGCCCTGGGAGTGATTATTTCCTGGGCCCATGGTCTTGTCTGTCCTTAATTTTTCTGTAAGGCAGACATGGTCTCATTTGCTCCTCACCACAATATGGTAAGGTAGGAGCTTTGATCATCACACTCATTTTACAGATGAGGAAACGGAGGCATGATGAGGTTAAAGAGACTTACCCAAGATCACCTGGATAGTCAGTGTCTGAAGCAGGATTTAACCTTGGTCTTCCCGCCTCCAGAATCTTATGGCGGAGGCAATGCAGGGCAGTGGACTTGGAGTCAGGAAAATCTGGGCTTAGATCCTATATCTACTACTTACTAGCTATGTGACCCTGGGCAAATTACTTCACCTCTTTGGGCCTCAGGTTCCTCCTGGGCACAGTGGAGATAATAATAGGGTCCTCATGAGGGGGTAGATGAGATAACATATGTGAAATGGTTCGCAAACCTTAAAACACTATGGAAATGGGACAGCTTGATGGCTCAGTGGATAGAGAGCCAGGCCCAGAGACAGGAAGTTTTGGGTTCAAATCTGACCTTGGACACTTCCTTGCTATGTGACCTTGGGCAAATTACTTAACCCACACTGCATTGCCCTTCCCACTCTTGAGCCTTTCAAACCAACAATTGATTCCAAGATGGAAGGGAGGGAAGGGTTTAAAACAATCATAAAGTATGACAATGTTAGACTGTGGCTGCTGTTGGGTCCAATTGCCTCAGAGGCACATAGAGGTCTTGGTTTTTGTTCTTGGAGTGGATCTGGGTGGAGGAAACATCCTTCAGCATTTCAGACTGGAACCTCTTCGGTTGTCTCCAACATTTGGAGGTTCAATGGTGCAGCCAATCTTTATCAGAGGCAAGGGCTGAGCCCAAGGCTTCCTGACACCTTGGAGGACTGACCTCCCATATTTCCTTATATTTTTCCTTACCACAAATCATATTCTAATTTGTTTTCTAAACTAAGCACATCATGAGGGCAGAGACCAGGTCTCTTATCTCTGTACCTTCTCCCCTGCCCTACGTATGGCAGGAGCTTAATAAAACCTTGTGAGATGGACGGATGAATAGAGCAATGGCTAGCTCAGTGAAGGAAAAGACATGGCCCCTACTCTCTAGATGCCCATCGAAGTTTCTGCCAGCTGCGAGATTCTGTGACTATCCCATGGTGCCCTGGGGCAGGAGAAAGCAGGCAGACACTTACTCTGAGGCCAGAGCAATTAGGAATCTCCCTAGAGGCCAGGCAGGGGCCAGGGGTGGCAGTAGGGATATAAAAAAGGCAGGGGGTGGAGCAGAGGGGTAATTGTCCTTTCCTAAGTTTCTCACTAAGAAACAGAACTCTGGGCAGAAGAGGTCCGGGCTTGAGTAGGGAGTAGTTTTTGGGAATCCCAAATCAGTAAGCAGGAGTAGGGAGGTAAGAATAGGAGTTCTCTCAACCACCTTTCAAGGAAACCACCCATGCCAAGCAGCAAGTCTGGTTGGGGATTTCAGTGGTGCACAGAGTTCCCCACCACTGCCTTTTAGGTCCAGCTTCCTGTGGTTAGAAGGGGTTAGGGGAGCATTGCTCTCTTTCCCTGCACCTGGTACCTATGACTCACTCTCTCTAGCTGAAGGCTGGGGCTACTACATTCCGTTTCCTTTTAACCCAGCATGTTCTGGGGCAGATGCTTGCCCCCCACCTCCCACCTCAAAGCAAAGTTTCATGGAAGGAATGCCAACCTGACCTCTGGCAAAGAGCCCTGGTTTGGATTCTAGTTGGATCCCACCTGCTGACTTGCTGTGTGACCTAGGACAAGTCATCTTTCCTCTTTAGTCCTCAGGTTGGTCATGTGCCCAATAAAGCTATTAGATGTAATAGTAGCTAGCAAGTATATGGTACATTACAATTCACATTTATCAAATGCTTTACATTTATTATCTCTCTTGAGTCTCACAATAACGCTGGGATATAGCACTATTATTCCCATTTTACAGATAAGGAAATGGAGGCAGATGGAGGCAAAGTGACTTGCTTGAGGATACACAGACAATAAGGGGAAGAGCTGGTCCTCTGATGGGACAGCCAGCTCTCCTGCCAATAAACCCCACAAGGTGCCATCTTGGTCTGAAAGAGCAAATGTAAACATGGAACCTTCTACACAGAAATAATCGTTTCAGAAGGTATAATCACAAATGTACTCAATTATTTCCCCAACACCTAAGAGGTGTGATTGTCCTTACCTCTTTCACCTCCTCAGGGGAAGGAGATCACCTTTGGGTCTCCGAGAGCACAGGGTCAGGTCCAAGTCTAAAACCCTCATGAGGCTCAAGTCCCAGGCAAGCTGGCTTGCAACCTGACTTCTTGGGGCTTCTTGCACTAGACCAGCTGCAAATTCTGGCAAGATTGCCATGTCTTGAACTCAGGTCCTGTGGGGATCACCGTTGGCACCTGAAACTGAAAAAAAACACCATGAACAGAAGCATACACTAGCAGTTCTAATTCCTGAAGCTTGAAGGACAGAGGAAGAGCAGGGGAAGGAAAATCCTTCTCCCAAAGAAACCCAGTTCACACAAACATGGGGCACCCTCCCTCATGTGTCCACCTCCATCTAGACAGATGGATAGACAGACAGACAGACAGACAGATAGATAGATAGATAGATAGATAGATAGATAGATAGATAGATGGATGGATGGATGGATGGATGGATAGATGGACAGACAGATATCTATATAGATGGATAGATAGATAGGTAGATGGATGGATAGATGGACAGACAGGCAGACAGCAAGTAATCTTGGAAGAGGAAAGAAGTTGTTAAACAACAATAGGGATCAAGGAAGGCTTCTGGTGGGAGGTGGCCCTGGAACTGAGCCTCAAAGGGAACCCAAGTTTCTAAGAAGCAGAAATAGAAGGGAGAAGCATTCCGCTGGTCCCTTCAAAGATGCTGATCAAAGATAACCCTCTCCTGGTCCTTCCTCCTACTGAGATTCAATGGTATTGATGAGGTTACATCCTTAGTGGCACGACTGATTATGCCCTAGCTCACTTCCCCCTAGACAGGGACATTTTTTTTTATAAGCTTGCAATCTCAGAATCTCAGAGTTGGAAGTGGTCACCTACTTTAAGCCTTACACCAAGGAATATCCACTTTAAAACACTCAACAACCATCTAGGTTCAGCTTAAAGATCTGCAAGGCAGGGGAGCCCACCCTCTTCCAGGGGTGCTCACCACCCTTCTGATGACAAGTCATCCAGTCTTTGCCCAAAGGCATCTGGTGATAGAGAACCAACTATTCCCCCAACTAACCCCCAACTGACTATTCCCCTTCCCCCCACAAGACTTAATGAGAACATAATATAAGATCATGCTTACTCCAAACCCACTGCAGAGACCCTGATGGCAGCAGGATACGTCCTCATTTCCCAGGTCACAATCTGTCTAACATCTCTGGAGATATCATAACCCAGTTATCTTTGACTTCCTGTGGTTACAGCAGAGTCTTACAGTGCCATTTCCTTGCTTAAGAAACCTCAGTAGCTC
The DNA here is from genome assembly GCF_027887165.1 of Monodelphis domestica. Taxonomy (NCBI): domain Eukaryota; kingdom Metazoa; phylum Chordata; class Mammalia; order Didelphimorphia; family Didelphidae; genus Monodelphis; species Monodelphis domestica. Next base: position 103,074,827 of record NC_077231.1, read on the forward strand.
CCTAGTAATTCAAGAATAAAACTGAAAACTCTGTATTTGCCATTTAAAATCCTTCACAATATGGTTCTTGCTTGCCTTACCAAGCTGATCTCATATAATTACCCATCACAAGTTCTAATCAAACTGGCCTTCTTGCTAGTCTTCATATATATGTCAAGCCATCTCCCATCTCTTTGAACATCCCTGTTCCCTTGATCTGGAATGCTTCTCTCTTTTATTCCTGCCTCTTGGAAACTCTGGCTCCCTTTGAGGCTCAGCTCCAGGGCTACTTCCCACCAGGAGTCTTCCTTAATCTCTACTGTCATTGAACACTTCCTCCCTCTCCCAAGATTACTTGCTGTCTGTCTGTTTACCTATCTATCTATCTATCTATCTATCTATCTATCTATCTATCTATCTATCTATCTATCTATCTATCTGTCTATCTATCTATCTATCCGTCTGTCTGTCTGTCCGTCCATCTATTTCTATCTTTAAAAAAATATTTTAAACCTTTACCTTCGGTCTTGGAATCAATACTGTGTATTGGTTCCAAGGCAGAAGAGCAGTAAGGGCTAGGCAATGGGGGTTAAGTGACTTGCCCAAGGTCGCACAGCTGGGAAGTGTCTGAGGCCAGATTTGAACCCAGGGCCTCCCATCTCTAGGCCTGGCTCTCAATCCACTGAGCTGCCCAGCTGCCCCCTGTCTATTTCTATCTTGCTGTTCCCCAGTAGAATATAAACTCCAAGAGAGAAAGGACAGTATCATTTTTCCCCTGGTACACTCAAGCCTTAGTACAGAGCCTGGCACATTGTAGGTGCTTATTAAGTGCTTTAATTGATCATGTTGTTTCCAAGTACACAGTAGTCATTTACTACATGTTTGCTCAAATGAAATACTGACTTTCAGGGCTTTATTTTAGGGGCATTTCAGGACCTACAATATCCATCTATTTTCTTTAACTTGATCCAAGTGAGCAGCCCTCCTCTCGTTCTGGTTCTTCATACCCTTGATGACCTCTCTTATGTTGTTTTTTCCTCCCAAAATCATTTCTAGTCATGGATTCAGCAGCTCATATGTCCCTCCAATTTACCATGTTTTAGACTTTTCAGACACGGCAGCTTTCCATGATTTGTGGTCATACAGTATCCTCAAAGGAGAAGGAGTGTGAAAAAGGTGTTCTTTAGTGCCAACCTGGGATTGCTGAAACTTCTGTCCAATCTTCCAAGTGCCATCCATCTTGCTCACTTCTTCCTTCTATTCCATTCTGGGCCCAGCTCATTGCCCATCTGCAGTGTCTGTTCAAAATATATGCACGGAATCCAAACAGCTTTGAAAGTAACAGTGAATTTATTATAAACTTAAAAGCAAAGACAAGTTGTACATAATAGAGCTTCACAGTTTTGTGTACAACCTTCATTATCTACTCTACTTTGGGCATGGAAATGCTCATTTTATTGAGTGTCTGTTGAGTTTTAAACCTTAAATATATGATGGGAGGAAGGGCCAGGAGAACACCAACTTTGAAGGATACCAGCAGTTGGGAGAAGGACATACATGAGGGAAGGTGGGCAGGTGCCCTATAGGTTTGCTATTCTAGACCAAGATGGCAGACTGGAAGAAGGTGGGTTGGGAGTTATTTAGCTAGGGAGGTTGATCAAGACATCATTGGCCAAATGGAGACTCTCCTGGAGTTGTGAACTCAGAGATGCAAAGACTTGCTCAGTTTGCAAACTGAACACTAACTTCATGGTCCAACTACTTAGCTGCAATGGGCATTCTCCACCCACTCAATGTGAATAACTCTGCCTTGTGTCTACATCTGATTCCCACCAATCATCAGTAAAGGCCGTTGCTTCACATGCTCTGAGGTTTGGGTTATCCTTCCCCAAATGAGGCTGCATCTCTTCAGAAGACAGTTGATCACTCTCATGAAATTGAGACAATGGTCATGTTTCCCCGTGACCTCAAGAGATACTATTCCTTCATCTTCGCACTGTTTTTTCAATGAACCTTAGTTCATTGAGCATACTTGCCCAGGGGGACTCCCTCTGCTCTGCTTCTTTGGATGAGCATGTCTAGGCATTCTCTCTGACTGTCCCCCATCCCTGGAACACTCCTTCCTTTGCTCCTTTTGCTCTCTGTGACTCAGTTTCCTCCTGGGTAAAATAAAGGAGTAGGTTAAAGTAAATGACCTCTGCCATCCCTTCCAGCCCTAAATCTCTGATGCTATGCCTCAGGGCAGAGTGGACACCACTCATTAGGTCTCCAGACTTCCAGCCCTGTGCCCTCTTCAGGAGAAAGACAGATTCTCAGCCAGCTTGGGCTCCCTGCTCCTCGAGGTGAGCTGGGTCATGGTCTCCCTTTGTCTTTCTCTTCTCCACCTGTTAGGCAGTGGAATTATGAGCAGGCTGCCTAGAGCAGGGGGGAGGGGAAGGCAAGAATCTCTCTGCCTGAAAGGTTCTTCTTGTGTTGGTTTGTTTGTTTGTTTTTTAAGAATAGAGAAACTTTCCCATCAGCACTTTTTGTGTTGAACTGAATTCATGAATTTTAATCCAGCTAACAGACAGGAATTTGGTATTAATCTCGGTGTGATTAGGCATTGCCACCGTTGTGGTCCTGATGAAAATGAGAGTCTGGCTGGGCGGCATCATTGGAGAGGAGGCATCCCTAGAGCCAGCAGCCTGACCTAAGATTGCTGTTGCCATGGCAACAAGAGGGATAGGGGGAGGGAAAGGTGAGAGGATGGAGAAGAGGCCCAGAGGAGGAAGGAGGAGGAAGGGGCCTCCTGTCAGGACATTCCAGCCTTCTGGGGCTTCTGGTTCTCGCTCTGCTGCTCAGCTAGATGGAGCATCTCTATGGCACTCCTCTTGCCCCCCAGGAAGGAAGAGGCCTGGCTCCTTGCAGCTAGGAGGGGGGAAATCTTTCAGTGATGGCTTGGGACTGTCAAATAGACTTTTCTGCTACATAAACATGCACCTCACTCTGGACTTGGGGGAAGTGAGAGAAGAAAGCCTTCCACCCTTAGTAAATTGGGGTCAGCAAGAACAATGGTGCCATTGGGAGAGTCTTTCGGAGCACAGAAAATGTGGTCCTGTCATGCCTCCCCTCCCCCACCAGACGCCAAAGGGATGGTTAGCTGGGATATGGACTCAAATCACCTGACTCTGAGAGATAAGATGCAAGAGTCCAGCAGTTGGGGTTCCTAGGACTCTCATAGTTCCAGGGCTGGAAGGGACCTCAGAGGCCATTTAGTCCAGTACCCTGATTTTACAGAAGGTGAAACTAAGACTCAGAAGAGCAAGAAAGTTTGTTTGGCCATGTCCACATACCTAGTAAGTCTATAAGGCAAGATCTGAACCCAAATCATCCTGGTGCCAAGTCCACCAGTACTCTATACACTATATCCTTTCTCCTCACGGCAGAGATTAGATGTCCTCTATGCCAAGAATAGGGCCTGGCATCTAGTGGGCACTCAAGACATATAGTAGTTATTGAGGATGGTGGTGGTGCTGGTAAGTGGGTAATAAAAAGGTGAGTTTGTGGGGGTGCAGGCAGTTAGTGAGTGCCACAGAATTTTTAGGAGGGGAGCTCTCTGGCTGCTGAAATGTTTGAGGAGGGGGACTTTGGGATGCACCTCAATCTGTGGAAGCAGTGGCTTCAATGCCCTAGGGGCCTGGACCTCCAATTCTCCTTCCTTTCTATCCATCAAATGTTGCCTCTCTGTAAAGCCTTTCCTGGTGGCTCCTCCCACCCCTTTCCAAGCAGGGAGTGAGTTCTTTGCTCATATCTCTGCTCTATCTTCATCATGTTGTTTGATGGAAGAATTCAGGGTCCATGTTTTATCTTTTTTCTCTCTCCTCCTCCTCCTCTTCTTCCTCATTCTCTTCCTCCTCCTCGTCCTTCTCCTTTTCTTTCCTTATTCCTCTTATTTCTACTCCTGCTCTTCCTTATTCTTTCTCTTCCTTATTCACTTCCCAGTCCTCTTCTCCTCCTGTCCATTCCCCTTTGCCTTTCCTTCTCTTCCTATTTCTTTTTAGTTTAAACCCTTATCTTCCACCTTAGAATCAATACTGTGTATTGGTTCCAAGGCAGAAGATGGGCAAGGGCTAGTCAATGAGGGTTAAGTGACTTGCCAAGGGTCATATAGCTAGGAAGTGTCTGAGGCCAGATTGAATCCAAGGACTTCCCATCTCTGGGTCTGGCTCTCAATTCACTGAGCCACCTAGCTGCCCCCTCTCTTCCTATTTCTTGCCTCCTCCTTCCCCAACCCTATTTCTCTCTCTTTTTGAAGCTGTGTCTTTTCCTATCCTATATCCCAGCCCCCAAACTGGTTTCTTTCTCTTGCGGGCACCTTTATTTCTCACTGGTCTTTTTATTGTGCCTTTTTCTTTGTCTTACACCTCCTACTCTACCCCTTTCTTTGTTTCACTGCCCCCTCACCTTTCCACTGGCTTCTCCATCTCTCCTCATTACCCTCTGGTCTGTATCTGTGTCTCTTTTCCTCTGTCTTCTCATTCCTCTCCCCCAACACAGAGGAATCTCTCCTTTTCTCTATCTCTGTCTCTCTAGTTACCTGAGGCTTTATGCCTTTTTCTTTACAACCCTCCCATCTTCTCTCCTTATCCCCACCCTCATACAGTCTTAAGTCTTTAGAGGAGATTTTCACAGGTCTCGGTGTCTCAACAGGCCCCCAGCCTCAGATCTGTGGAGCTGATCCTCATCTCCTTCATCTCAGCATCATTCTGGGACAGAAAGGGACTTTGGAAGGTCCATCCACCTCCATCCCCTACCCCCAAAGTCCCCCATGTAAACATATGTATCTATCCTGATCACAGAGGAGGGCTCTTCCTTGGATCTGGGGGCTAGCACCTGCTCACATGTATTTCAAAGTATCTTTCAGGTCCCACAGAGAAGGGCTGTGATTCCCTATCTATGTGCAAGAATATTGGCAGCATCCTAGGAAGAGAGGAGATGAGGCAAGTAGTCTTAGAGACAGAGTTTAGAACTTGGGAGTGGAGCAGGACACCAGAGATCCAGTCTCCTCATTGGATAGAGGAGAGAACAGGCTCAGGGAGATTTCTCTAATGTCACCACCCTGGGGGAGCTGGGGTTCCAGAAGTCTATCTCTTTCTGTCCCTCTGGGTCTGTCTTCATTTCTTCTCTCTCCCCAGATGCTCTGTCTCCAAATGAAGTGTCCTTTCCAGTAGCACAAACATCTTCCTTTAGTGACCTGAGTGAAGAAAATTTAAACTCTCTTCATCTATTTTAAGTTAATCAATCAAGAACCTGGAGTGCCCCACCTTTCACACTTAGTCATTAACACTTAGTAAGAACCTTTTACTACCCCCCCCCAGGCAGTGCTAGGCAAATTGGGAGATGGTAATTGATTCCTGAGATGTGAGGAGGAGAGCTGATGGGTGGAGAAACAGCATATAAGTGGGAGCCTCTGGGACCCTGGGAGTCTTTTTGTCAGCTAGGCATTCAATTCTGCCTTGGATTCAGCAGTGTTGGTGACTCAAATGGGTTGAAGAGACTTTCTCAGACTCCCATTCCACCTGGAGATTGGAACCTGGAGGCTGAGACTCACCTGCTCTTCTTGCCAGAGATTGAAACTTTATCCGGGGAGCCAGCTAGATTTCTTTGGAGCAGACTTAGAATGGTAGGCTAGAAAATTCTTTATCTCCTTCCTATATTTCCCCTTCTTACCATCACTATTTTGCTGTAATAAAGCTACCAAAGCTACTAACAGTCTTATGACTTAATATTTAATTATTATAAATGGCGACCACAATTTTTAAAATTCTTTTATTTGCCAAACCCATTTTAATCATTACATGAGTCAGAATCTTTCCTCTCCATATGTGGAGAGCACCAGGCAGTAAATATGCTGGCTCTCCATATCTCTGTAGACTGAGTAATACCTCCCATCTGCACAAGTATTACCATTTACAAAGCCCCCTTATGTTCATTAATCTCTTGAGCATCTTAATTACCCTACAAAGTAGGGAAGTCCCAATCTAACAACCCATTTTACAGATTAGGAGACTGAGCTCTAGAAAGGGGAAGGGATTTTCCCATATTCACCGAACAGCATTGGGTTTAAACCCAGAGGCCCTTGGTTCAAATCTTAGGTCTGTCATTTACTACTTATAGGATCTCGGGCAAATCATATACATTCTCTACACCTTAGCTTCCCTTTTTTGGTAAAATAATGGAATTGGTTTGAGATACTACTTTACACCTATCAGACTGGCCAATATGACAGTAAAGGAAAGTGATAAATGTTGGAGGGATGTGGCAAAATTGAGACACTAATGCATTGCTGGTGGAGTTGGGAACTGATGCAACCATTCTGGAAGGCAATTTGGAATTATGGCCAAAGGGCTTTAAAACAATGCATACCTTTTGATCCAGTAACACCACTACTAGATCTATATCCCAAAGAGATAAAAAAGGGGGGGGGATGTGCTTGTACAAAAATATAGTTGCTCTTTTTGGGGTGGCAAATAATTGGAAATTAAAGGAATGACCTTCAATTGGAAAATGGCTGAACCAACTGTGATATGCGATGATGATGGAATACTATTGTGCTATAAGGAATGATGACCAGGCTGATCTCATAAAGAGCTGGGAAGATCTGCAGGAACTGATGCAGAGTGAAACAAGCAGAACCAGGAGAACATCATACACAGCAACTGCAATTTGTGGGATGCTCAACTGTGATAGATTTGGCTATTATCATCAATATCCAGGACAGTTCTGAAGGACTTATGACAAAGAATGCTATCCATCTCCAGAGGAGCAACTGTTGGAATAGGAACGCAGATGAAAACAGATGATCTTTCACTTGTTTATTTGGGTTTATGATTTGGGATTTTGGTTTTAAATAAGATTATTTGCTTATAAAATGAATAATATGAAAATGTTTTGAGTGATAATACATGTATAACCCAGATTTAATTGCTTGTCACCTCTCAGAAGGGGAAGGGAAGAAGGGAGGGAGACAATATGGAACATGTAACTTTGGAAAACTTACATGGGAATTTGTTATTACATGTAATTGGTAAAATGATGGGGTTGGACCAGAGGATTTCGCTTTGGCTCTAAGATGCCAAGGCAGAGCAGGGACTGAAAGAGCATTTCTTTTGATTCTCAGTTCTGCAGGGGCATAGTTTTCCCATGAAAGTATTTTGGAAAATTAGAGGCAGCATGGGACAAGGGAAACAACACTGTACTTGGGGTCAGGGGAGCTGGGTTCAAATTTCTCCTTGGAGATGATTGAAGACTTGGGTGTATGGGGCAAATCACTTTGATTTCTTGGCCTCTGTTTTCTCCCCTGGGCCTCTGAGATGGCCTCTAGAACTGAGGGCCTCCCAGGATCCACTCTGTAAGGAAAGAATTGCAAGACTGATTCTCTCTATTTCAGAGATGGGGAAGCTGAGGATGGAAAAAGGAAAAGGAATTGTCTAATTCATACAATGGCTAGTTTGCCCTTCTAGGATGCTGGCAGGGATTCCTGGAATGGGGCAGGAAGCAAGAGCTGAGGCTGAGACCATCGCTGGACAAAAGTCAGGCATTGAAGGGCCAGAGGGTGTAGGAGGAGCTTTAGCAGGCAGATAAGGGCTCCCCAGACCTTTGTCTCTGTCTCCCGGGACTCATAAATCACCTCAAATGGGACAGGGAGGCTTAGCCTGACCCTGACCATGGGGCATTCTGAAGTGCTAAAAAAGAGTTCTGAACTAAAGAATTTCTAAGGCTCCTGCCAGCCCTGACATTCCCTGTTGTTCTCAGGGCTGAGAAAAGGATGGAAACCTGGTCAGCCATAGGACAGACAAAGCATCTCCTCTCGCAAAGTGCATTTATTTTAATAAAGCTGGGTGCTCCCATGCGGATGCAGAGTTGTGATGGATGGCAAACACTTTCCCCTGCTGTGGCCTGGAAATAACAGTCGTATCTCCAACCCACGCAGGGGCTTCCTCGTGTGCCTACACGGTAATAGGTGTGCTGCTCTCTGGTTTCTGAGCATGTTGGCCTGGCCCCGGGGCGGGGGGGAGGCAGCTGTACCAGGGTGCCCCCCAACCCCCACCCCCTTGCCTCAGCTGAACTGCCTCCAGAGGGAGACTTTACTGGAGCCAAAGAATTGGCCAATTCCGTCTAGACTATCAGAGCTGGGAGGCCTTTAGAAGAGAAAACCTCAGAACTGGAAGATGTAGAATATGACAGGTTGTGGAGATACTTTATTTTTTATAACAAACTTTTATTTATATATTTTGGTTTTATATCCCCCTTGAATCCTCTTGAATCCTACTCTCTCCCTACAAAGAACTATCCCAAAGAACAAAGACTTTTTAAAGAAAAAAAGGAAGAAAAAAACCCTAAACGATATATTGACAAAATCTGACATATATATTCTCTAAACATACACATTTTTGTATACATTATGTTACTGTATATTTATGTTTGTTATGTATTTACACATATAAATTTATATATTACTCTATACTATATTTTATATTACATAGATATAATTTATTGTATAATTTACATATATTATATATTACATGAGCTATAATATAGTATGTATAGCACATGTGTATATATACATACATATATACAGTTCATTTTTTTCTATATTCACCCAATATTTGTTTTATTTTCCCCCACATCTTTGTAAAGGGGTAGGGAGTGATCCTGTCATATAGCTTTCTTCTGTGGCACCAAGCTTGTTCTTCATAATTTCTCAGTGTTTACTTTCGATGATTTCATTCTTTGCATGTCTGTTGCTGTCACTATGTATGCTGTTTCCTTGACTCAGTTCATAGAAATCTTCCCAGGCTTCTCAGAAGTCATCATGTTTGTTACAGCACAGTAAGGTTCCATTCCATTCGTAGCATTGCTTAATTTTTATCTCTAGTTCCTGCTACTGAAAAAGGTGCCACTATAAATGCAGAGTATTGGGGGGAAGAGTCTTTTTGTTACTGATCTCCTTGGGTTCTACTGCTGTAACCTTTGAGCCAAATGGTACAGATATATTCATTGCGTTACTTGGATAATTCCAAATTGCTTTCTAAAGTAACCACACAGACTCACCAACAGTGCTTCTGTCTTCCTATTTTTCCAAAACTTTCTAACATTAACTTTCTCATCCTTTGTTATCCTTGCCTGTTGGCTAGATGAGAGGAGAACCCTCAGAGTTCTTATTTGAGGAGAGGCTTCAGTACAGAAAATGTCACAGCTGGGACAGAGCTTAGAACAGGAGTGTTAGAGCTGGAGGGGGCTTAGAACAGGGAGTGTTAGAGCTGGAGGGGGCTTAGAACAGGGAGTGTTAGAGCTGGAGGGGGCTTAGAACAGGGAGTGTTAGAGCTGGAGGGGGCTTAGAACAGGGAGTGTTAGAGCTGGAGGGGGCTTAGAACAGGGAGTGTTAGAGCTGGAGGGGGCTTAGAACAGGGAGTGTTAGAGCTGGAGGGGGCTTAGAACAGGGAGTGTTAGAGTTGGAGGGGGCTTAGAACAGGGAGTGTTAGAGTTGGAGGGGGCTTAGAACAGGGAGTGTTAGAGCTGGAGGGGGCTTAGAACAGGGAGTGTTAGAGCTGGAGGGGGCTTAGAACAGGGAGTGTTTGTTAGAGCTGGAGGGGGCTTAGAACAGGGAGTGTTAGAGCTGGAGGGGGCTTAAAACAGGGAGTGTTAGAGCTGGAGGGGGCTTAGAACAGGGAGTGTTAGAGCTGGAGGGGGCTTAGAACAGGGAGTGTTTGTTAGAGCTGGAGGGGGCTTAGAACAGGGAGTGTTAGAGCTGGAGGGGGCTTAGAACAGGGAGTGTTAGAGCTGGAGGGGGCTTAGAACAGGGAGTGTTTGTTAGAGCTGGAGGGGGCTTAGAACAGGGAGTGTTAGAGCTGGAGGGGGCTTAGAACAGGGAGTGTTAGAGCTGGAGGGGGCTTAGAACAGGGAGTGTTAGAGCTGGAGGGGGCTTAGAACAGGGAGTGTTAGAGCTGGAGGGGGCTTAGAACAGGGAGTGTTAGAGCTGGAGGGGGTTTAGAATAGGGGATGGTCAGTGCTGGGAGGACCCTTAGAACAAGGAAGGTCAGAGCTTGCATCATAGATTTAAAACTCAAATGGACTTTGGCATCCATTGAATCCACCCCCCTTGCTTTACAGACAAGGAAGCAAGCACATCAAGGTTGGCACTTATTTGAACCCAGGGCCTCTGAGGTCTTTCCTCTCTGTCATGGTGCCATAGAAAAGAAAGGTTTGATAAACCTTGAAGTTCTCTCTAAATGTAAGTTGTGATCATTAGTCCCAGATGTTCCCTTTGCCAATTATTGCTGCCTGTAAAATACAAATGAGCTGATTATCTCCTGATCACTGATTTCTCCCTCCTCTCCATTCTTCATCCAGCAGAGGCAGTCTAGAGGAGCTTTGGCAAGGGAGAGAACACCAAGCCCTTGAGCCTCCTCAGCCCCTTGTCCAGCACCTTGCACATGGTCAGAGCTAAATCTTTGTTCTTGAATACTGAAGCCTTTTCTTCAAAAGGAGACTAAAGTTCAGCCAGGAAGGCTCAGGCTCTGCTCAGTCAGAGACAGGAATAACAAACATTTGGGAATAATTTCGCAGCTAGACAGATTTTGAGACTCCTAAGCTCGTGGCTTCAGGGCGCTCCATTAGTGAGATGGATGTTCCCAGGCTTCAGCTCAGCTCCCAGGTTACATGTGTCTTCATTGGTACATGCTCCATCTTGTCAGTGCTGAGGTGGCCAGAAAGGGCCTCCAGATATAATGTCTTTGTAAAGAACTTAAGTGATGCTCCCCAGGATGTCAGAGGAATGCCAAACAGGCACAATCCATGGCTTTTGTGCCATGGCTTTCCACCAGCTTCAGTGCGGATGATGGATGTTTCCCTTCTGTCACTTGTACTGGGTTGTATGGCCAGAACCCTCCCCACCCCCTCAGAGCCCTCTCTGGAGGGAGAGAACTGCAGAGGTAAGTGGAGAGACAGACACGTTCCCTAACTTGCCCTGCATTTTCAGTGAAACTGAACAGTGAAAAGACTGGTTTTCCCCAAACCTGCCTCTTCTGCCGTTCCTGTGGGCAAGGGAGCGTTTGGGGCATGAGAAGAACAAAATATCATCCATTCGAATTTTCTCTTTCCTTCATAGAATTCTCTGAACCACAAGGCATGGGAAGACCATTTGGTTCACTCAAAACTTTGGCACATTTGCTGAGTGCCCAGACAGGTGGGGTGAACTAGTCTTGGAGTCAGGAAGTTTTGGGGTAGATACTGCATTCCATTGATCAACAAAGATTTAGAGAGTGCTGCTGGATCTTAGGGTTACGAAGATAAAAATGTCGGAGCCAAGGCTGAAGGATCCATTGTCAGCTAGGCTGGAGAGGGCAATCTTGATTGGATGATGAAGTTGGGTGGCATTTAAGGGGTCTTCCAACTCTAAGACTCTGTAAATAATCCCTGCCCTCAAGGAACTCACATTCTATAGGGAAAGAACACATATTCACCTTATATATACAAAATATAGAACCCAAAATGAAGAGGAGGTACTTTAGGTGGTAGTATGGTGGGGAGACTCTAGCAGCTCAAGAACTAAGGAAAGGCCTCATGGAGGCAGTGGCTCTTGGAATGAGCTTTGAAGGAAACAGGATTATCAGAGGCAGAGGTAAAGAGCAAGTCCAGTCTTGGCATTGAATAGAAACCATGAAAAGGTATGGGAGGAGCAGCTAGGTGGCTCAGTGGATAGAGAGCCAGGTCTAGAGGTAGGAGGTCCCCAATTCAAGTCTGGCCTCAGATACTTCCTAGCTATGTGATCCTGGGTAAGTCACTTAACCTTAGGTGCCAGCCCTTACTGCTCTTCTGTCTTAGAATCAATGCTTAGTATAAATTCTAAGACAAAAGATAAGATAAAAAAGTTATGGACTCTTCTGCACCCCAGTCGACTGCTTCTCTCCCAGAAAGTGGGAAGTGAGTTCCATCATCAGTCTCCATCATCTATTCATGATCCTTTGCTCTGACTGGAGCTCTTAAATCTTTCATAGTTTTTCTCCTTCACAATAGAGTGTTTAACTGTTCTTCTGGATCTGCTGACTTCCCCTTGCATCCGTTCCTGCAAGTCTTCATAGATTTCTCAGAATTCTTCATCCTCACCATTTCTTCTGGCTTAATAACTTCCCATTACGTTCATGACCCCTAATTGCTTTAGCCACTCTGTCCTTGACAGGCACTTCCTTACCTTCCAGTTCTTTGGCCACTATGAATGTTTTTCTCTACAAAATAGATCCTTTCCCCCCTCACCCTATCTTTCTGGCAATCATCCTCCACTACTCCCCTACATGTGCTCCAGAGATGAAAAGACCAATTCAGAGATGATTGCAGTAATGAATAATGAGAACCAGAACCAGAGTGATGGGCACGGATGTGGGGACAGACGGAAAAACTACTTCTCTGTCCTCCTTGTGTCTGAAATGATCTGGGTTGGCAGATTTCATTCTGGGAATGTCACCAGCTGCCAAAGGACTGTGCGTCCTCTCTGATAAAAGGGTAATTAGAGTAGAGAGAGAAATTCCCAGAGTAATTAGAGGTTTAATGACTTCAAGTGGAAAAGCGTTAACATCTACTCACCCCAAGAAAACTGAGGGAGTGACCCCTGACTGCCTGTCAGAAAGGTTTCCAGGTCATGGGGGCACCCCGAAAGAATACTTAGTGCAGAATTCCCAGAGCAACTTGGCACTGGGCTTGATGGCATCAGTCCTATGCTGATACTACTTCTGATAGTCAAGGCAATTGGAGGGTCAACTGTGATCCTAGGCTGAGTCATCTGATTTTAGAGCTCTGGGGGGGCTACCTTAGAAGAGCCAGTGTGAGTGGGGAGTAATGCCAGGGCCAGGAAGGGCCTAAGAACAGGGAATGTCAGAGCTAGGTGGGAAAAGACATCATACAATTCTCATTTTCTTTTCTCTTCTTTTCTTTGTTTTTTTTTGATAGCCCTTACCTTCTGTCTTAGTAACAACTCTAAGACAGAAGGGCAAGGGCTAGGCAAATGGGGTTAAGTGACTTGTCCAGGGTCATGCAGCTAGGAAGTATCTGAGGTCAGATTGGAACCCAGGTCCTCCTGACTCCAAGCCTGGCCTTCTTTCCACTAAGACACCTACCCATCTACAATCCTCATTTTCCAAAGGAAGAAAGTGAAATCTCAGAGAAGTGAGGAGCCATTTGTTTTGCCCACCTTGTCTCCATGAAAAGACCAAGAGGACGTGGAGAAAGCAGATGGGAGAAGGAGGAGCTGAGTCAGGAGAGCAAATGAAAGGTAGGAGTAAGGAGTGTGTCCAAGGAGGAGAGGTTTTTTGGGTGTAAAACAAACAGAAAGGGATTGGAGGCAGTAGAGGTCAGTGGAGAGAGCACCGACCAAGAAGCCAGGAGTCACAGACTCTAATCTTTGCTCTGATTTTGGTAAAGGTCCGCGTGTTTGGGGGTTTTCTGGATGCAGCAAGGCCACTCCATGGGGTGAGGAGGAGAGGAGCTCAGCTGGGATGTGGCAGCCGAGGAGCCAAAAGGGGTTTTTTATTTGACTGATTTGTCTTGCTAACTAAATGCTAAGCTCAAGTATTTCTAGGCTGTTGAAGGACTGAAAGTGTGGCTAGATCTCTCTGCCAGGGACACAGGCCGGGTCACCCAACACTAGTTACAGCTGCACCCAGAGAGGCCCCAGGATCACAGATCTTGAGCTGGAAGGGATCTCCGACGTCAGCTAGTTCAAAAGTCTTGTTTTACAGAGGAGGAGATTGAAGCCCAGAGAGGGTCAGTCACTTGCCCAAGGTCACACAGCTGGGATGTAGGCAGATGCTCCAAGTGGGCACACAATGGCCACCTGCTAAATTGTTTAATCAATCAGCAATCACATATTAAGCACTTACTAGGTCTCAGAAGCCCCCTATAAGGCACATAAGCAGAAAGGGTCAGGCCCAGGATTTGAACTCAACTCCTCTGACTTGAGTGATTTTGTTAGACGCTGTCTGGAATCTCAAGCTTGTTTGAGGTGGTAAAACCAATGGTCTTTCAGGAAAGTTTGCTTCCTTGTGAGCTGGGGCAACCTGGGACGGGTCCTTTCCCCTTTCTGGGCCTCAGTGTCCCCATCTGTGAAATGAGGCAGTTGGGTTCCACTCTCCCTGGGGTCCCTTCTGGCTCTGAGACCCCTGAGTTCCAGAGGAGATGGAGGGAACCCAGGGGGGCTGATTTATGAGCCAAGATGAAGCAAACTAAACGGCTGTCTCTCTGCCCAAATATGACTCATGTCATGAGCGAGCGAAGGGCACAAACAGCACGGAGAGAGACAGATTGTTCTGAGGGCTGGGGGTGGGGGAGAGGAGAATGAGGAATGGGGGAAAAGGAGCCGAGGACCAGAAAAATGGGAAGCCTATTAGAGAAGAGATGGAGAATTCTCTGCAGGAAGGTGGGGGGCCTCAGCAGGCTGGTCCACGGAGGGGAGACTGGACCCAGCAAGGGATGGGCTGCTGCCCAGAGCAGGGCTGCCCACTGAGGCTCAGCACCATTCCCTGGGGCCCTCATTCTCCCTCTCCAGCTGACTCTCCTCCCAGAGGGTCAGGGGCCAGGAGAGCTTGGCGCCCCTGGTGCTCATTCAGAGGCAGCTTTGCCTCTGAGGTTCCTCAGGGGGATGTCTGTACCCTGGGCTCATCTGAAGGCTGATGGTCCTCCAGAGGGGCAGAAAGCGAGGGTTCTGGAATCCTCCTGGAGGTGCCTGCCTGTCAGGAAGATGACAGATTTTTGCTGAGAAATGGGAAGGGGTCAAGCCTTGGAGGCAGGGGATTCTTGAACTGGAAGAACAAAAAGGGGCTTCAGATGGAAGCCTCAAAAGTCATCTAGTCCAACCTCATTTCAGTGAGGAGGAAACTGAGTCACAATCTAGTTTTTAAAATAACCCTTACATTCTGTCTTAGAATCAATACTAAATATCCGTTCCAAGGCAGAAGAGTAGTAAGGGCTAGGCAATTAGGGGTAAGTGACTTATCCAGGGTCACACAGCTATGAAGTATTTGAGTCAGGTTTGAATCCAGGACCTCCTGTCTCTAGGCTTGGGTGTCTGACCACTGGGTTACCAAACGGCTCCTCACTTAACCTTTTAATGTTCAGGTCCTCATCACATCTTCCCTGGAGAACCTCCAGCCTGGCCTCCTGCCCCCAGCCTCTCCTCTCTCCAATCCAACCTTCATACAGCTGTCCCAGCTCTGACCATGTCATTCTCCTGTTCAGTAAACTTCACTGGCTCCTTATTACCCCAAGGCTCAAATCTGCACCTTTCTGCTTGGCAGAGGTTGGGAGAGGAGAGCCCAGGACCATGGGCACCCAGGTAGGAAGTAGAAGAGGGGAGGTTTGGTTCTGAGTCCCTGCTTTCCCAGCAGATACTCTTGTGGGGAGACCATGTTTCCACATGATACAGTGGGGAAACTGAGGATTGGGGCAGAGAAGGGAGGCAGCCAGAGGTGCTCAGAGGACCAGAAATAGCATGGGCATTTGAAGCTAATCTCCTGATCCCATCACCAGGACTCCATCCCTTCTACTACACTAGGAGGGAGGCAACTGATGCTTTGATGGTCCCAGACAATAGCTGCTGGACCAGGAATACCAACTGACTACTTGGGGCCTTAGACACTTTCCTCTGGAAATGGGGAGCCAGAACCCACATAGGGTTCTGTCCTCTAAGCCCCATGCAACTGTGAACTATGCTCCAAAGAAGGTAAACTCCCTGAATGCAGTGATTTCTCCCGTGCTGAGAATGGTCTCCGCCATATTTTTTGGAGCACATCCAGATCTATGATTTCTTTGGAATAGTCCACACCTAGTATGGAAAATTAAACTAACATTTTCCCAGTTGTCGTGCATTTATTTTCCATCTTCCTGCCCTAATTGGGGCTCTTGAACACAAGCAGAGTCAAGAAAAACAAATTATTGGTCATGTCTAAAAACGGTGTGCCTCATTCTGCATCTTGAATCCATGCCCCTCTCTGACCAGGTGCAAGAAGTAGGTCTCATCATTTGTTGGAACTCTGAGATCCTGGTTGGTTACTTAAATTGTGATGCTCTAGGGCCCATGCTAGATGAAGCAAGACATTTCCTGCCTTCCAGGATCTTAATTCTATCAGGCTTTATTAAAAACCAAAGCAATGTTTGCAGTTGATCCTGGAGATAATAGGGAGCCAGAGGAGTTTACTGAGCAGGAGAGTAGTGTGATAGACTTATCTGTGCTTTAGTAAAATTACTTTAACTGCTGAGTGAAGGTTGGATTGAAGAGGGGAGATTCTGGAAGGAGTTAGTCTATTCTCATTTATTAAGCAGCTCCGGGGTGCCAGCTGCTCTGCTAAACACTAAGTTAGCCCAATTAGGAGATTATTGGAATCATTCAGGAGAGAGACTGAGAGGGCTTGAACCCCTGGGGGTGGCATAGTCTGCTCATAGTCTCACAGAAAATGTGTCAAAATACAGGATTTGAAATTAGGACTCCCCGACCCCAGGCAGGCCAGTTCTCTATTCATTAAATCGTGCCGTCTCTTATGTCTGGCACATATTATTTTTTTAAGTGTCAGTGACATTCTTGTTTATTGCGACATCAGTCTCTCTCCAGTCTTATGGTACCTACCCTCTTCTCCATCCTCTTTTAAACCTTTATTTTTATTTACATGTGAAATAGCCTTCTCTATTGGTCCCTGTTGTAAGAGTACACTTGTAAGGAACCAAAACCCCCAATAAAACCCTAAATGCACTTTTGCTTTGATTCCCATCCACTGGACTCCAAAGGGTTCTTTCTCTGGAGGAGGAGAGCATTCCCCATCGTAAGTCCTTCAGGATTGTCCCAGAGCATTGCAATGCTGAGAGTATTGATGATGTTCTTAAAAGATAGATTTTACTCCTTTTTTATATATAGATCTGCCCCAATCCTTTCCTTCCCCTCTTCCAGAGAGCTATACCTTATAACAGAAATTAAATATAATGATTTATTGATGCCCAAAGATGGCCAGCATTAGTGTTCTAACACTCTAAAATCTCAGAGGGTGTAGCAGTGAAAACCCATATCCAGTTTCCTGGCTACTGGGGGATGGACAAGAAAAGGGCTTCCAAAAATAGTAAATCCATCTTCCAAGCTGGTTATAATCAGTGGGAGCTGGACTTCCTCTTCTCGCAGGAAGCCAGGTGTGTCTGACTGCTACGTACAACCAGTCTTGAAAGACCTGAATGGTCACTGATGTTGGGTCTGCCAGGTTCTGAGGGACCCTTATTCAAGGCTTGGCTTCCTGGGATCCCATGTGGGATGAGAAAGGATGAGGACTCCCGGATTACCTGGGATCTGCTCCATTCTCCAGGGACTTCCCTCAAGCCAATGAAGCTACAGTCTCCAAGGAACTACCCCAAGCTGATGTGGCGTAGTGGAAGGAACCAGAGACCCCTCGGATCAGAGCCTGCAGTTGGTATTTGCTAGCTGCATGTCCTTGGCTCAGTCGCTCAACCCTCCGTGGTAGCATGAAGTGGATGATGTCCATCCTAACTCTTCTCTGCATCAAAGTACTAGTCCTTTCTCCTCCTTTGGCCTCTGATTATTCACCTATAAAAACAGGGGCCTTGAATTGGACTTCTTGATCTGAATGATGGCTAAATAATCAATGAGAGGCACAACAAGTGTTCATGGGAAATGTGCTGGTCTTGAAATCAGGAGAGCTGGGTGACTCTGGCAAGTGGCCTTTTGGAGCCTCGGTCTCCTCATCTGCAAAATGAGAGGGTTAGACACATAGCCTCTAAGGTTGCCTTCAGCAATACATCTTTGACCTCTGAGGTCCCTTCAGTAGGATGGCATCTCCTTATGAGCAAGGATTGTTTCCTTCTTTGGACTCGAGTCTAGCACAGGGCCTGGTGCATAGTTGAACACAGGATGGTTGTACCAGATGGCCGCTAAGGCCCTCTCTTTCTCCTCTGCCAGTCTGTGATTTACAAAATCATTTGTGGGACTCACATCAGATTTTTCATGGGCATTTTTGGGTGCCTAATGCTAAGACAAGAATGCAGAGTCTGGAGACATGGGTTCAAATCCTAATTGTCACTTACCTAGCAGTGACACATTTGCCCAAGTCACTTAATTTTTTTAAGCCTTGATTTCCTCATCTGTAAAAAATGGGAAGATTCCCTCAATGCTACCCCATGAGGATCCAATGAGATCACTCATGAAAAAACATTTTGTAATTAGAAAGTCCTGTACCCAAGAAAGGTGCTGGGTACATGGGATGACCCCCAAGGCAGAGGCTAGAAACTGGTACTTGGAAAGAGCCTCTAGAAGCCCTGAACACCCCTAGTGGTTGTGAGCTGGGCACGGGGTGAGGATAGGGCTGAATGCCAGCTTGAGAAGGTGAGGCTGGAGCTGACCCTCATCAAATGCCAGAATCTCCGAGCTAGAAGGTACCTTGTGGGAGCATCTGAGCAATGACTGAGGAGTCAGAGGACCTGGTTTCAAGTCCTGTCTCTGAGGTTGGGGAAATCCTCCCTCTGTTTTGATCTCAGTTTCTTCATCCATAAAATGGGGGGATTGTACTAGATGGTCTGCAAGGTCCCTCATTTTCCTCAACTCTAAAATAAGGGATTTGAACTCTGTGGCTTCTGGAGACCCCTCCAGCTCTGTGTTTGTGGCTATGCCCAGACAATGGTCTAGTTCCACTTGGCTTTTACGGACTGTCCTCCCTGCCCCCTGCAGGTGGTCATCCATATTCTGCTTTAGAGGTTTCCTATGCAGCGGAGCCCTTGAACCCATCCCCTGACAATAGCCCATTTTTAGCCTGCTCTCATCGGTAAGAAGTTTTTCCTCAGATCAAGCCCCAATTTTTTCCTTGTTGAACCATTCTCCTGTTTGCTGCTCCTTATTCCACCCTCTGGGGCCTTATTAATGAAGATAATAATAGCAGCTGACATTTATGAATCTGCAAATCCTAAGATGCTTCATGGGCATGATCTCTGATGATGACGGTAATAGCTCATTCTTCTCGAGGACTTCCAGGATTGCCGAGCATTTCCCCTCTCTCCTCCTCCCATTTCCTTTGGGGCAGAGATGGACACAGGTAGGCATTTGGGACAAGTTCAGGTCTGGAAGCAGGGGCCCAGGTTCCTCAGAGGTTCTGGAGCCAGATTCAGGGGACCTTGAGATATTGCCTGACAGCATCTCCAAGAGCATGGAAGAAGCCTCGGACAACCAAAAATCTCTTCTTCAGTGTGTCTAGAATCCCCCCAGAATTGTGGAACCTTAGAGATCTGACCTATGCCTAAATATGCTATCAGGAAGCATTGTGGCACAATGGGAAAAGCCTTGGCTCTGGGGTCAGAGGACCTGGGTTCAAATCCTTCTTCTAGTACTTCTAGGATTACCTACTCACTACCTGGATATCTCTGCTGCAACAGTTTATAGGGACTATTTGTATCTGACCTGTGGGAGAGTCTTCAGAGCTTGGCTTGGTCTGATGAGCCACAGTCAGACATACTGTACATGGATCCCAGCATAGAGATGTCATTTTGATCCTCTGAAAGTACAAAGCATCTGAGTGACTTTAGGTAAATCATCCTACCTCTAAGAACCTCAGTGTACTCCTCTGGAAAATGAGAGGGGCGAGTTCTCTAACCTCTGAGGCCCTCCTCAGGGTCTGGATCTAGGTTCTCCTTCCATCCTGACAAGTGGCCTCTCAGTTTCTCTCCAGAATCAGTGGACCCTGGATCCATCCATGAAAGCAATCCCTTCTTGTCCACAGCATTTCTTTTTTTTTTTAAACCCTGACCTTCCATATTAGAATCAATACTGTGTATTGGTTCCAAGGCAGAAGAGTGGTAAGGGCTAGGCAATGGGGGTTAAGTGACTTGCCCAGGGTCACACAGCTAGGAAGTGTCTGAAGTAAAATTTGACCCCAGGACCTCCCATCTTTGGGTCTGGTTCTCCATCCACGGAGCCACCCAGCTGCCCCCAACATTTCTTAACAATGCTCCAAAGAGAGTCTGCCCAAGGGAAAAGGATGAAAGCTCACCCCCTCTAGTTCTGCACTGGTCGTGTGCACTACTATTCTCTGAAACTCAGTGTCCCCTGTTGAAAAACAAAGGTTTGGCCTCAGTGCTCTCTAAGGCAGTTTTCTGCTATATCCTTTGGGGCCTTTAAAATTGTGAGAGCACCTTTTTGTGGTGGCAAAGAATTGGAAACTAAAGGGACGACCCTCCATTGGGGACTGGCTGAACAAACCGTGGTCTATGATGGTGATGGAATACTGTTGTGCCGTAAGGAAGGATAAACTGGAGGATTTCAGAAAGAGCTGCATGAACTGATGCAGAGTGAAACAAGCAGAACCAGGAGAATCTTGTACACAGCAACAGCAACATTGTGGAACGATCAACAGCAATAGACTTAGCTATTGTTGGCAATACAATGATCCAGGACAATTCTGAGGGACTTGAGACAAAGAATGCTATTCCTCCCCCCCACCCCCGAAAGAATTGTTGGAGTCAGAATGCAAACGAAAGCATGTAATTTCTCACTTGTTTATTTGGATTTATGTTTGGGGGTTTTGGTTTTATAAAATTACACACAAAAATGAACACTATAGAAATATTTATTGCATGATAACACATGTATAATCCAGATGGAATTCCCTGCCAGCACTGGGAGGGGGAAGGGAAGAGAGGGAGGGAGATAAGTTTGATCATATAACTTAGGAAAATTTGCGTGGAAATTTGTTATAACATGTCATTGGTGATTCATTAATTAAAATTATGAGAATCAATCAGAGTGAAAATCTCACTTCTGACATTTTCTACCTGTGTGACCTTATCTGAATGCATTTCTTTTCTTCCTACCTGCTTTGAGTTTATTTATCTAGGAAATCTGACGGCAATGATCATAAAAACTAGAACACGAAAATGCAAACTTGCAGGTAGGGGATGAGGAGAGAGGGAAGAAAAAGGCCCCCATGAGAGTAGCTGGAGCCTCTGCTCCAGAGAGCTTTTATTTATGGTTTTGACCCAAGCAGATTCCATCTGGTCCAATTTCCTCATTTTTAGAGAGGATGAAAGAAAAGCCCAAAGGGAGCAAGTTTTCTGTCCAAGGACACATGGGTAAAGGCTAGACCTGGGGCCCAGGTCCTTGGGCTCAGACCCTGCTCTCCATACCAAACTGCCACCCAAGGTCCAAGCTGAAGATTCCATGATTCTAAGGCTTGGAGTCTAGAAAACTTGCTTCTCACTCTCCATATCCTGCCACAAGGTAAGAGGATGGTTATCTCCCTGGGAAACTAACTGGCCAGCTTCATATTTGCAGCAGGGTTGATCGGGCTGTGACTCACCGTCTGATGGTCTTGTACTAGCCAAGGATGTTGACTCTGACATCTTGGCCAGCTGCCCATCCAGGCCAGTGGATGCTGCTTCCTCTCCATCTCCCTGCAGTTCTAATTGGAGCCGCTGTTGTCTTCCACATTTGGCCCTACGGTGTGGGCCGTGTAAAGGTCGAGTTCCACTGTCCAGCCCTCAGGCTCGGCCAATTGCTTCCCTTAGCAGATGGGCCTGGTTCCAGAGGAGTGGGCCTGACTGGATCAGCCGCAGGGGACTAAGGAAGGTCTGGCCAGCGGATAAACAGCCTCTGCCCTGGCAGCCGCTACACCAAGAAGGGATGAGCGCCATTCTGCCCATTGCCCAGGAGGAAAAGCCAAATTCGAGCTGTTAGGAGCAATCCTGTTAGTGACAGCTGACAAGCAGGATCCAGGCTTTTGGACAGCCAGCCATAGTAGACATTTTGTTCTCTTTCCAATTATTGACCCAGCTTAACAGAAACAAAAAGGATACATGTTTGCCTTCCCTGTGTTCTCTTAGTCGTATGTGTGTGTGGTGGGAGAGAGAGAGAGAGAGAGAGAGGGAGAGGGAGAGAGAGAGAGAGAGAGAGAAAGAGAGAGAGAGAAAGAGAGAAAGGGAGGGAGGGAGAGGGAGAGAGAGTCAGAGAGAGAAGGGGGAGAGGGAGAGAGGGAGAGGGAGAGAGAGAGAGAGGGAGAGAGAGTCAGAGAGAGAGAAAGAGAGAGAGAGAGAAAGGGAAGGAGAGGGAGAGAGAGAGAGGGAGAGAGAGAGAGCCAGAGAGAGAGAGAGAGAGAGAAAGAGAGAAAGGGAGGGAGGGAGAGGGAGAGAGAGTCAGAGAGAGAAGGGGGAGAGGGAGAGAGTCAGAGAGAGAGAGAGAGAGAAAGAGAGAGAGAGAGGGAGGGAGGGAGGGAGAAGGAGAGAAAGAGAGAGAGAGTCAGAGAGAGAGAGAAAGAGGGGGAAGGGAAGGAGGGAAGGAGAGGGAGAGGGAGAGACAGAGACAGAGACAAAGACAGAAAGACAGAGAGAGAAAGAGAGAGGGAGGGAGGGAGAGGGAGAGACAGAGAGACAGAGAGACAGAGACAGAGACGGAGACAGAGACAGAGACAGAGACAGAGACAGAGACAGAGACAGACAGAGAGAGAGTAGGAGGGAGAGAGGGAGGAAGGAACAAAGGAAAAAGGAGAAGAAGAAAGATCCAGGACTCTGGATTCTGAAACATCAAGGACAGTCCCATGAATTATCCCAGGCTCTGCCCATAGGACTCCAGGATCAGAGCTGGCCAGGCTTCCCATCTCTGTCCTCCCTAAGTCCTCTGTTCAACCACATCATCATAGTTTTAGAGCCTGGGGAGAGCTCAGTCTTTTATACACTCATTTTATAAATGAGGAATCTGAGGTCCAAGGAGAGGAAGGGACAGGATAGAGCCAGAATCACACAGATAAGAAGTGTCAGAAATGGGATCTGAAGCCAGGTCTTTGGATTCCCAAACTGGAGCCCTTCTTACTACACTCCACTGCCCAGAATTTAAAGAGACCTGAAAAGTTAGTCTTCACTGACGAGAGAAGGAAGCTGAGAACTTGGTGGGTTCTCTGTGCCTTGCAAAGACAAGTACCATGTAGTGGAAAGAGTCTGAATTTGGAGCCCTAGGATCTGGGTTCAAATTCCAACTCTAGTACATGCTTGCTGAGTGACATCGAGGGAGTCTCTTGAGGCCTTGCCTTGATGACTGAGCATCCTTAGCCTCCCAGGGTCTGAGGTGGCAGAGGTGGGGGCAGGACCCGGCTGTTTGGTGCCTCAGCTCAGGATGCAGAAAGTCTATCCGGAGTTAATTTATTGGCCACTGATTTACTGCCCACTTTGGGGAGTGTCACAGGAACTTTCTCAGGCCCAAGCATTCTGCTTGCATCAAACAGGGAGAGGTAGAAACTTCTTTTCTCCCCCAACCCCCCAATATGGCCTCTTGAACAGAGCCCAGGCGATCTCGGGCCACGTCCTGGCTAATTAGCTCTGTGACTCAGAGCCTTGATTTCCTTATCTGCCCAATGAGGGGTTGGCTAGATCTCTAAGGACAGGCAGAATGAGAGCAAGGAAGACTGGGTTCAGTGGTGTGACCCTGGGGAAGTCAGTTCACCTCTCCTTGCCTTAGCCTGAGGCTTGTAGAGCAGGGGTACTCCAAGAAGTCTCACAGGATAAGAGCTGGAAGGGACCTTCAAAATTCTCAGTGGAAAGAGGAATCAGGCATACCTGGGTTCAAATCCAGTCTCAGATGCCTACTATGTGCTCTGGCCAAGTCACTTCACCTCAGCCTGCCTCTGTTTTCCTAATCTGCAAAATAGGAATAATAATAGCACTTACTCTCCTCGGAAGCTGTGAGGATCAGATGAGATATGTTTGTAAAGTGCTTAGCACAGTGCTTGGCACATAGTAAATGTTTAATAAATTAATTATGAAATAAAACAATTGGTAACAATATCAAAAATAAATACAATACCAACATCAATATAGAACTAATATAATATAAAATATAAATATTATATATATATATATAAAATAAAATGTGAACAGAAAATATTCTCTCTCTACTAAGGAAATCACAACTCTAGACGGTCCTTTGTGCCTGCAAAGTAAGCATCTTGCTTTGACAGGCTGGAGAGCCTCCAACTCCAAGAGCTTGTGAGTTTAGGACAGCAGAAGTCCGGGAGGTTGTGGACCAGGCCTGGACTAGGGAATAGTCCAGGGATGTTATTAGTGAACAGCATTCTTAAGGGAGGAAATGCCCCACTGCTAGTGTGGGCTTAGAATCTTGGAGACTTTTCTGGAGCTCCGGGAGTCTCGGAAGGGTCACCAAGCTGGTGTGGGTTAGAGGCAGGATTTGAACTTGGGTCTTCCTGACTCCTTCCTGACTCCAAAGCTAGCTCTCTAGGCACCGTGCCAGAGGGCGCCCGTCTCTCCCAGAGACAATGGCAGTAGGGATTTCAAGCTGGAAGGGGCGTCGGAGGCCATCGAGTCCAAACCCCTCATTTCACAGAGAGGGGCCCTGGGGCTCAGAGAGTTTGTGTGAGTTGACTGAGGTCACAGAGCCAGTCAGTGGCAGAGCCAGGCCTTGAATACAGCCTGCCAGGTGTCCAGGAAAGTCGGCCAGCTTGGTCTGGAAGCCCTCCCTAATTAACCCATAAATGCAGAAATGCTAAATGATAAAATCATTCATTAGCCTCTCACCAACAGATCCTGCGAAGAGAGATCTAAGAGAAACAGCATCAGATGGAGACTCCAAAGGCCTGAGTTCAAGTCTGGACAGGTTGGGTGACTTTCCACAGAGGGCTTTGTTGCTATAAAATAAAGATGTTATTCCTTATGTGTCCCAACTCTCAGGACTGAGGAAAGGGACGTATGATATACATTGAATCATTATCTATATTTTGGAAGCCAGGGTCAGGAAGAATTCTGTGAGGGAACTAAGAGACAGCATGGGTCAGTAGACTGGTAAAACTGGAGTTGGGAAGATCTTGGGTTAGATCCCACTTAGGCATGGCTCTGGCAAGTCAGTATAATCTCTCTGGTCCTCAGTTTCCTCATCTGTAAAATGAAGGATTTGCCCTTGACAGCTCCCCAAATCCCTTCCAGCTCTGAGTTCATGATTCTGTGATTTGATGAACTTGTTTCAGGACAGGAGGTGGGGGGAGGCAGCTTTCCCCCCTGGGTGCCGAGGCTGAGCATCCACAAACAGTATAAGGAATGGGAGTCCTTCATCTGGTAAAAATGAGAACAAGGGCAGGGAATACCCCAAAGCCTCTTTTGTCAGTCTTGGAATACCTGAGCTCTTATTATTATCTTTATCATCACAGAGAACGTCCTCAAGCCAAAGGATGAATCCACTCTGGAGGGTCAGATCCCATGCAGCCCAGAGCCGGGGTGTGGGGGCAGGGGAAAGGGGGGCAGGGAGTCTTTTCCCAGCCTCCCTCCTTTCTGACCATCCTAGGCACATCCTTCAGGAAGGAGAGGGGGCAGGGGCGGCTCGGCTCATTCCCAAACAACAGGATCCCCAGCTAGGCACTGGGCTTGTCCCAGTTTCCCAGCATTGAGCATCAACCTTCAATTACCAGGAGAAGGATATTGAGAGCCCTTTTGCTTGGGCTGTGAGCAGGGCTGGGCTGCATTTTGGGGGATGGGGAGGAAGGCAGGTAGGAATGGATGGCATCAGCTCCTCCTCCTCAAGCTCTTTCCGTGCTCTCCCCCTTCTCCCCCCCTCCCCGGGGCTAGGGGAAGCCTTGGATCTTCTCTTTCTCCTGCCTTTCCTGGGTTTCTTTTTCTGAGCACCTTGTCTGTTCCCTACCTTCGCACTGTTTGGGTAAAGAGCCCTCACCCTCTTGTACAGTCATGGCAATTCCCTCTGGATTCACCCATCTCCCTGTCCTTGGCATATCTCTGGGGGCAGCCCAGTGTAGGGGCTCACAGATCTGATTTCTAGAGATGGAAGGAGCCTTGAAGGTCATCTCCTCTAGCACAAGGGTCAGTATGAATAACGAAACACAAGATAGTCTATTGGTCTGAGCACCGAGGGAGGTGCCCATCCCACCGTGATCCCCCTGAGCGCTGCCACACACCAGGGCATGGCAGGATAAGCACAGCGACCCTCCTACCAGGTGTGGTCATAGCTAGGGCCATGAGCAGACAGAAATAACACCTCAGGTGTATCTTTACCAAAACTTTGGTGAATTTGCAAAGAGATTGCAAAGGGAGGAGCCTAAAGAGGCTTCTGTCCTAGTTATTGTTAGGGCATGCAGTTGCCTCTGACGCGTAGACTGTAGGATTTAAACCTGGGAGAGACCTGAGGGATCATTTGGACTCAATTCTTTATTTTATAAAGAGGAAACTGAGGCTCATTAAAGGAGAGGTGACTTGGCCACGGTCACATAGCTACTTGGTGGCAGAGCTGATATTTAAACCTCAGTCCCCAACTTACAGATGAGGGGGAAGGCATGAGGCTGTGAAGGATGGATGGCATCTGCCAAGACCAAGCTGATAATGAGATGGGCCCAAAGGAGGGCACATAGAGAAGGTCTATCTGGAGGGGCAGAGGGTCCCATTCTGAGCCATAGACAGCAGCTGGACCCACAGGGCAGTGGGGAGGGGGGAAGGAAAGGGAGGCTGGGATGGGAGAAGTTGGTAATCTGCTCAGGAAACTTGTTCAAGCTTCTGTGTCCCTGAATGGGGATATCTGCAGTGAAATACCAATGATACCAGGGAAACTATCTTGCAAGTATTTTTAATTGTACACTTGACCCCTTCTGTGCTAAAATCCTTTTGAAAAATCCTTTGCCTCAGATGCACTAAGGAAAAAAAAAAAGGTGGAGTGGAGTGGGAGGGCTTGGACCAGCTCAGCATCTGCCAGTGGGAGACCAAAGGCAAGCCAGGTCCTGGCCCCAATTTCTAGTTTTCTTGTCCATGCAATATTGGCACAGGACCATGGTATATGCCATCCCTGGCATTCTGCAAGGTGCTCAGGACAGGGACCTGACACTTCCTCCTAATAGCATGGACTTGGGGAAACCACTTAACCTCTGACAGACTCCGTTTCCTCTTTTCTAAAAAGAAAAAAAAGGAGATGGATAAATAAGCAATCCTTCTGGCTCTAGATATAAATCCTATTATATTCATCTCCATTTTACAGATAAGGAAACTAAGGCCAGGGAAAAAGTGATATGCCTAAGGTCAACCATCCAGAAAGTGGGGATGGAGTTGGGATTAAAATCCACATTTAGTCCCCTACCCACAACACCACACTGCCTAAGGGATCAAGGAAAGAGGGGAAAGAGAAAGAGTCAGAAAAAGACAAAGAAAGAAGAGAGACAGAAGAAGACCAAGAGAAAAAGACAGGGAGACAGACTGAGAGAGAAAGACAAAGAGACAGAGAAAAAAGAGGGAGCAAAGAAAAGAAAGTGACAGAGAGACAGAGATGGAAGCAGTGATGTAGAATTTATTAATTCCTTAGTAAGCTCTGGGATATGAATATAACCATTAAGACTATCCCCAAGGAGTTTTCCTTCTAATGAGGGAAAACAACCCATAAAAGGAAAGAAGAAATTATCGGTAAATGGTTATTAAGCCCCTTTTATGTGCCAGGCACTGTGCTATGGGCTGGGGACCCAAGGAAAGAGAAAATAAGTCTTTGCCATCAAGGAGCTCATAATCTAAATAGAAACCCATCCTTTGTAAAGTCCTGATAGGAGAAGGAGGTGGAGGGGTTAATTTGTTTAAATCACAGACTCAACAGAGAGAAACAAAATGTTTTAAAGCATTTTTGAAATCACTGGAATGGAAGGATGACTTGTGGGCTTTGTGAAGCCTTTGAATTAGCTTCCCGCCTGGGAGTACCGCTTATTTTGCTGATCCTGGACCATTTTTAAAGGTCACACTAGGATCCATTGGAATTTCAGCCAGACATCTTGACACATGATAACAACACATTTAAAAATTAATGACAAGGTCTCTGATGTTGCACCTTGTGGGACACCTCCAGAAGCACACGTGGCTTACAGAGAGGAGCTTTTCATGGGGACGGTGCTTTGCTTCCTGTTCTCTGGAGAAAGCCAAGTTCTTGCCTTATGCCATCATCCCTTGACAAGGCTGTATTTTGAAATGAAAAATATTCTTGTTGATGAGAAAGATGGCTGCTTTCCTGAGTGAAGGCCCTCTAGGTAGGGACACTCAGGCTAACCACTCCAGGCACAAAGAGATGATGATTTATTTCCTCAGGGTTTTGGAGGGTAATAATTGGTACCCTATGCTGGGAGTCACAAGCTTACCTCTACCACTGGAAGCCATAGGACCCTGAGCAAGTCATTTCTCCCCTACTTCCTTCCTTTTCCAGCTCCCTATTATGGATTGTCTTTCCCAATTAGAAGGTAAGCTTCTTTGCTTGTATTTTGTATGCCCAGCCATTAGTACAGTGCCTGGCAAACCCTAAGCATTTAATAAATGCTTGTGAAGTGAATGATGACTTAGCCATGCCATATGAGGGATGGCTGTAGAAAGTAGGAATGTTGAGTTTGGAGAAAGAGAGGCGCTAGAGTCTAAGAGACAGACTCGGTCAAGAAGATGGAAGTTTGATATCTACCTCTGATATATCCTGGATGTATGACTTTGGTCAAGTCACATAAACCCTCCTTGCCCCTTAGTGTTGATTTGTATTAGTCCAGGGTGTTTCCTCATGGAGATTTGCCTTCATCAATGAAGTTACAGGTCTGGTTCAGATATGGGAGAATCTCTGTGTTCTTGTATTTAAAGGATGACAAGTGGAAAAGGGATTAGTCCTGGTCTGCCAAGCCCTAAGAGGTCAGTTGTATCATAAATGGGTACAAGTTACAAGGCAACAGATCTGTAAACTTAACATAAGGAAGGACTTCTTAACAATGAGAGCTATCTGCAAGTGGAAAGGTTGTCCCTTCCTGGAAGCCTTCAAACAAAGACTAGATAGCTCTGGGATCCTGAATATCACAGGCAGAATTATTAAGTTATGCATTAGACTAGGCATCCACTAAGATCTTTTCTAGCTCAAACGTTTTCTGATTTGCTCTGTTTGGCCCTCGAGGACAGAATTAGGTAAACATTGAAAATAGGTAGATTTCTAACCCTCAGACTCCAAGAAAAAAGCCCTTTGCCACAATGTTTTCAAAGCTTGATTTCCATTATCACCCCTTTTAGTCAACTCCCAAATTTCTATCTCCTGTTCCAACTTCTTTGCCCAACCTCTAGGACTATATTTTCCAGCGATGTGTTGGCTCTCTCTCTCTTTCTCTTTCTCTGCCTCTGTCTCTTCCTTTTTCTCCTTAGAGATGCTCACCAGCATCTCCAAGTTGATTGACATATCTAAAATGGGATTCCTCATTCCTCCTCAGCCTGCTCCGCTCCTTCCCTGCCCTTTTCCTTTACATGATTATTTCTGATGATTCCCCCTCCACCACTTTCCTCCCAGCATTTCAGACTCCAAACCTGGGAGTCCTCTTGGACTCATTCCTCTCCCTCATCTCATATAGCCAATGGGTTGCCAAATCCTATTGACTGGACCTCCACAATGCCTTTCAAATCCAATCCCTTTAGTACAAACGATCTCATTTGGGTTCTTGTCATCCCTTCCCTGTAAAAGTTTCCTGCCTTCCATCTGTCCCCATGTCAATGCATTCTTTATACCTGCACAGCCTTCAGTTACTCCAACATTGATAGGGGAATCTCTGCTCTGGCATTCAAAGCCTTCACAATCCGCTCCTGATCCCACTTTCTGGTCTTATTTCATGCCTTTCTTTCCCAAGTCTGGATTCCAGTCAAACTAATTCTTTCCTATCCTTTGTTCTTGTTCTGGGCTCTCTTGCCTCTGATGTTCCATTTTCCCTTTCTTGGTCCAAGTTTGTCATTACCCACAACCCACAGGACCATGAGTGTTTCCAGAGGTCTGGGCCAGAGAACCCGATATTTAGGCTCTTAATGCTTCAGTAGAGCTGGTAAGGACAGGATTCTTGAGATGATAACTCTGGGGGGAATGAGATCTGAGGGGTTCCATGGAAGGACACTGCCCCTGTCCTCTAGAAGACTTGTGAAGAGGGGGCCTGAAATCCACTTGATGAGGACAGAGTTCTTTCATGGGATATATTTCACTGTGTCTGAACTTGATCAAGCCAGAACTGGATTCCACAGCTTAAGCAAAAGTACAGGGGCAGCTGGGCAGCTCAGTGGCTTGAGCCAAGCCTAGAAATGGGAGGTCCTGGGTTTAAATTTAGTCTCTCTTTCTAGTTGTGTGATTCTGGGTAAGTCACTTAAACTGCCTAGCCCTAACCATTCTTCTGCCTTGGAGCCAACACATTGTTTTGATTAATGAGATAAGGGTTAAAAAAAATAATCATGTTGGAGGGCAGGGACAAGTCTGGAGCCTGAAGCAATTGGCCCTGGACACCTAGGGCTGCTGACTGGCTCTTTTACTTTGCCTCTCCATGTCCCTTCTCCCCTTCTGGCCCCCTGTCCAAATCTTCTTTCTCTTTTCCATCTCTTCCAACTTGCTTTTCCCTTCTGCTGAGTCTCCCTTCTATACCTACATGGAGACAGAACACATGTCCTGAAATCAGATACAGATATTTGCACACACACACACACACACACACACACACACACACACACAGAGGGTCCTTTCCCCATGGCTGTCCTAGCTAGGAAAGGAGAGGCAGTAATGGTTCAGGAAACAGTGGGCAGCCTTATTTTTCCAGAACAGAAGGAACAAGTGTAGGGAAAGGGGGATGTTGAGAGAAAAGGGGCCAGAATCTGGAGAGCCTTGAATGCCAGGATCAGGAGCCTAACCTTTTAGCAGTAGCTAAAGAAGGTTCTAAAAGCCTCTCCAGCTTGATAGGACTCCATCCTGACTCCCACTTCTCCCCAAATCCTGTACATGGCTCATTTATTCAATGATTGTGGAATCTGATTACATATGACCTGACCTCACATGGTGTTGGCTTAGCCATTACAAAATGGGAACCCAGGCATCCTAAGCTTTGTGATCCACCATAAACTGATGTCTATCCGCTCCCCCTTCCAGGCAGGATCTCCCCTCCCTCCCTCTCCCCCCCTTCCCCATTTACCTTGTCCATATCTCACTTGCACATAGTTGTATAAGCCTTTCCTCTGGCACAGGGTGAGCTCCTTGAAGGCAGAGCCTGCTTTTGCCTTTGTCTCTGGTGCTCTGTACAGTGCCTGGCACATACTGGGTATTTTATAAATGCTGGTGGACTTGAGTAGAAAGGAGGAGAATTGGCACGAGAAATAGCCCAGGCTCCTGCAGCTCCTCCAGGGAGCTGACCAGGGTCCTGGGCACAGAAGGTGCTCAGTGAGCGCTCCGTGAATCTCCCTAAAAATAGATCCCACTCTCCACTCTCCAGCAGCAGTCCCTTGGTCTCATTTGCTGCAGGAAGCTGGCACCCTCTGTCCACAAGCCCTGTGCTGAGTGCTGGCTGATTCTTCCTGGATCCTCTGAAATCTTTTTTTTTGCATCCTTTATTTTTTATTTTTCAGTCCTGTCATTTCACCTTGGATAAGGAAACATTCTCTACTAATTCAAGTCAGGACCTCCTAAATATCTTACAGCCCTGGGTACTGTCAGGGCGTGTTATCTTGCCCCCAGGTCAGCCAGGCAGGCTGGGACAGAAGAGGGACTGGAACCGAAACTTCCTGGCTTTGGGGCCTGCTTTCTAGCCACTTTTCTCTCCTGTCTCTTATGGAATCTTTTTTTAGAATCAGTACTGCGTATTGGTTCCAAGGCAGAGGAGCAGTAGGGGCTAGGCAATGAGGGTGAAGTGACTTGCCCAGGGTCACGCAGCTAAGAAGGGGTTGAGGCCACATCTCTAGGCCTGACCTCTCACGTATTCTTTGACTTTCGAGAACGTAAGCAAAGGAATCTCTGGTTTCCCTTTGCTGGCTCTGCTCCTCTCTTCAGACCCGTTCTCACTTGGCACTTTCATCTCTATCCAGGAATAAGGGTCAGCTGGGGATCTGGGAAGTGGAGAAGACTTCAGGTGGGAGGTGACTGCCCTTTCTCTGGCCCCCGGGGCCATGAATTCCATCCACTCTCTCCTTTTCCTCTAGTAAACAATGGGGCCAGTGGATGGGTGGGGAGTTGTGGATCGATTTCAAGCCTGGCCTTTTGTCTGCCCCAATCCTCTGGTAGGGCACTGAGAAGGCTCAGGCAGGGAGTACCATTCATTGTTTCTTGGCCATTGATCGAGCCGCTCCCAGAGCCTGTTGTGTGCCCATGCTGGAGGCAGTGACTAATGAGAGAAGGGCAGCATTTCCACTGGACTGCAAGAGGTCGAGGGGACAGACAAGGGAAGATGGGGTACAAAGGGAAATGAGCTGGGAAGAGAGAAGCTTAGAGGGAGGTAGAGTGGGGCAGCAGAGAGAGCGATAGATTTGCAGGCACGAATTGTTGTTCACTCATTTCAGTTGCGTCTGACTCTTGGTGACCTCCTTTGGGGGTTTTTGGGCAAAGCCCCTGGAATGGCTTGCCATTTCCTTCTCCAGCTCATTTTACAAATGAAGAAACTGAGGTAAATAGAGTTAAGAGACTTGCCCAGGGTCACACAGCTAGCAAATGCCAGAGGCTGGATTTAAACTCAGGGAGATGAGCTTCCTGGCACTCTGTCTATTGCATGACCTAGCTGTCTCAGTCACAGGACTTGGGTTCTAATCATGATTCTCATCCTTTATTAGGCAGGCAGAGAGGTACAGTGGAAAGAGCCCTGACTCTCCTGTCAGAGGACATGGGTTCAAAACCCTCCTGTGATCCTGGGAAAATCATTTAATCACTTGGCTTCAATGTCCTCGAAGATAAAATGAGTGGGTTGACCTCAGTGGCTTTGAAGGTCTCTTTCAGCTTAGATCCTCTGATTCTGGGACTTGGTGGACAGAGACAGCACCAGGTTTGGGTCTCAGGAGAGGGGGATCTGGCTTTCAGCTCAGCTGCTCTCATTTGTGATACCTCCTTGTTCAAATTATATTGCCCAGAACCACAGACCATCAGATCAGAAAATCGGAGCTGGGAGAAACCTTGATGATCATGAAATCCAACCCTCAGACTTTTCCTTTCTTTTTTAACCCCTTCCCTTCTGCCTTAGAATTTTCCAAGGCAGAAGAGCAGTGAGGCTGCTAGGCAGCTTGCTTGTTCCCAACCCTCAGACTTCTTACAGATCAATCAATCAGTAAACCTTTATTAAACACCCACTATGTGCCAAGCTTTGAGCTAAGCAGAAGAGATATAAAAAGAGCAAACGACAGTCCCTGACTTTCAGGGGCTAAAGTGAAGCCCAGAGATGTCAAGTGGATTTACCTGGAATTTTAGAGGCAGGATTTACATCCAGTCTTTCCTGGCCCCAAATCCAGGTCTCAGATCCTCAGAGACCTAAAGCTGGAAGAATCAGTAGAGGCCATTGAGTCTAACTCCCCCATTTTACATAGAAGGAGACTAAGGCCCACAGAGGTCATGGAGACATAGGTCTAGAACTGGAAGGGTCCTTAGAGGCCATTGGGTCCAACCCCCACATTTTGCAAGTGAGGATACTGGAGCCTAAAGAGGATAAGCATCTTGTCCAAAGATACCCGACTTGGAAATATCTAGGGTGGGACTGGAACTTGGGTCTTCGAGGTTCCAAACTCTAGCTACTATACCATACTCTTTCTGCTTCTTCCTCTGTTAAATGGAGGCCTGAGACAAGGTGATGACATTCATGGGTCTTTAGAAGAGCAGGTTCTCTAATGAATGAAGCCATTGATTGATTGATTAATCCACAAGCTAGGACATTTCCTTTCCTTCTTACAGAGTGCAATGGCTTCACCCTAAGAGACTGCATAATGCACATTCTTTTCTGCTCTTGGGCTCCTGCCGAGGAATAATATTGTAACCAATTTCAATAGATTAGTCATTGAAATTCAAGCTCCTAAAAATTGTCATTTAGGTGTCTAGACAAAATCAGACTGATAAGCTTTCCCCCCTCCCTCTCTTTCCTCTCATCTAAAAAAATATGAAGCATTTCTAGCTTTTACGTAATATTGTTTCTATGAACTCTGGCCGCTTTGGGGGGAAAAGCAGAAATTAGGAGCAATGGAGGAAACACTAATTTCCAAGCATTAAAGGAGATGAATTATGTTAATGAATAAATAAGGCAAAATTAGTTTGATGATAAGAAAGACTGTTTTAAGAGTAATGATTCCACATCAAACCTGCAGAAAATGCTCATCAAAATGAAGTGACTTTCTTATAAAGTAAGGCAAAAAGGAGTTTGATTAGCTACTTTGGGGGTCTCTGAGAATCAGACATTTTGAACTAGAAGGCACTTCAAAGGTGGTCTGGTTCAACCCCCTTCCTTTTGCAGAGGAAAAATCTGAGATCTGACTTGCCTAAAGTCATGGAGGTGATTCAAACCCAGGTCCATAGAGATAGGAATTCAATCTGTGATTTATTGATATAGGGAACTCCCCACACACCCTTCCGCAGCTTCTCTAGTCTTAAGCCAGTTTTCTCTCTGTTAGGCAATGCTGCCACCAAATCTATGATCCTTTGATCTCAACCTGGACTTGTAACCCTAAAGCCCCAAACAGGAGTTTGTAGGGGACATTAGAGTCCCCAGCACTTAGCACAGTACTTGGCACAAAGTAGGCACTTTTAAAAAATGCAGGTTGACTGACTGCCTGAAGTTAAACATGAATAATAGCAGTGACTTCACTCATATTTCCCCTAGGGTGCAGACAGAATAGGTCTCTGTACATAGAAGGTGTTTACTAAATGTTCCTTGAGTGAACAAATACATTTTAATTGAATTTCTCCTCAAATACTTATGGAGGAAATCTACAATAAGAATAGTGGAGGTCGATACTACAGGTATTCTCCCATTTTATAGATGAAGAAACTGGCTCAGGGAGATGGTGGTTTTCCCAGAGTCACACAGTTAAGTGTTTAAGGTGAAATTCAAAACAGATCTTCCTGATTCCTTCTGTAGAATTTCTATCCACCACGGAAAGCACAATTCAAATGTGACTTTCTTGTCTGCCTTGTTTCTCTTGTTAGCAGTAACCAGTCCCCTCATGCCTACAATATCATTCCTACTAATTCACTTACTTGTTCTTTCCAATTATCCCTGTATGTATCTGCCTAATCCCCCTACTAGACTGTAAACTCCATGAAGGCAGGGTTGGCTTTTTTCCTAAGCTTTGCATCTGCTCCAGAGGCTGATAGCATAATATTCTGCCCATAGTAGGCACTCGAGGAATGTTTGGTGAATAAGTGAAGGAATGGGTTCCCCCTCACTAACGGTCTTAAAGCAAAGGTGAGATGGCCACTTGTGCAGTATTCTGTCCAGAGGGATCTTCTTTAAGGGTGACCTCTGAGTTCCCTCTCACCTCTGAAGTTCTGTGATTCTCTATGAATGGAAACCATTGCTGCCTGTCCCCAAGACAACTCAGGCAGTCACTGATGCAGCGGAATATGGAGAGAAGGATGTATCTACCTCCCTGACCAGTTTTGTGCACCCCAGAACTACTCCAGGGTCCCATTCGTACAAAATTCTTGTGTTGTCACCACATCATACACTGGAATAGCCTTGTGGACAGAGAGGGAGATAGACATAATCCAGTCAATATTAACTGACAAGGGAAGAGAAGATTGGAACTCAATGGGCCATAGGCAAATGTGGAACTGGGCAATGGGTTGATCCAAGAATGTGGCCAGATGGACTCTGTCAGGCCTCTTCTTTTCAGTCCTTCACTTGCTGAAGTGCTGAAGATAAATATGGAGAGTCCCCCTCCTCCTTTTCAGGGGTTGCTTTGTGTTCTGAGGCATGCCCACAGTCATGATGGGCTGCGTTGAAACCACAGCATTATGGACTGACCATAAGCATTCACTCCCTTGAGAATGGCGGAAAAGTTTTTGATTCCTGTTTAGTGACAGCATGGAGAGGATGTGCTCTTTTCTCCCTGAGTGGGGAGGGCGAGGAGAAGGGGCGGAGGTGCAGGAATCGTGCCTGCTGTGTACCTGACTGAATATATTCATCAGTTCCAGACAGGCTCTGATTAGCTACACTTGAGGTGGCCTCCTCTGAGGTGTGATGCTCACATCCAGCCATCCCTTCATCCTTTCCATCCTGGGCCCCATTGTCTTCCTGATCAGCCCTGCTTCTCAATTAGGCCCCCATTAGACCCCTTCTAGCAGGGCTTTCAAACTGCCAATGGAAATTGCCCACAGTGGGTCTATTATTGGCGTTTCCATCACAGTATCCAATCTCAGGCTTGTTCAATGGATAGTCCACTTTCTGTCTTTATATTTTGGATTACTCACTCAAATGCCAATGAATTATCTGTTCTTTGACAGGAATAGATGAGTGTGGTCTCTCTTCTGGACTTATTCTGTCCTAAGGATTTGCTTTTAAGTAATGGACTATTTCTGCCTTCGGGATCTCTGTCCTCCATTATCAAAAGCACTGTGACATGGAAGAGAGATCAGGCTTGTACTGCCTGGCCCCAATGGGTAGAACTAGGAACAGTGGGTGGAAGCATCTGACTTCTAGGCAGCTAGATTGCCCAGTGGATAGATTGCTGGTCTTGGAGTCACAAAGACCTGGATTTAATCTGGTTCAGACACTACCTGGAAGTCCCAGGGCAAGTCACTTACCTCTGTCAGACTCGGGTTCCTTATCAAAAAATAGGGAGAATAAAAGCACCTGCTTCCTAGGTTTGCCATGAGGATCAAATGAGATAGCACAGGGGAAGGGAAAATGTTCAAGTGCCGTAAGAAAGGCTAAGAAAAAAAATCAGTATAAGGAAGAATTTCCTAAATGTTTATTGCTGTTGTTACTCAGTTGTCTCAGTTGTGTTCTACTCTTTGTGACCCCATTTGGGGTTTTCTTGACAAAGGTACTGGAGTCGTTTGCCATTTCCTTCTCCAGCATTTTTTAAAAATAGGCAATGGGGGTTAAGTGACTTGCTCAGGGTCACACAGTTAGGAAGTGTCTGAGGCCAGATTTGAACCTAGGACTTCCCTGACTCTCAATCCACAGAGCCACCCAGCTGTCCCTTCTCTAGCTTATTTAACAGATGAAGAAACTGAGGCAACCAAGATTAAGTGACTTGCTCAGGTACACATAGCTAGTAAGTGTCTAAGGCCAGATTTGAACTCAGAGAGATATATCTTTCTGACTCCAGGCCTGGAACTCTAGCATCCACTGTGCCACCTAGCTGTTGCTCCTAAATGTTAGATGGATCCCCTTTCTTGACTTCAGAGCTGCCAGTCATTAGGAGCACAGAATACAACAAGGGATCCTATTCCATTTTTGGAGAGTTGTAATACTCAGGACTGGAGGTATCCAAGTGGAGGCTGGCCAGTCACTTGCTGGGAAGTTGTAGGTATATTCCCGTTGAGATATGGCTAGGATTAGACCATCTCTGGGGTTCCTTCCAATTATGGATGGGCAATGGAATGTTGGAGTGTGAGCATGCATGAAAAAACATTGATATGGCACTTACCACAGCCCCCCCAGGAGCCTCCATTCTAATAGGAATAATGGGGAACAGTGGGCAGGAAAAGGGGATGTTGGTCTGGGAAGTCAACTGGGACAGTGGGGAGATCCATAGGGTAGATGGTCAACAGTCTCTTCCCAAGGGCCATAGTAATGTTGATTACTGATTCCAGTGTGAGAGGTAGAAAACAGTGGAGTGAGGGGTACCTGGATGGCATGGAGATGATGAGGTGAAGCATGGTTGGGGGTCTGGGATTATGTGATTTTGTGTTCATGGTGGTCTTAAATAGGCTTCAATTTGTTACTAATGATTATTGCAGGTAGACAGAGATAAAGTGACTTGCCTAGGGTCAGAAAGCTAGGAGTTGCTGTCTATTTGAGGCAGCTTTGTAGTGCAGTGGATAGATTGCTGGGCCCAGAGTGAGGAAGACTTGAATTCAAGTCCTGCCTTACATATTTGCTAGCAGAATGACCTTGGTCAAGTTATTTAACCTCTGCCTCTCTCTCATCATCAATCATAACACCTACCCCCAAGTGTTATGAGAATCAAATGAGATAATATTTGTAAAGTGTTTGCAAACCTTAAGACACTATATAAAGTAGTAGTAAGTATCTGAGGTGGGATTTGAACTTGGTTCTTCTTGACTCCAGATCTAGTGCTCTGTCCTACTTCAAAAGGAAGAGTTAGCCCTTCTTGCTAAGGTCAATACCCTCTAGTTGTACCCTCCTGTCTTCTGTAAGAACATGTGCCACCATTCTCTCTCTCTCTCTCTCTCTCTCTCTCTCTCTCTCTCTCTCTCTCTCTCTCTCTCTCTCTGTCTCTCTGTCTCTCTCTGTCTGTCTCTTTGTCTCTGTCTCCCCCTCCCTCCCTCTCTCTGTCTTTCTACCCACCCCCTCTACATCTCTATTTCTCCATCAGGAGTGCCTGGATTACACTTTCTCCTCATCTCCATCAAAGACAGCAATGGTTTATTTACTTGTGTTCCATCCAGCAGTTCCCTTGAAGGCAGTAGCATAGCATCTCCTACAAATTAAGTGCTAATAAATGCTTAACAAATATGGTGATTTGAACACAGTGCCATATGAAGAATTTAGGTATAAAAAGCTGTTGTTGAGACTGAAAGGAGAATGAATGGTACAGTTTCCAATGCTGAGGATTCCATGTGATTTTTGTTCATTTGTTCTTTCTTTTTGGCAGAAGGGTATTAACTATGCAATTTGGAACAGAATGCAATTTGATATAATTGCATTCAAGCCTGAATTCCTTCTTTAGTTTCCCACTGTATGCTGCATTCATTTCTCTCTCAACTCATCCCCAATTCTTATCTTCAGTTGCTGGGAGTTACTTTAAAAAAAGATCCTGCACATCTGAAAAGCAAGAGGATTTCAGGAGCAAATGAATGCTTCTAAATTCAGGATGGCCTGTTAAAAATGTTTTAAATGACCCACTCATAAGCTGTTCCATGTCGATGGGTGAACATAACAGGAGAACTCTCACAACAGAATCAACCCTTAGAGACATTAATGCATCATTCCATTAGAAGGTGAACTCCTGGAGGGTAGGCACTGTTTGGACCCTTTTGATTCCTATCTCGAATGCAGTGCCTAGCACCTAAGGGCTCACTAAAGCTTGAGGGCTGACTGATGGTCCTTCTCTCCACCATCCTCTTGGGAAGAGAAAAAATGAGGGAGAGATGAGAAGACTCAAAAGGTAAGAAAGTATCTGAATACAACAGATTTTAAAAGCCAAACAGAGGATTTTGTGTTTGATCCTGGAGACTTTTTTATTTGGAAAATTTTATTTAATTAATTTAGAATATTTTCCCCTGGTTACAAGAGTCATGTTCTTTCCCTCCCCTCCTCCCACCCCCTCCCATAGCCAATGAGCAATTCCACTGGGTTTTACAAGTATCACTGATCCAGACCTATTTCCATATTATTATTTTCACTAGGGTGATCTTTTAGAGTCTGCTTCCTCAGTCATATTCCCATCAACCCATGTGATTGAGTAGTTGTTTTTCTTCTGTTTCTGCTCCCACAGTTCTTCCTCTGGATGTGGAAGGCATCCCTCAGAATTGTCCTGGATCATTGCATTGCTGCTAGTAGAAGAGTCCATGAACACACTTTCTTTTTGTTGTATACATTGTGTATTTTCAATATTGGTCAGGTGTTGCCTTCCCAGTAGTATTTAAGCTCCTTGAGGGCATGGAGTGTTGGTTTGGCTTTTATCTTGGTAGCCCCAGCATAGCTGAGTCCTTAATGAAGGTCTTAAACTTGTGGTCTTAATAGAACTGCCTAGAGCACTCAGAGATTGTCTCGGGGTCACAAGGACAATACTTATAGGAGACAGAACTTGTAATGATGTCTTCCTGGCTCTTGGCTGGTTCCTTAACCACTATGCAGCACTGCCTCGAGGAATCAATTATAAAAACAAAACAAAACAATGATAGTTTCTTCCCTCAAGGAGCTTACACATGAATGAGGGAGATGGAAATAAAAGTGATGGAAACAAATGGGAAGTGTAGACAAAATGCTATGAGAGGAAGAAATAGATCACTTTCTGTTTGGGAGATCAGAAAAGGTTTCATGGAGGGAGTGGAGTCTGAGGTAGTCCTTGAAGAAAAGGATTTTGACAGATTGAGATGATTAGAATGCGAGAAGAAAGAGATCATCCCAAATCAAGGCTGAACAACAGAAACTCTAGGTTCTAGTCCCAGGTTGGTCCTGACTGGCTGTGTGACCTTGAACAAGTCACTTGTCTTTGTGGTCTTCTCTTACTTTTATCATCTCTCAAGTGGGAATTGCTGTACCTCTCATCCTATTCAATGAGCAAGCTTTTGTGAGCCATCTATTATCTGTAGGGGACTGTGTTCTCTGTGTGTATGTGTGTGTGTGTGCATGTT
Organism: Monodelphis domestica; assembly: GCF_027887165.1. NCBI lineage: Eukaryota > Metazoa > Chordata > Mammalia > Didelphimorphia > Didelphidae > Monodelphis > Monodelphis domestica. The sequence continues at coordinate 103,115,115 of NC_077231.1, forward strand.
CACACCTGCACATGTGGGGCAGAGGTATCCAAAGATGAATAAGATAGAATCTCTGCCCTCAAAGACTTTATAGTCCAGTCAGGAGATTACCCATAAAATAATGGATGAGTATTCACTAGGAGGGATACCATTAGAAGATATTGAAACAGCAGCCACAATCACAAACCATATATGCCCTTAAGTGTATGAAGATGAGTTGGGGGGGGACAGTCATCAAAAAAGTGAATCTGATTAAAGTAGCATCCAGAATCATGGAGGTGAGAGTCCCATCGAACTCTGGCCTCTTCCATTCCATCTAGAGGAAGTCCTGGATTCAGTTCTGGGTGCCAGAGTTGGGGAAGGATATTGACAAGCTGGAGAGAATTCCAAGATGGTGGTGGCCAGGATGGGAAGAATTGTAGCCATGCTGCCCAAGGATACATGGAAGTAACTATCAGTGTTTATATATGCTAATAGCTATAAAACGCTTTACAGATCTTAAATCCTTCTATTCTTGTCATTTATTCCACTGATATGTATTCACAGAGCACTTGAAGACTTTCATACCATCTTGTAGGGAAAGAAAGGGAAGAGAAAAGAGGCAGTCTGCAGCCAGAGCCTCGGGGAACTTGCACACTTCGAGGTGAGAGGATCAAAAGCAAATCCCCCAGGCTGAGTACTGAGAAAAAGCCTTTGGATCTGGCAATGAAGAGGTTGCTGGCTACCTTGGAGAGAGCACTCCTCTCCCAGCATCGGTATAGACAGGTACATGTATAGACAATTACTAAACTCCACATCCATGAAGAGTCAGCACATCAGGAAACTCACACGACTCCTACCTCCGGACCTGCTTGCAGCACTACTTTGTTAGCTTAATTGATCACGAATGTCCTTAGAGGCTGTTAGCTTCTCACGGAGTTATTTGTTTAGCCTACCCAGCTAATAACTTGCTACCTCATCTTCTGCTAGAGATGTTTGAACACTTAGCGATGTGCTAAGATCTCTTAATAAGCACAAATGTGAATGACTCGCAGTGATTGTCTCTTGCAGCAGTAGAATAAAGCCTCCCCGTGATGTGGGCAGACAAGTAGAGAAAACCCTTCCCATCCTCAGGTCCTGGGATCTCAGGTAGAGGAAGAGGAGCTGTCCAGGAATTCAGGGAAGAAGAGCTGCCCTGCAGTAGAACCAACTACATACATGACATATACTGCGACGTTTTAGTAAGGGGGTTTTTACTCTATTCGAATAGCTGCAACTGCCTGCAGCCATCATTTTACAATAATTACCATATCGCTGGAAACTTTTGGCACCATCAGTAAGAAAACAGAATTCAAAATAACCAAACAAAATCATCTTGAAAATGCAGTTCCTTCTGAGCCAATTTGCTCTTTTCCTAAGTCTGCCTGCTGATGAAAGATGGGAAATATTTTCTGGTATGGCAATAATATGCTTGGCCTCCTCAAATCACTTAGAGCCTGGAAGAAAGAAATCTTCCTTTCTGCTTATCTAGACTCATCACATTTCAGAATGCTGCTATTAAAAAGAAGGTACAACCTGGCAGAAAAGTTATAGTCATACCAACCGAAAGTTTTTTATTTTCTTAATTCAACAGTCTGTTCTCATTCTTCTGCTAAAACCCAGATACATAAAAACACTGTAACTAAAAGAAAGGAAGAAAAAAAGCCTAGCCAGGAGCATCCCAGTTAAATTGAAAGCAGTTAGGAGGGGGATATGTCACCAAAACTTCCAAATGTCTATTTTTCAGATTTATTTGACCAATTTCTTAGCTGAGTAGATGGTGGGAAACCTACTATTTCTACCACACTTCATTTTCAAAATAATCCATTTATTTGCTGCTAAGTCACTTCCTTTAGCACCATGGAATCCCAACCTCTTTGTTGTTGTTCAGGTATGTCTGACTCCATTTGGAGGAGATTTTTCTTGGCAAAGATACTGGAATTGTTTGTCTTTTCCTTCTCCAGACATTTTGCAGATGAGAAAACTGAATTAATCAAGCTTAAAAGTGACTTGCCAGATACTTCCCAGTTGTGTGACCCTGGGCAAGTCACTTGACCCCCATTGCCTAGCCCTTACCACTCTTCTGCCTTGGAGCCAATACACAGTATTGACTCCAAGACGGAAGGTAAGGGTTAGAAAAAAAAAGTGACTTGCCTAGGGTCACTCAGCTAGTAAGTGTTTAAGGCTGGATTTGAACTCAGAAAGATGAATCTTCCTGACTTCAGGCCTGGCACTCCATCCACTAAGCCATCTAGCTGTCCTTATGACCTCTTCTATGCCCATTTCTTATCTATCAGTTGCCTGGAATCTTTGATGGTGACAGGCTCTCATAACAGCAAGGAAACCAGGTTAGAGAAAGTTCATTTAAAAAAATAGGCAGCCCCAAGTACTAAGGAGAAATTCTGGGAAGAGAAACCAGGGAAGAAATCTCATCTAATGAAGTTTTTTTTTCTTTTTTGCTTATTTTTTCCTTTTACAAAAAGATCTCAAATTGAATCAGGATGAAGTCCCTTTTCAGCTCAGTCAAGCCAAGCTTCCTTTATCCTTTTTTCATAGAGGCAGTTAAATAGAAACTCAAAGGAGGGCGTTTGTTAATTATATTAATGAACCAATTGAAGTATATGGGCTATGGAAAACCTACTTTAAACTTGAAGTAATGTGTTTGGGCAATTTCCCAGAAGGCCTGATTTCTGCTGCCTCAGTTACAGGGAATTCGTTGCTCAAGAGTCAAGCTCTTGGCTACCTGAAACTTTGCTTCAAGGGAAGGCAAATATCTTAAAAGGATTATTCTTGCTCATAAATATCCAGGTATTTTGTTTTGTCAGTGGGATTTTTAATGGCACCAAGATAGTGGTCTCCAGTCCCCTAAATGATCCAATAATGTTTTTGAAGGGCCCTTTCAAGGGTTCATTAAGAAATTCCATAGCATCCCATCCTTATTTAAAACCCTCCTTCTCAGTTCACATGGAAATGTCTTTTGGGGAGAGAGTGGCGGAATGTGGTATCAATGGTCTTGGTTTAATCAGCCTAGATTTTGCTGTTACATTGGTTATTTTAAAATTGGAACCACTGATGTGAATTTAGTTCTATATCTCACTCCTTTCTTCCTTCCATTCATTCATTCAACAAACATTTTTTCAGAATCTGCTATGTGCTTAGTAATATACCTGGGGAATAAGAAAAAGTACTCATAATTATGATGCCAAAAGTGATTCCCAATGCTTTATTTCTCCATATTGGTGCATATGGCACAGTGGAGAGGTGATGTGGGCATAGCAGAGAGAGGGCTGGCCTAGGCTTTAGGAAGACCTGAGTCTTGTTCTGCCTCTGACATATATTGGCTCTGTGACCCTAGGCAAATGATTTGACCTGGTAGCATCCCAAGAAATTTTCTAAATCAAGACTAGAAGATATGGAAAAGTTGTCAATCTACATCAGAGGAGGGAATTTCCACACTGGGATGAAATCATTGTGCAGACCAATGATAATGGTTATTCTTATTAATTCTGCAATGAGAGATTTACCTAAAAAAATCAAGACTTTCAAGTTTGATAAACTTACATAAGAAGATGTTTACTTGAAATAACCATAAATGTAGGGCTAGTAACTATTTATGCCAGATGAATAATAGAGAATGATGATTTCATTTATTGTACCCTCCTGGAGTGGTTTATAAAATAAAATGTGACAAAACTCTTGGAAAGTTTTTAAAATTTATAGAGATTTCTTGGCTATTAGAACTAAATAGGACAAAAATGATGCATATATATGAAATTGAGATGTATTGAAAAACCTGCTTCAGACCTCAGTTTAATGCTGTTAACCACCCCAAATTCTTATTCACAGGCCACAAGAGGAAATGGACTTTTCTGTATAATAGGGGAGGGGGGGATTGCTACCATTCCCAGATCTCTGTACTCTTAAATCTGGAGGCCATGCTGAGTAAATGGGGAAAGGCCAGAAGAAGAGCAAAGGGCCAGGATGATGGCCAAATTGCCATTTTGCCCTGGAATCACTGAGACTTGTCTGTGTTTGAAAGACTAGCCCAGTCTACCAAGAAAAGACAAAAGGGAAGATGAAAAAGAATCCTTTTATTTCCCCTATGTAACAAAAGGAGAAATGAGTCAGCATGTATTTGTAGCTATATTTTAATCTAAATAAACAATAAAAAGCTGTGATTGACAGCTGTTTGGGGACCTTGTCTCAATTTAACCCCTAGCTGACTGTGACACCAAAGAGCTGGAGCCCCAAGTCCTGGTTTATGATTCACAGCCTCAATGACAAAGCAGTGGATTTAATGAGCCAGGTAGACCAAACTCCTCCCACCCGAAGGATAAGGTGTATTAACAAAGGGGCTTTTTAGAACTAGAAACCAAAGAGCTCCTGGAGCCCTTGTTTAGAAACTCTAGAAAACGGAATTCTGTTGGGGAGAAAGAAAAGGCTTTTACTACAGCTTTATTCATTCAGAAAGAAAATAGATACCACGTCAAAGGGGAAATTCCCTTGGGTTTACAATGTGCAAGCATACCTAGGACCTAAAAATGTGAATCAAATATAACATCTTTTCTCTCTCTCTTAAAAAAAAAGCCACACACCCTCCTACCACACCCAAATGTACTTACTGATTGGAGAAATGTTTGCTAATAATCTTTTTTTAAAAAAAGAGAGAAGTGCCCCACGAATCCTGCTGGTGGGACTAGAAATACTCAGGGAGGCACCACCATTGTCCATTGGAAGGTCAGAACTGACTGGGATGGCCATCTGGGGGAGCTCCGGGCAGTGGAGGCTTGTTGACTTGCTGAGTTTCTTGCTGACTGTTCCCAGCCTCCAAGCTCACCAGGTGACCATTGATGACTCGAAGCTCTCTGACCACAGTGCTCAGATCTCCATGCAGTCTCCCAATAGCGTTTTTGATCTCCCCTAATAAAACCAGGATGGGTGTGTTGGCACCAGTTGCCTCAGGTAGCTGTTTGCTCACTAGGGAAGTAGGATCAGACACTGACGTCAGGCACTGTATATTCTGGGCCGGGAAGGTGACCCAGTTACCCCTGGCACCAGCAAGAGTTCGATCGTCTACAGACCTGGAACTATTAGGGAGGATGTTTAGCAGGTTAGCTGTGTCACTCTCATCTTCATCTGAAGATGCCAGGCAAGGGGCAAAGGGGCGATTAACCTTGACCTGCATCTCTTTAAAGAGAGCAGAGGAGGAGGAAGATCCATGGGATGAAGGCCTGAGGGAACGTCCACCGGAAGGCAGGGCTAAAAGATGAAGTGAATTTTCTGGAGTGACTAAGTCAGGGGATGAGACCGAGAAGGTGGAAAAAGATGAGGATGTTCCTTCAGAGATGGCCGAATCTAAAATAGATGTAAAATAAGAGAAAGATTGTGTAATATCCAAATGAGATTAATAGTTCAAATCATTTGTATAAACAAAGATAATGACAAGCAAATCACATTGAGCTTAATGTTTTAAATATACACAATTAATTAAACTTAAGTCAACCTAAAGTAGGACCTGAGAAAACCTACAGTTGGACAAAATATCTCTAACACCTAGAAAATTAAACAGAAATAGAATGGCTGATTCAGTGCTGTGATGGATTTTGCATGCCATCTATTTCAACCTCAACCTGAACTGGAATTCCATCCACAGCAAACCTAGAGAAATGATCAGACGTCGTCTACTGGAAGACAACCCCCAGGGCCAGGGAAGCAAGCTACTCCACTGCTTCTCAAGGCATCATCGTAGTAGTTGGTTGTTGTTGGTCGTTGTTGCTGTCAGTTGTCGCCTTCCTCTTTCTCTTCTTCCTTCTTCAAAACAACTCACACCTTCTGTCTTAGAAGCAATATGCAGAAGAGGTGACGAGGGCTAGGCAATTGAGATTGAGTGACTTGTCCAGGATCATAGAGCTAGGAAGTATCTGAGGTCCTATTTGAATCCAGGATCTCCCATCTCCATGCCTGGCATTCTACCTACTGATCCACCTAGCTGGCCTTTCACCCATTCTTCTTTAGGACAGCTCAAATTTGAAGGACACTTTTCCTTCCAGTAAGTCACCACTGCTCTAGTTATCTTTAGCTTTTCCTTCTAGGGTCAAACCCAACAAACCTAATTCTTCTTCCATAAGTCAATTCTTCAAACACATGAACAATACTCTCATGTCCCACTTACTTTTCTTTAGGCTGAAGACCCTCAGTTCTTTCATACAGTCCTCAAATGGCCTGGCCTCCATCTTGGTCACTCCCTTCTAACAGAATTAGTTTTATTTAGCCTATGCCACAAAGCATTCCTTTTCCCCCTTATGGACTCCTTTACCAGAATCATATTGATATTTATTAACAAACCATGTCTTTTGTACTTATTAGGTACAGAGGAAGACTGGCATAGGAGCTAGAGAGTGAGTCTTCAAACTACCCTGGCCTCTGTCCCTTCCCTCTTCTCTCCCTCATCCCAGAGCTGACAAGCAATTCCACTGGGATATACATATATTATCACTCAAAATCTATTTCCATATTATTCATTTTTATAATTGAGAAAGCTTTTAAAACCAAAATCCCAAATCATATACCCATATAAACACCTGATGAATGATAATATTTTTCCTCTGCAATTCTTCTCCAACAATTCTCTAGATGTGGATAGCATTCTTTCTTTCTCATAAGTCTCTCAGAGTTGTCCTGGATCACTGCATTGCTATTAGTAGCAAAGTCTATTTATTACATTTGATTGTCCCACATTATGACTGTTACTGTGTATAATGTTCTCCTGGTTCTGCTCATTTCACTTCACATCAGTTCATGGTGGTCTTCCCAGTTCTTATTTATTTATTTATTTAGTTAATTTAGAACATTATTCCTTGGTTACAATAATCACAATATTTCCCTCCCTCCCCTCCACCCACCCTTCCCGCAGCCAATATGCAATTTCATTGGGCATTACTTGTGTCCTTGATCAGAACCTATTTCCATGTTGTTGGTGTTTGCATTAGGATGTTCATTTAGAGTCTAAATCCCCAGCCATATCCCCTTGACCCATGTATTCAAGCACTTGTTTTTCTCTTCCCAGTTCTTATAGAAATCAAGCAGTTCATCATTCCTTACAGCACAATAGTATTCCATCACCGTTATATACCACAATTTGTCCAGCCATTCCTCAATCAATGGACACCCCCTCATTTTCCAATTTTTTGCCACAACAAAAGTAGTGGTATTGCTGGATCAAAAGACATGCATTCTTTTAAATCCCTTTGGGCACAGTTCCAAATTGCCCTCTAGAATGGACAGCCTACAATTTAGAGGGAGTTTCTTCACCTGGGAGTTCCTTTGAACAGAGAAATCCCAGGTTCTTCCCTACAGTACAAAGTACTGTGCTAATGGAGAATTTATGATTGGACCATGCCCATGTCCTGTGTATGACTTGGTCTGAGGTGGGGCAGGGGAAGTCTAGGAGAACCTGATGCATATAGAGATGGGCTAAGGGAAGGTCACAGGGAGGAAATGGCACTGGAGATGGGTTTAAAGGATGGGTAGGTTTTTAGCAAGAGGAAGGTAATGGAGGAAAAAGACCTTCTAGGCAGAGGCAAAGTGTAAGAAAAATGGAAAACGGGCTGGAAAGTATAGGATGTGACTAGTATAAGGCTGGAAAGGGATGATGGAGGCACAATTTTAAGGATAGATGTAAACTAAGAAGGCTAAGAAAGGTAAGTGACTTGCCCAGTCTCACAGCTAATGACTAGCTGAGATGGGATCAGGACTCCCAGCCCAGCAGTCTCTCTGCTTGGCCACATTGTCCATTTGGTTCCCACAGTCCCACAGCTTATTAGTATGTGGGTGGATCATGAATGGTCCAGTTTCACTGGGGCAAAAAGTTCATGGATGGGGATGGTCTGTGTGTGTGTGTGTGGTGGGGGGCAGTATCACCCAGAGCAGGCTGAGAAGCTGGACTTCCTTTAGCATCATAAAAAAAAAACAGAAAGTAAATGCATAAGGTGCCCTTGAAGTTTATTCACTCTGAGAGCTGTCACTATTTAAAGTTGGCATTGAAGGTAAGAAAACTCAAGAATTTAAAACAGAATACATCTTTGCCCAAAGACCACCATGGCAAAAATTAACTAACTAATAGTGAGAGTTTTACATTTTCCTTCTAAGGAGCAAATGCAGTGTGGTTCACAGCTCACCAAGACTGCAGTCCAACATGTTTTATCCCATATGTGCACTTATTTCTGGGAGACTCCAGGAACAGTACAAGAACAAAACAGACACATCCCTAAAATAACATGCAATTAAGCCTAAGAATGCCCCCAAAGGCCCTACTTCAAGGCCTCATCTTGGCTTGGAGTTGTCCCAAGGGCCCCTAGAAAGCATGCTCAAGTAGCCCAAGCACTGGTAGGTGCTTCCAGCTGGAAAGGCTTTGAGCCTGGTCCCAGCACACACAGTGCCTGTTGTCCAAAGATTACCCTGGATCTATAGAAGACTCTTCATTGCCAATGGGTTGGTTATTGGGAGATAATGAATTCTTTGGTTGTGACAAATCATGAAACAAAGAGAAAGAAATACAGCCAAGGTCTCAAACCTGAGTGGCCCTTTTCTGGCTCTGCACAGCTGATGTCAGACTGGTAGAAAATGGGGCAGAGGGAACTAAGAAACTTAGGTTTCCAGGTTGATAGCATATTCACTTCTGGCAGTCCTCTAAGATCTTGGCCCAGTGGCCAGTGGGTTGGCATGCCACCAGAAGATGAAAAACATATTCATATGGATATTCTTACTATAAACAAAGAAATGGAAGGATGGTTGTCCTATTGGATTCTCTTTGGAGAAGCTAGTCTTCTCCTAACCAAAGGCTTTTTCCTAGGCACTTAGATCATTTTATCTTGTGATACTCATGATGAACATAAGCAAAATGACCACTATCAAAATAATGACAGTGTAAGGGACAGAAAGCAAATGACTTGAAAAAAAACAAGATATATTATTACCCCAAAAGTTTGAGAGTATATCTGTAACACCAAACCCAAATGCCTCCTTTCTAACTTTTTTTTAAATCCTTACTTTCCTGTCTTAGAATCAATTGGTTCCAAGGAAGGAGAGGAGAGCAGTAAGTGCTAAGCAATGGGGGTTGAGTGGCTTGCCCAGGATCATACAGCTAAGTAAGTGTCTGAGGTCATATTTGAACCCAGGACCTCCTGTCCCTAGGCCTGGCTCTCAATCCACTGAGATACCTAGTTACTCTTTTCTTTTCTAACTTCTATAGAATCTCTATGAAAATGATCTACATAGATACTGAGAACATCCTTGAAAAACAGGTAAACTTTTTGTAAAAATTTTTCTATTATAGATGAGGAAAATTAATATTGAATTATTAATAATATTTCTATATGGAATCTTCCTTAAATTTAAGTTTTAAAAGCCAGTCTGTTTCCAAGCTAAAGTAATTTACTCTCAGGCTTGAAGTCATCTAACTGAGCTGGATCCTTTTGTCTTTTGATTAGAGGCAGAGTGAAACCTTCTCTTTCTTTATGTTTAAACAAGACCACCCTTCCTATGGCATTTGAAAGCAGGATAGGTCTGTGTTTCTCTAACTTAGTAAAGATCCACTTTCCCTGTGATGAAGTAAAGGAGGAAGAGCTGAAATCTTTCAGTTTACCTCCTCTTTTGAAATATCCACCAATGGGGACTGCCAGGGGAGGTACAAAGGATGAACTGTCAGTCCAATAAGAAAAAGGACATACCTCACTAAGAAAGAAATTATCAGAGCCTAAGGAGCACCTTTCATATAAGAAGCATACATAAAAGACCAATCTTTTGTAAAGAGATCACATGCCCCTATTAATAAATGCTATTTTTAGAGGAAATGGCCTCATATTATTTATTAGTTAAAATTCCAGGCACTCCAAAGAGCTACACAATTGACCTAAAGATAGGGAGAACTCAAGATCCCTCAGTGCTTATAATCTGATGGTTGTTAGGGGGAAAAAAGGCTTGTAAATTGATAATACAAGATGTGATCTCAAAGGTACACCTTCAACAAGATGTCTTTCAAATAAATGCTAATAGTCTACAAGTTCCCACAGAGAAAACGTTCAGGGACTACTGATTATTATGAAAAGAGTCATGAAACTGGGAGCTATATCTTCCCCCAAGTGTTCACTACTGTCTTAGAAGCTGTTCTCCAAAAAGTTCAAAGAGAATAGGGGTTCCCTAGAGATGGTGAGGTCCTCCAGAGGCTCTTGTTTGCAGAAGACATTGTCCTGATTGTTTCAAATCCCAGACTACAGAGCTTCCTTAGTGAGATGTGTGACCACCTGAAAGGGAATGCTTAATAATCCATACGAGAAAACTAAAATGGATGAAGAATATCTTTTGTCCAAATATGCTTTGCAGTTGGATGGGCCACCTACATTGATCATTAGATATTTTTTGGGCAGCAGCTACCTCAAATGGACAAAGACCTGGACCCAGAACTGAATAGGAGAAAAAAGGGGAGAGTGTATCACATCTGGGAAACTGATCTGACTTCAGCAATCCCAGGCGGCTCCCTGACTCAACAACTCACCTTCTCCACATAAATATTCTTCCAGTGATGGCTAAGGATCACCAATCCCCACAATAACATCAGATTTAATACCACATTTTCATTCTAAAGTGCTCTAGACTCTTAACAGACTGATACAATATAGGCTTGCTATCTTCTTTTTCTTTGTTTTATATACTTGAGCAAGGGATTGCATTTCAGCCATTCAACATATAAGAAACTTCATTGTTTAAAAACAAACAAACAAAAAAACCCAACCCTAGTCAGTAGGCCTGACCAAAAGCTAAAAGGCTTATTTTGGAAGACAGTGAGCTCCTCATCACTGAGCTGTACAAGCTGGAGTGTGATAAACCACATTTCAAGAATAACATTGAGGGGATTCCTATTCAGGTCAAGATTGGCACGTAGGAACTCTGATGATTCCATGAATCATGCAAGTACCAATCTTGATTTTTCCTATCATTTTAGTTAGGTTTATATATTTTTTCTTCTAAACTATATATTTGGATTATGCTATGCTAAGGAAAGTAATTCACCATCAGATGGGTTATGGATGGATGGCTAATCTCATTTTTATTTTTAAGTTGAATACCTATTAGTGATCTATGAGAGATGGTTAAAGGTCATATTCAGAATATATAATTTCTATATCTCTAATTCTGCATCAACTAAAGTCTTCTGGAGGAAAAGAGATATAAGGGGAAATACAAACTGATAATATTAAGAAAGCTGCAACATGGGTTAGGATAAAGTAGGAGAAATTCCTCAACACTTTCTTCCTATACTGCTAAACTAGTAGTGATCTCTCCCTTCTTAAGCTACTCGGGACACTCTTGGTCCATGTTCAATTTTTTATCTAGCATTGCAGTTATTTCTTGACGTACCTTTTCCTCTTCTTATGACTGTAAAGCCCAAGAGGGCAAGAGTGGGGTTATTTGTCATCTTTGTATCCTTAGTGCTTCACATAATACCTCCTGGGTAGTAGATGGTTTGTGTTTTTGTTTTTGGATTTATGTTGAATTTCATGGATTGAAGGAGAAAAATCAGAAGTGGGAAAGATGAAAGAATGAGAGAGAAGATGGGAGGTTAGCTAGCAATAACAATGTCCTATGAGGTCATTGGTTCCAAGTCAATTTAATAAAATACAGGTGGGAAGCCTCAAGGCTTCATGTTTAAATCAAACACAGATAATGTATTTTTAGAAGTAGAGTGAGATGGGCTAATATGTTTTGCGTGGGCGGGGGGAAGTTCTGGTATTTTTTAGAGATGAGATCTACTAGAAAGAAGAAAGCCAGGAGAGAATAGCTTTCAGTAATCCAAATATGAAATGATAGAGACCTGGGCCAGAAGTATATCCATGAGAATCCTGGGTTCAAAGAATCACACTTTTAGAACTAGAAGAGACCATAGAAATATCTAATCTAGGGATATCTAGGGGGCTCATTGGATAGAGCATTAGACCTGGAGACAGGAGGTCCTAGGTTTAAATCTGGCCTCAGATACTTTAGAGCTGTGTGATCCTGGGCAAGTCATTTTACGTCTATGGCCTAGCATGTAAGAGGCACTTCATAAATGTTCACACACTGATAAGGGGATGGAGAGCTTCCCTTGAAGCCCAGAAGATCTCAAGCCTCACCTCTGACACTGCTGTCAGTGGCTTGAGCAAGCTCAAAGACCTCTAAGTCATAGAAAGGAGCTGACCTGAAGTGATGAAGGGAGTTTCCTAAGCCAGGAAAATCATCATTCTGTTAAACGTGTTTTTGATCAAACTAATATTATCCAATGGCTCCTATTAGAACCAACTCTCTAAATATATATCATAGCTATTGTAGTTAAAGATGGTATGGCTATTTTATCCACGGATGTACATGGTATGACCCAAGGACTGGCATTGGTTTGTCTTTCAATGCTTCACATTTTCAACCACCATCCTGCTGGCTTGTGGTGGAGCAGCTGCTTACAAAAGTGTGTCACTGTTCACATTCTGCATCTTTGGCTTGTGGGCTGGATGTAAAAAACAAAAACAAAACCAAAACCATGACCCTCTTGGAGATGGACCATCCTAGGTTCAAATCTGGCCTCAGATTATGCCTAGCTGTGTGACCCGGGGCAAGTCACCCTCATTGCTTAGCCCTTATCACTCTTCTAACTTGGAACCAATACATAATATTGATTCTAAGACAGAAAGTTAAAGGTTTAAAAACAAAACAACCCCTACACTGGCTGCTGTCTACAAACACTGCACAATGGTGCTGGTTGCTTTATGATGTCTTTCAGTAAATCTTTTGCCCATCCTCTTTCTCTGCTCCTTGGCTTCCTCTGAGGCAGCCATGACCTCGGTATCTGTTGCCATCCATCTTCCTGTTCTTTAGGTTCTCTGTCCAGTATTCTGGCATAGGCCCTGCATTGCAAGATCAAGGCTGCTGGGATGGCTGCATTTTCATATTTCATCATGGGAATGAACCTTTGGCCACTTGGGGTTAAGAACTACTTATAGGGGATGCTGATAAAATTGTTCCAAAGGCCCAATGTGTCATCTCTGACAGATCTAAGTCTCACTGTCATAAGGGTCAGATCATGCTACAATTTTAGATTTCACATCCCAAATCATTTAAAGTACTGTGCTGTAAAAATGTAACTGTAAATGACTTTCCAAAAATGGGAATTGGTTCCAAATTTATGTTTAAAACTCCCACTAGTTCTAAATTCAATTCATGATTTATCTGAAGGCAGGAGGTCTCTTCACCAGCTGAACACCTTCAGAATTCTTCACTGTACAAGGCAGGGACAGCTTTTCATCCTTCAATCTATCTTCTGATTCCATCTTTCTGTTGACAGACAATAGCTGTTGTGTCAAGAAGTTATACACATAAGATCTAAAGTTCCTGATGATGTCTATGAATGGAAAATATCCCATTTGGAAACCTATCTTGGTTTGCCCATGTGTCACACTAGGATTGAGGACACTGTATAGAAAAGAAATAAGGTGCAAATCACCCTTTGTTTCATTTGGTTTAGGCCAAGCGTGGGGATGATAGATCTGATAATAGATTATAAGAGATGTATCAAAACTACTTCTTGAAGTGAGGAAGTGAGAAGAGTCCTGGATTCAGCATTAAAGGATTAGAGTTTGAATCCTGATTTTGTTCATTACTACCTATGTGCCAGTTTCTTCCCCTCTGGGCCTTGGTTTCCTATTCTAGGTGGACTGAGTGATCTCTGAGGTCATTTCGGATCCAATTCTATGAATCTACTTAATGTGACTATAAAAATGTGTTTTGGGGACTGCTGGATTTGAAAATTCACACTACTCCATGCTAGGAACTCTACAGATCAAAAAGTTGCTGGCAACATCTCCAGAGTGAGACCAACCTGTGGGATTTCCTAGAGGGCACAATAGATGGCTCCCTCTGGGGCTCCCCACAGTTCTTTTAAACCAGGCTGACCAGGGACGGGGCTCAGTGAGCTGGACTATTGTTGGCTCAACTATTTTCTGTCATTTCTTCACATTTCCTTTAGAGGATGTTCATTATTCCAATTCTGGTGACTTTTTGTATAAAAAAAAGGGAAAATGGCATGATTAATAGCTCCTTTTTGTGTCCCGTTCAGTTTCTTTCACTAGCAAAAGGTGAGGGGAAGAATAGCTTTAAAGAAAGACAATCCCTGCCAGCCAAAATATCCCTAGCAAAAAATGGGGCAGATGAGATAGGAACAAAGAGATGGGTCAAGGAGAATTTTCGCCAAGGTCCATCAAGAGTAGCATATAGGTCCATCAAGAGTAGCATATAACACTAATAGATTTTTTTCCCTCAAAGCTGATTAGAGAACAAATTCCCAGGACAGTTTAATCAACTTTAAATGTAACTTTATCTTCCCAGAACATTATGCAAGTTACCTACCATCCAAAGCAGCTTCTAAGACACCCCTAGCTCTTTTGTCTTTTTCCTTTTTAACATGAGAGGCAAGTTATCCTCGGCCTAAAAGTAGTATGAGATGCCAATAAATAAGTTGAAATCAAAACTGCAGAGCAGGAAAAGTGGACTACTGTATCTAGATAGAGCATTGAATACCTAAGGGTCAAACAGGATTCCTGCAACCAAGCTGAGGTGATCTCATCCAGGGAAAAGACCAAGAAAAATTGAGCTGCCCTAGCCCACCTTTTAATTTGAGACCTGTCAAATGAGAGTGAGTGTTAATTATTTGATTTGCAGAGTCCAAAGTGCCATCCATAGAACTTTTGTAACTGTAGGTGAAAACATGAACTGGAATCAAACTATGGAGGCATAAAAAGAGCTGGAGAGATGAGAAAACAGAACAGAAGGTAGAAGAAGACAAAGTAAGCAAAAGCCAATATGCTAAACAGGGCAAATACTCTAAGTATTTTCTATTCCAAGTCAAACGTGAATTCAGAAGAAGAGAGGGGAGAGATAATGGCCAAATATTTTTAGAATGTCTCATGGTAATCAATCTAGGGGTGTGATGAATTTCAATTTCCTTCTTTCTCTGTTCTTATTGGCGGGGCAAAGGGCAGGGATATTTTAATTTTTGCTATGATTTCTCACCAGCTGGAGTCTAGAGGTTTTTACTGAAAACTTGTGTGCTTTTCAAGAAGTGGTCAAAAAGACATTATCAAGGATATATGAGTGAAAAAGGGAATCAGGCTAGGCTGGACACATTGTGAAAATGAGAGATAATAGATGATCAGCCCAGGCAGCGGGTGGATATCCCACAAAACAAGAAGAGAATCATTGGGCAGATCCTCTATGGAGGGTTAGTGGGAAAGCATGAGCAAAAATGGCATAGGATGAGAGAGCCTCAAGGGGATGCAATTGGCACTAGCAGAGGGTGGTGCCCCTGCTGATGAAATCATGGGGGCGATATGAAGCTGGTGCATGTGCAAATGCTTGCTAAGATGGCGGCTCCATGAAAGGATGCCAGGAGACTGTTTCACAGAGAATCATATTGTCCTATAAGGGGAGCACCTTGAAGAGCCTGAAGCAGGCAGGGAGGTTCGGTTCCATTGGCTGGCCAAATATTGAAGCATTGAAGTTGATAAGACTTTTAGTGTTATGGACTGTTTGTGCAGCCTGGTGAAGCTTATTCTTTTTCAAAAGAATATTTTTAAGTGCAGAAAATACTTAGGATTGGGGGCAGCTGGGTAGCTCAGTGGATTGAGAACCAGGCCTAGAGACGGAAGGTCCTGGGTTCAAATCTGACCTCAGTCACTTCCCAGCTGTGTGACCCTGGGCAAGTCACTTAACCCCCATTGCCTAGCCCTTACCACTCTTCTGCCTTGGAGCCAATACTCAGTATTGACTCCAAGACGGAAGGTAAGGGCTTTAAAAAAAATACTTGGGATTACAATGGAAATGCCATTTTTTCCCCCCTCATTCAAGTTTATGGAACCCTCTGAAATCTTTCCATATACACCAGGCTAAAATTCCCAATCTAGAAGTCTTAAATCCTTGATCCAGAGCTAAAAAGGATCTCAAAGACAAACCCTCTAACTCTTTAGGTGAGGAAATTAAGGCTCCAGTAGGCTAAATAACCCAAGGGTACTCAAGTAAGCAGTGGAGTTAAGATTTGACACCAACACGTTGACTCCAGAAACAATGCTTTTTGTCTCACTGCCTCCCTAGCCAATTCCCCCTTAACTTCTTTTCTTTTCCTTTCACCCTTACCTTCCATCTCAGAATCAATATCATGTATTGGTTCCAAGGCAGAAGAGCAGTATGGTTTAGGCAATGGGGGTCAAGTGACTTGCCCAGGGTCACACAGCTGGGAAGTGTCTGAGGCCAGATTTGAACCTAGGACTTCCCATCTCTAGGCTTGGCTCTCCATCCACTGAGCCACCCAGCTGCCCCTATGTACGCTTTTAATGAAAAAAAAAAAGCAAGCTTTCATGGTTAATGTTGTCATAATCAAAGGAAGAAGGAGGCATCTGCCTCTGAGGCAAAGGAGGAAGCAAGAAGCATGCTCACCATGCATTTTCCAGGGAAGGATCCTATCCTAACAAGATTCTCTAAAATAGCTGTGAAATAGTGATTGCATAACCCCTTGGAGCTCTGGCACTCCCCAGAGGGTTGCAAGGGAACCAGATAGGGAAAGACTATCATAGCTCTCTTGAATTTAACCAGCCTGTACCCAATATGAGTGCAAAGAAGAAACCAGTTGCTGCAAACCAGATCCCAGTGAGCCCTGTGTGCTTATACTTTGAGAGGTAATGGCCTCTGACTGATCCTTACTCTATCAGTCTGAAAGCACCCTGACTTACCAAGTGTTCCCCCAATCAGTAATGATTCTGAGCCTCTTGGCAAGGCCAGGATGGCTGAACAGGGGGACTGCAATTAATCAGAAAGCATTTACTATGTGATAGGTACTGTGTTAGATACCAGGAACATAAACTGAAAAAAAAAAAAACAGTCCCTGCCCTCAGGGTGTGTACATTCTAATGACCATAGCATCCCTACAAACCCTACTAGTTCAGTTATTTCAGTCCTGTCCCAACTCTTTGTGACCTTATTTGGGATTTTCTCAGCAAAGATATTGAAAGGGCTTCCCATTTCTGTCTCCATCTCATTTTAGATGGAAACTGAGTCAGAGTTAAATGACTTGCCTAGTAAGTGTCTGAAGACAAATTTGAACTCGGGTCTTCCTGACTCTAGGCTCAGCATTTGGTCCACTGTACCACCTAGTCATTCAACCCTTAAGGAGCTGACCCCTTGCTCTGTGGCCTTTTGGCATTGCATAATTTTTCTGATCCTAAACTTGTCCCTTCCTCTCTGTCTACTGAGCTGGACAAGCCCATTCAGTAGACTTCTTCTCTTAACTGCCTTTTTCCAAAATTTTTTAGCCCCATTTTAGCCCCATCCTAGCCCCGAGGAGGCTCTCAGCTGTTACAACTCATTAGTTTTCTCTAGCAATGGCCTGGCCCCTGGCCCCTGTCCCCCTTCCTGCTACCTAACATGGAGACCTGAAAAGGAAGACAAGTCGTCTATATTGGACTCAAGAGTTTCAGGGGTACAAGCTTCTTTTTCTGTTCTTTTTGGCATTAAGTTCAGAATAAAAATTAATTAAAAGGAAACTGCATCTGCCCGGGTTCTACTTGAGTGTTTTTACAGATTGTCTGTGATTCTGCCTTCAACACACCTTCAGCACCCTAGCAGAGCTCCTTCTCCCTTTTATCCCTGATTCCCCAAGCTGCAGATGCCTTAAAAAACCTGCCCAGGGACTCAATATACAGACAGGTCTTCCTGGTGACAAAGTCAGCCCCTTGAATGTACTTTTTTTTTGTAATCCCATTGCTTAACTCCCAATAATCAGGTAATCCATGTTTGTTGATTGACTTTGATTGAGATAGCACTGACGGACAATGAGGTCTCAGTGAAGATGAGGGCAGAAAATCAAATTACAGCCCACCTGGGGAGTTCTACAGATCAGCATATAAGCTTATGACAAAGGGCCAAGAGAGAAAGAGTCCCCAAAAGCCAGGGAGAGTAGATGGATTAAAGGCAGCAATTTCTGGCTAAACTAGAGAGCAAGGAAAACAGGTCATAAATGTATTATTTGGCCCATAGCCTGAGAGGCAGCAGTGAGTTCTACGGAAAAGGGTAGCAGGATGATGGACCTCAGCTCAACGGTTGTTTCCCATATATAAGAGTTGGCTGACCTTGGGCAATTCTCTTAAACTCTCTGGGCCTCAGTTTCCTCATTGGCAAAATGGGCATAAGAGTACTTACCTCCTAGGAGCATGAGGATCAAGTGATATAATCTACTAGAGCCTTTGCAAACCTTAAAGTACTGAATGAAGAGATTATGATGATGGTGATGATGATGATCTCAACAGAAAACAAATGGGGGAAAATTCAGTGAGATGAGCTGTTTGAACAAAAACAGAAAACGAAACCCTAAGATCATCAATTATGGTATTCAGGGTGGCTGAGTTCTCATGTCGACAATCATCTGTGTTTGGATGGATGGATATTACCTGTGTATATTTTCAACCTGAAAAACTCACATGAAGTATCTAATGTCCAGAATTCATGCCAGTACAGGGTTCTATATCCAATCTAACCCCAACAAGCATAAGAATATTGGGTGTTTTAGAGTTTTTTAGAACTTGGAAATAATCAAACAAAAGACAAAACTAAGCTACCAGCTCATACATTGATGTAACAGAATTCATACTTCCCAGAACATCTTTTCACCAATAAGTACTGCAATGCTACTCTGAATGGGCTGTTGAAGTCAGTAGTGTCCAAGCGATCACTTGATTAAGGAATATTTTTATTTCCCTAAAATATCTCTAGCAACAGTAAAATGAAAAGAAATACAAAAGCAAAATATTTATAACAAGTAGTTTTTTGATCCTTCATTTCTCTTCAACTTCAGACTAGCTCATGACTCTCCAGACCACTCCTCCACCTCCACCCACAAGGGACTGACATCTCCCACTGGCAATGCCTCCTCCTCAGCAGCTTCTTCTTTTATTTTCTATTAAAAAAAAAAACAAACCTCTCACCTTCCATCTTGAAAACAATACTATGTACTGGTTCCAAGGCAGTAGAGCAGTAGGGGCTAGGCCATGGAGATTAAGTGACTTGCCCAGGGCCACAGGACCTCCAGTCTCTAGGCCTGGCTCTCAATCCACTGAGTTAACCAGCTGCCCCCTAAATATATATATATATATATATATTTTTTTTTTAAACCCTTACCTTCTGTCTTGGAATCAATACTGTGTATCAACTCCAAGGCAGAAGAGTGGTAAGGGCTAGGCCATGGGGGTCAAGTGACTTACCCAGGGTCACACAGCTGGAAAGTGTCTGAGGCCAGATTTGAACCCAGGACCTCCCGTCTCTAGGCCTGGCTCTCAATCCACTGAGCTACCCCCTAAATATATTTTATATTTCATTTTCTGTGCACTTGTTGAGAATGAATTACTTAAAGAGGATGACTGTTTAGTTTTTTGTCTCTACATCCCCAAAACTAGTACAGTACTTGTCCCATTCAATCATAGGCATTTAAAAATACTCATTAGATAAATAATACAAATCCAAGAATGGAAATATTTATTCCAATTAGTTTTAAAGAATTAGAGTCACATTTATGCCAAGCTGACAGTCATCCCAGAATGATCTCCCTCTGCTTTTCCATGGTCTCCGTGAAACAAGCATAGCACCAGGGCCAGAATCCTTTGGGCCAGTCCTACCTGAGAGCTCTGCAGGAGGCCCTCACATCTCTACAGCATGAGAAAAGCTAAATTGTCCACAAAACTAAAGCCCCATTTCACCATTATTCTGGTTCAATGCCAATCTTCTCCGAAAGGGGAATGGGGATAAGGCTTTCTTCTTCACTGGCTTTGTCATACCTAGTCTGTGGATTCCTTCATCCTTGATGCAGCAACTTTCATTATTTTTATTGATTTTTGGTCCATGCACAAGGCATTTAAAAGTTTTATATTCATATCAGTTGGTAAGCTTTATAACACTTGATTCATACCTCAAAATCAACAAAACTACTACTTGGACAACTGCACGAGCAAACAAACTGTACTGGCTCTAATTAAATAGTGGAAATAAAACCTAATTATACATTAAAGGGTATGCAGCTGATGGCCACAGGCCTGGAATGTAGATCTAGTCCTGGACTTTTCTCATTTCTAGACCATACTATGACCTCTTTTTTTCATGCTATGACCTTCTTGTAGGTTTTTAAGAAAGGAGAGGGAGAAAGGAAGAGATCTGTTCATGAGAGTCCAATTTTAAAATAACCAATGTAACACAGCAATCTGTACAAAGGGATTCTTTAAAAAAAAATACATACAAAATACCAGCTTTCTCTTACACAGCCAATAGCATCGAAGACCAGTGTCTAAGAGAAAACTCTTATTAACACTGATTGCTTTCTCATTTGGTCTACACTGCTGGGGCTCACAAACTGTGCTAATGCATTCTTCCTAAGTGCTTGCAGCCCATAGTAAATGGGTCATAGTACCTGAATGCAAAGGGCCAATTTCTTAGCTAAAAAATATTCCATGGCAAGCATGTACTTAAGAGAATAGGCTCCAGAGGAAGAGAGAAGAGAGAGTGAGAGGCAGAGACACAGACAGAGACAGAGACAAAGATGGGTATATACTTGCGTTTATTAGACTCACCATGTCTTGCAAAAGGGTTGAGATCTACACCCTCCATCTTAATGCTATTGGAGCTGAGATTTGGCAGCGGTGTCATATTAGTCTCCGAAAACTGTTTGGAAGAACTCTGTGTTGTTTTTGGATACTCCTTGCCATTTATGTTCTCCTTCAGAGTATCAATAGTTTTGAAGGAGGGAGACATATAGAGGGTTTCTACAGAAGCCTGGGATTTACGGAAAAAAGCCTGAGATCTTTGGAAGAAAGGATCTGATTTTGAGACCCTTAAGTTGGCATTGACAACTTCTTCTCTCCCCGATGGCCAAAGACCCTGCAAAGTTTCCAAGGCATCACAATTTTTCTGAGGCGAATGATGTTCTAGAGATTGCTGCATAGTGTTTTCCATTGCAAAATTTGATAAGGGGAGTCGGTCAATGCCCAAACTGTCTAGCCTCTTGCCCAAGCTCAAATTCGTATGCAGAGATGGACTTTTCCCCAAAGGAACAGGTACTGCATCTGGAAAATAACCAACAAGAATGATGGTTTGAGAATGAAAGCTGCCATGCTCTATTTCCTACCATAACAAGGATAATTCTATTGCCCTAAATGTAGTTTTCTAGCCTAGATGGGAATATTTCTAATTTTCCTGCTTATTATATAAATGATTATTACTATTCTTCACTTCTGTCTCCTGTCATTTTTGATTCAAGTTATTCTTGAATACACACAACACCATATCACTTTACAAGTGGGAATACTGAAACCCAGAAAAATGAAATGGCCCCTTTCCCATAGTGGTAGAGCCGGGGTCTGAACCAGTTGAAGACAGGAGATTCTAAAGAGAAAGACGCATTTGGATAATGAATAGCTAGATCAGAATAGCAGGTATAATACAACAGGAAGAATAGTCAAGAGAACCTATCATCATTCATAGGAGACAATATCCAAGAAAAAAGTCAGAAATAAAATCTACGACCTCAAAGATCTGTATACAAAAGTACAGCTCCTGAGTAATGAATAGAGTAAACTAGAGATCTGAATGACAAGAGGCAAATCTGACTTCATAGAGATCAGAACAACCTGACAGAATAAGATTCATAAGGAGAATATACCACATTCAAAGGGAACAGAATATATAAAAGAGAATGACTAGTGTTGTGCATTGAGGGTATATATGCATAGGAGCAAATTCAGGATTCTTAGGGTAGAAGATATAGTGGAGGGCACTTGGATGAGAATCAATGGTGAAGCAAAGTAGTTACAAAGATATAATACAAACCACTTGTACAGAAGGAAGCAGGAGATGAAGACTTGGGAAAACATATCACAAATCCAGTATGGGAGCATGATATTGTAGTGATGGGAGATTTCAATTATCTAAACATATGTTGGTGTTCTTTCTCTGCCAAAGGAAGAGAAACTAATAGATTTGTGACTTGCCATAATGATAATTTTGTTTCTCAAACAGCGAAGGAAGCCACAAGAGGAATAGCTATTCTGAGCCTTTTTCTTTTGGAAAAACAAAAACAAAAAAACAAAAACAAAAACAAATCCCAAACCTTACCTTCCATCTTAGAATCTAGACAATTGGGGTTGTGACTTGCCCTGGATCACAACAGCTAGGAAATGTCAGAGGCCAGATCTAATCTCAGACCTCTCATGTCCAGATCTTCTTTCTGTCTACTGAGACACCTAGCTTCCCCTGAACCTTATTCTTTCTTAATAAAGATATTTTATTTTACCAGTTATATGTAATATCAATTTTCCACATAAGTTTTCTGAAGTTATATAATCCAAATTGTCTCTCTCCCTTCCTTCCTTCCCTCCCTCTTCCTGGAGATAGTAAGCAATTTGATCCATATTGTTCTTTTTTGTAAGAGAATAAATATGTAAATGCAAAATCTCAAAATAAAAACCCAAATAAACTAAAGTGAAAAATAGTATGCTTTGATCTGTATTCCAACACCAACAGTTCTTTCTCTGGAGGTAGAGAGCATTCTTTGTCATTAATCTTCCAGAATTGTCCTGGGTTACTGCATTGCTGAAAGTAGCTGAGTCTTTCACAGTTCCACATCATTCCATAAAATTGCTGTTACTGCATACAATGTTCTCCTGGTTCTGCTTATTTCATTCTGCATCAGTTCACATAGGTCATTTCATCTTTTTCTAAAATCATCTTGTTCATTGTTTCTTACAACATAATAGTATTCCATCATCATCATGTACCACAATTTGTTCAGCCATTCCTCAATTGATGGACATTTCCTTAATTTCCAATTCTTCACCACTACAAAAAGAGTTGCTATAAATATTTTTGTACAAGTAGGTCCTTTTCCCACTTAAAAAAATCTCTTTGGAATATAGGCCTAGTAGTGGTATTATTGGATTGGAAATGGTATGCCCTCCAGAATGGTTGAATCAGTTCATAACTCCACCAACAATGCATTAGTTTCCTAATTTTGCTACATCCCCTCCAACATTTATCATTTTCTTTTCTGTCATATTGGTCAATCTGCTAGGTGTGAAGTGGCACCTCAGAGTTGTTTTAATTTTCATTTCTCTAATCAAGAGTGTAGCATACCAGGCATCTTAGCATCTTGGAAGTATGATTGATGTATTGATATTGTATCCTGTATATTCATTTACCAAACACATGGTCAGATCACTTGATGTTCATTGTATGGAAAGGGACAGTCCAAAGGATGGGCAAATTCCTGGGCTGGGCCTTGACAGCCACACTGCCCTGGCTCGGAGTACATTCATTTGCAAAGGGCAGGTTGAATTAATCTCCTCCTCTTTGATTCCGGCATTGTCAATGCTACCAATGTAAAAACCTATGTCATGTTATGTATTCGTTGATCACCGCCCAATCCACATTCCTAAAACCTCCAATAAATCCTGGGGAACAAGTGCGAATCTCTCTCTTACTTTCCTGAATCTTCTAACTGCTCTGTCCTATCTTTTCCTTCTGATCTCTCTTTCCTCGCAATGCTGTCGCCCCCCGCCCCCCATGCTTCCTATTAATGCTCGGACTCTCTTGTCCATAGGAGGCATTAAGGAGTCGTTACTTCCCACGTGTTTTCTTATTCCTCATGTTTCCCTTTAATTAATTATCCAAGGGAAATATTAAGGAGTTCATGCCACTCCCCATGTGTTTTAACTTGTTGTTTCTGAGTCTTTATTATTTGCCTATTTCCTTAGTCTCCCTTCTCCTTCTTGGGTTATCACCCACAGGTAAAAATATATAGGGACTGCAGGCCGGTCCTTATAAAGAGCAATTTAGGATTTTTTTCCCACATGTTTGTTGATAACTTTGATTTCTTCATTTGTAAACTTTAATTTCTTCATTTGTAAACTATTTTTTCGTATCCTTTGACCATTTGTAAATTGGGGAATGGCTTATATACTTATAAAATTGACTTTGTTCTCTATGTTTTTGAGAAATTAAGCCTTTATCAAAGAAATTTGTTAAAAATATTTTCCCCCAGTTTGATGTTTCCCTTCTAATCTTGGTTACATTGCATTTGTTTGTACAAAAAAATCTTTTAATTTAATATAGTAAAAATTATTCATTTTATATCTTTTAATGTTCTCTCTCTTGTTTGGTCATAAAACCTTCCCTTTTCCATGAATCTGCCAGGTAAACTATATTATGTTCCCCTAATTTACTTGTGGTATCATCCTTTATGTCTAAGTCTCATTTTGACCTTATTTTGATATAGGGTATGAGATATTGGTTTATACATAATTTCTGCCATCCTGTTTTCCAGTTTTCCCAGCAGTTTTTGTCAAATAGTGAGTTCTTATCTCAAAAACTGGAATCTTTGGTTGAACCTTATTCTTAAAAATAAGCAGGAGCTTAATGATGAAGTAAAAATTACTGGAGCTTTGGAGGCAAGTGACCACTCAATCACAGGGAGCAGGAAAACTGAGGATAGTTTGATGTGCATCCTTAATCCTGAGAGGGCCACATCTGAAGTGCTCAGTAGAAGCTGGCCCAAATGGAATGGGTAGCTCTCATAGATGAAATTCTGAAGATCTGAGCAGACATGCTGAAGAAGATGAAGAGGAGGTACTGTATAGATCAATGTGGATACTCAGGAAACTCAGATTTTTAAGATATATAGAGAAGGTGGAAGCAAGGGCCTCTATAATTTAGAATGAGTAAAAAAGGTTATTTCAATCCTATGGGAGCTAAGAGTGACCACAAATGCCAAGGACAACCAAAAAACAGGATTTTAAAATTTGTTTTAATAGTAATACAGAGCAAGAGAAAGCTTAAAGAATGAATAACACTGCTATTAATGACACACGAGAAGATAGCAATGAGGGACAATGTCACCTACTCTTATTTATTTGTTTTCTCTTCCAAGGAGAATTATCTTTGGACTGAGGAGGATACAACAAAATGGTTATCAGTAAGAATAAAATGAGTTGGGGGCAGCTGGGTAGCTCAGTGGATTGAGAACCAGGCCTGGAGATGGGAGGTGCTAGGTTCAAATCTGGCCTCAGACACTTCCCAGCTGTGTGACCCTGGGTACAATTCACCTGGCCCACTTAGAGGAACTACATCCAGAGTTCTGAAATAAGATATAGGTCTGATGCTGAGCCATTGTGGGGGATCCTGGGAAAATCTTTTCTCCTTACTGTAACAGCAAACTGGGAAAGAAGAAGTGGCAAGGAGATTCATCATGGTCTTTTAAGTGCACTGCTGTTCTGCTCTCTCAACAGTTTGGCTCTTACTCTGTAGTAAGCATACTGGAATGAGTTGCAGAATGTCTGTTACTAGCCCCAGATCAAGGGGCAGGCCCTTCACTTAGACACCATCATGACTTTCTGGAAGCAAGCTCCCAGGCTTTTCTACATGGACTAGTAGCAGGCACAGCATACTGGGCATGTTTGTTGGATGGCGTTCCTTTGGCCAGCTCTGTTTTCAGTAACTAAGGAAGGTAAAGGTGGAATGTTCATCAATGTGAGGATGGCACAGTCCAAGGGGGCAATAGGCTTTTCAAGCAAGGCCAAGCTAGCTCACAACATGGAATGAGAATTAATATCAATGCATGAAATGGCAAAGTCAAGATGAAAAAATATCTCCCCAGGCTAGAACAATGGCTTAAAACTTACCAACTGAAACCAAATGAGGATCAATAAAGAGTCCCTACCTGGGTTCCAAAAATTAGTTTCACAAACAAGAACTGAGGGATGTGTAGATAGAAAACAGCTACTGTAAAAAAGCTCCATGAGTTTAGAGTCAATAGCATAGCATGGCCCCCCAAATTATATCACAACCTTAAGCTTCCTTAAGAAAAAGCTACTTATTCAGTACCATCCCAATCAATTAAACTGCCAAAAAATCCTCTTACTGAGGTAGAAAAAAGTAATAAGACATGGAAAATATTTTTAAAATAAAATTATATTCAAAAAATAAGAAAATTCATTTGGAAGAACAAAAGATCAAGAATAGCAGAAGAATCAATGGAAAAATGTAAAAGAAAGAGGTTTATCAGTATCAGACTTTAAACTGTATTATAAAGCAGTAGTTATAAAACTATCTGGAACTGGCCAAGAAATATAAAGGTAAATCAGTGGGACAGAGCAGACATATAACAAATGGTAGTAAACGATTATGGTAACCTTGCATTTGACTACAACAACAACAATCTCAAACAGATCCTGGCTATTGATATAAGAAATCACTATTTTGGTAAAAAATTGCTGGGACAACTGGAAAGCAGTTTGGCAGAAACTATATATAGACCAAAATTTTATACCATTCACTAAGATAAGATCAAAATGGATACATGATCTAGAAATAAAAGGAGATATAAGGAAATTAGAAGAATGGGGAGCATATTACCTATCAGATTTATGGATAGGAGAGAAATTTATGAGTAAACAAGAGATGGAGAATATCGTGAGACATAAATGGATAATTTTATGGACATTAAATTGAAAAGGTTTTGTACAAATAAAACAAACCTTGCCAAGATTGGAAGGAAATCAGGAATAAAATTTTCATAGACAATCTCTCAGATAGAGGAGTCATATCTAAAATGTGTAGAGAATTTTATCAAATTATGGGAATAAGAGCTATTTCCCCAATTGATAAATGAGCAAAAGAATGGTTTTTAGATGAAGAGACCAAAGCCATATATAGGAACTTGAAAAAAATATTCTAAATTACCACTGATTAGAGAAATGCAAACAAAAACCATTCAGAGGTATCACTTCACATTCGTCAGATTGACTAAAATGACAAATATTGGAGGGAATGTGGAAAAACATGGACATTAATACATTGTTGATAGAAATGTGAACTGATTCAACCACTTTAGAGAACAATTTGGAATTATGCTCAGAGAGCTATAAATCTGTATATATTCTTAGAACACTGCTAAGTCTATTTCCTAGGAAGATCAGGGAAAAAGGAAAAGAACCTATATGTTCCAAAATATTTATAGTATTTTATTTATTTATTTATTGTTAAATTTATTATTATTATCATATTATTATTAAATATTTATTCATTGTGGAGGCAAAGAACTGTAAATTGAGGAGATGTTTGTCATCCCCATCCAATGGGGAATGTTGAAACAAATTATAGTATATGATTGTGATGGAATACTACTGTACCATAAGAAACAATGAGAACTACATGAACTACATAAGATAATGAAGAGTGAAATGAGTAAACCCAAGAGAACATTATCTACAGCTATGGATTTAATATTTGAAAAATAATTTGTGAATGTTCACCTCCAGAGAATGAATTGAAAAATGGAAACACAAAAGATATAATCTGTATAGACAAATCTGTTTACCCTCTATGTGGGTGGATGGGGCTGAATAAAAAAAAAAAAAACTTTTTTAAGGAAAAAATTGTGAAGGAATGAAGGGTCATAGTTCTGCTCTTCTCAATCAATCAATATTTATTAAGTTCCTACTATGTGCCAGGTTCTGTGCTAGGCCCTGAGAGATAAAAAAGAGGCAAAAGACAGTACCTGCCCTCAAGTTGTTTACAATCTGCTCTGTCCTTGTCAGGCCACTTCTAGAGTCCTATGCTCCCTCTAAGCTTAGGAATGAAGGAGAAACAACTTCAGTGCATAAAGGAGAAGGATCAGATAAAAGAACAAGGAGTGTTTATTCTGGAGAAGAAAGGATTTCAGGGAGTTAAGAGAGCTGGCTTTAAGAACTTGAATAGTCATCAGATGAAACAGGGATTGGACTTAGTCTGTTTAGCCCCAGAAAGCTAAACCAGGAAAAATGGGTCAAGCTGCAGTTAGATATAGGTTGTCTCTTTCAACTGAATGGAAGTTCCTTGATGGGTGCTAACATCATTCCCTTTTTGCTTCTGTCTCCTTAGCACCCAGCCAACATGATGAGACCATGAATAAAGTATTTCTTGATCTCTGAGAGAGAAGCCTTCCAACACTGAAAAGTCTCCCCAATGTAATGCAATGCCCCAGGAACTTGGGGCTTCCCCATTATTGGAGGCCTTCAAGCAGAGATTGGAAGAGTACTTTGGGGGAGACTAAAGAAGGGGAGGAGTTAGGCCAAGTACAGTTTGGGCAAGAGGAAGGGCTCCTCACTTGGGGTCCCGTAAACTTGTTTTAAAAAATATTGTAATGACAATAATAAAGTATGTTCCTTCTTATTCCTATTTATTTTATTT
The DNA here is from genome assembly GCF_027887165.1 of Monodelphis domestica. Taxonomy (NCBI): domain Eukaryota; kingdom Metazoa; phylum Chordata; class Mammalia; order Didelphimorphia; family Didelphidae; genus Monodelphis; species Monodelphis domestica. The sequence goes on from NC_077231.1 coordinate 103,143,444, forward strand.
CATGAATTTTTAAAGACATTCAGAGAATGGCTCCATCCATAAGTTTACTCAAACTGCCCCAAAGGGGTTCAATGACACAAGAAAAGTCAAGAATCCCTAAACTAGATGACCCCAGAGATCCATTTGAACTCAGAAAGTTCATAAAGATAATTCTGCAAAGCCAATGCATTTGCCTCTGGAAGTGAAGTAAGCCATTAGAGCCACAATTGGCCATTTGGCTGTTGCCATCTCCCTGTCTTTCTCTCTGAAGTTATTAGGCAAGGCAAGACAAGTTCCAAGGAAAGGCTGGTGTTGTTTTTTTTTAAACCCTTACCTTCCATCTTAGAGTCAATATTGATTCCAAAGCAGAAGAGTGCAATGGAGGTTACATGACTTGCTCAAGGTCACACAGTTAGGAAGTATCTGAGGCCAGAGTTGAACCCAGGACGTCCAGTGTCTGGACCTGGCTCTCAATCCTCACTGTTCTGATAACTTACCCATTAATTCTGAGAGTTCTCCCTTCACCATCTCACTGTCTCTGTTTCTCCTGATCCCATTTCAAACCATTATATTCTTAATTCCTCCCAAATTCACTTCTTCTACAAAATAACATGGAAGGAAATGGGTCCACAGCACTACCACACACTTCTCTACCTGCAGATAGAAACTCAAGGCTACAGACAACTTTCCCCACATGCTATAAAAACAACATAAAACTTTAAAAACTGCTGGGCAGATGTCATCTTTTCCCACAATTATCACAAAGGAGCATCATGTCTATAAGAGTCAGTATGAACTTATTAGTCTGATACTGCAGGGAGCTGCAGGGGGGAGATCTACCTTTAATTCATTTTTACTATCAGTCACATAAGCATTAGAAATAAGAGGAGAGGAAGGGAAAGACCTGCCTATCAAAGGCAGAGGAAGGAGAATGAATGGGTCAATATGCATCTATGACAAGCAATTAGGTTCTATGAAAAAGTTCATTTTCTAGGAGAAAGAAGAAAATGAGACATTTATTCCAATAGACACACATCTGTAAGAGAACTGAAATTGAATGTGAGGCTGGCCTAGGAATGCCTATTTGTATATGAATCATTTGTCTTTGTCATCACTTCTCAGCCCTATCCTTGCCATCAATCTAAACACCAAGGCATTCCAACAATTCCATACAACTGTGAGAAGAAAAGAAATGGAATTAGAGAAACTAAGGGAGAAAGAAGGGAATGGTTGAAGGGAGGCCTACCATCCAGCACAAAGTTCCAAAGGGCAAAATACAAGAATAAAATGAACTGTTTACCCACTGAAACCAAAAGGAATCATGCTATCTTGTCTGCATTCTATTTTTGTTATTGTTTAGTCTTTTCAGTCATGTCTGACTCTTCATGACCCTGATTTAGGGTTTTCTTGGTAAAAATACTGGAGTAGTTGTTTGCCATTTCCTTCTTCAGTTCATTTTATAGATGAAGAAACTGAGGCAAATGGAGTGAAGTGACTTGCCCAAAGTCACCTAGCTAGTGAGTGTCCAACTCAGATCTTGCTGACTCCAGACCCAGCACTTTTACTACTGCATTACCCAGCTGCCCCAGCATATTCTATATTGATCCCATATGAATTCACCTATTATAAATGTCAGTGGCACTTTGGATTTTTTTTTTTGTTTTGTGTTAACTTTTTTTTTTCAGTTACACATACAAACAATTTCTGATCGTTGTTTTCTGACATTTTATGATTCAGAGTAAAAAATAAAAAGAAAGTTAAAAAAAGTCACTCTCCTGAGCTGAGAGCCCTCCCCATGCATATAGACTACAAATTCAGCCTGTAGCTGGCATGAGCATCAAGCTTTAGACCAAGGCAGTGCTGGCTGATCCTGCTCCCTTTCTTCTGGACCCCTTAGAGAGGCACCTAAATCAATACATGTTGTTGTGAGTAGTTATAGGCTATGAATTCTATCTAAGAAGGAAGCAAAGTATACTCCCATCATTGTCATGTCAAAGAGGGCTCACTGACCACTTGTTTCAAGTCTGGGTGTGAGTACCAAGAAATTTGTCCTTAGTATGACCACCTGACTCACTTTTCTGAGCGGGAAGGACAAGACGGGAGTTGGAGAAAGCAGCTCACGCCCACCTTCTTTCAAATGCAGGTGGGTGCAGAAATTAAGGGAAAATGGTTCTTGGAGAAAACCAAGCTGAGCATCAGAGTACAGTGTGAGTCTACTGAAAGAAGATAAGAGTCAGTCAGGGAAAGATCTAGACCTTTCACAAGCCACAGATGACGATGATGGCTGCTTCTGACAATCCTTTATTATCTATTTGTTGTATTCCACTTTTCTGTGACCTCTAGAGCCAAGATGTCCAATGGAAATATTCAGTGTTTATTTGCTGTACTGAATTTTCTGTTTTATAGATTTTATAATATCACATAAGTTAATCTATTGAGTTTCTGAATAACCAGGTAGTTCTAAATATAAAGGCAAAGAGAAAGAGGCCAATTAGCAAACTGAGTATTGTGCTGGGTACTGCTGAGCTAAGGATTGTGTTCTATGTAAAGGGTGACAAAGAGTTCTAAGATGCAGCATCTCACCTCAAGGGGCTTTTAATCTTGTCAGGAAAGAGAAGACATATATACAAGCAAAGAGGGTAGAACAAGTGACCAGTTTCATTTCACATGAATAGCTTAATGAAAACATTTTATAAACTCAACTTTTTAAAAAGTAATCTTAAAGGTAAAGTTACTTCCTCTAAGAAAAAAGCATTTTCCATCTTCCTTTTGGCTGGGTGCTAATTCAGCAAATAACATGGAACAATATTGGACCAACAGTATTGAAATTCAAAATGTCAGGGAAAGCTACTTCTAAATGTGTTTGACTTTTCCATTCCTGATGGTCATCATTGCCCTACCATTCAAGAGAAAAATGAGGCAATCTTTACAAATTCCACCACAAGGCAATTCCTTTCTCCTAAAGATTTTTGGAAAAGATGAGTCAAAATTTCAAGGATCTTTAATTAAGTAAGAGTAGATCTATCTTTTTTTAGCCCTTACCTTCTGTTTTAGGATTGATAGTAGGTATTAGTTCCAAAGCAGAAGTGTGTTAAGTGACTTGTTCAGAGCCATACAGCTAGGAAGTGTCTGAGGACAAATTTGAACTCAGAACTTCTCTAGATCTGGCTTTCTATCCTCCTAGGCACCTAGCCACCCCTGAAAATATTATTAAACTGAAGCAAGCATTCTTTCTGGGGTGCTAGGTTCAGAAAGTTCCACTATGGAGTGACCAAATTTTTGGTGAAAAGCCTCTCTAGTAATGAGGCTGGTCCCTGAAGGTCAGCTCACACACAGCCTTCCTAGCTTCTCAAGGACCCATGGGAGTTTTTGCTTCACCCACAGCCCTTTCTAGAACAGGAAAAAAATGATGGATTTGGAGCTAGAGGTTATGGGCTCAAATCTCAGCTTTGCCACTTACTATCTGTTCACTTTGGATAAAACATTTCCTGTCTCTGGGCCTCAGCTCTTTTTTTTTTTTAATAGATTAATTCCAAGACAACTAGATAGTATAGAAGACTGAATTCTATTTTTTTAATTTTATAGTATTTTATTTGATCATTTCCATGCATTATTCATTAAAGACAAAGATAATTTTCTTTTCCTTCCCCCCACCCCCTGTAGCCGACGCATGATTCCACTGGGTATCACATGTGTTCTTGATTCGAACCCATTGCCATGTTGTTAATATTTGCATTAGAGTGTTCGTTTAGAGTCTCTCCTCTGTCATGTCCCCTCAGCCATTGTAGTCAGGCAGTTGCTTTTCCTCAGTGTTTCTACTCCCACAGTTTATCCTCTGCTTATGGATAGTGTTTTTTCTCCTAGATCCCTGCAGATTGTTCAGGAACATTGCATTGACACTAATGGAGAAGTCCATTACGTTCGATTATTGGGCCTCAGCTCTTCCATGTGTAGAATGAGGAGGCTGGAAAAGATGGCCTCTAAGTTTATGATCCTACAGTTCATTCATAGGGCAATTTTCTCAGAATAATGGAGACACTGGGAGGGGACTGTAGGCAGGGGGACCTATGAGCAATAAAAGATGCATTCCCAAACCTTGAGTGGCTTACAACTTAGCTGTGGAGATCATGTATCACATGATCATCTAGGACAAATCAGGCATCCCAGCACTCTGGAAAAGAGAACTGAATGACCACAGTGGGGATAGAATTCACTGGAGAAGACTTCCTGAAGATGTTTAATTATCTAAGACTTATCAGGAAATGAACATGGCTCAGAAATCAAGGATACAGCCTGACTGAAAAGGCATTTCAGCTGGGGAAACAGAATGAGCCAAAGGGCTGGAGATGGGATGTAGGAGTTTATGTACCAAGGAAGACAACTGATCAATTAGGTTGGCCAGAGGCTGGATGGACCAATGTGGAGCCAGGTATGGGAAACCAGTCAGCGGGGCTCTTGGATGGAAACCAAGGAGCCTGGATTTATGATGATAAGCAATGAGGAGCCACTGGAGAGACCTTTTTGAGGCAGTGGAGTGACATGATAAAACAGTATATGAGGAATATTATTCCTGTAGCCTTTTATTGGAAGAACTGAAGCAGAGAGATCGCAGAACTGAGGAAACCCACAAAAGGTTATTGTTATCATTCAAGTTTTAAGAGTCCTCTTCTACTGCCCTGCTGAGTAGTGTTCAAAGAACTAAGAAAAGCAAAAACAGGTCCTGCCCTCAAAAAGGTCACATTCTGGGGTCAGCTGGGTGGCTCAGTGGATTGAGAGCTAGGCCTAGAGAAGGGAGGTTCTAGGTTCCAGGCTGGCCTCAGACACTTCCCGGCTGTGTGACCCTGGGCAAGTCACTTAACCTCCATGGCCTAGCCCTGACCACTCTTCTGCCTTGGAACACAGTACTGATTCTCAGATGAAAGGTAAACGTTTGGGGGGTGGGGGAGAAGGGATCACATTCGGATGAGGGAGACAACATGTAGATAATATGATGCCTATAAGAATCATTAGAATGTAACTACCTTGAGAACAAAGATTTATTTCATTCCTATCTTTTTTTTCACCCCCAAAACCTAGCATAATCCCTGGTATGCAGTAGATATTTAATAATTAATGCTACTTGGTGGCTTGATTGATGCATAATAGAATTTCAAACCTGAAAGGACTCCTAGGGAAGATCTAATCTATTCCTCTTGTTTTACAGATGCTTGTTTAAAGAATATGATGAGAGTAGCTGTGAAGGAACTTCAGTTTTGAATTTGAGTGAAAGAAACTTGCTTGTAAGCTCTGCAAATACTCTCATGGTGCTTTTTTCATTTCTCTGTAACGTTTCCACAGCCTTGTTTCAGGTACTATAATCAGTGTGTGCTATTTTATATGCCATCATATTGTGAATCTAATAATAGGTGTTACATTCCTATGGAGCGCTTGCTGTGACCAATTCTTCTATTAGTAAGATAAATAGTATCCTATTACAGATTACAAAACAGAGAGCTGGCAAGCAGGACATGAGATAAACGCTGAAATGTATCTTGCACTGGTTCAAGCCTACCTCTGGAACTCTTCTTCAGTTAATTCCTCTCCTCTTTCTGTGGCAAGAATCTGTCCCTAGCCCCCTTTCTCTAACTATCCTTGCTCCCTGCCCATCTCCCCCAGGCCCCTGGATCCAGTTCTCTGCCCCGTTCAGATGGCCCTCCAGTCTATGGATGTGCAGCCTCTTTGGAGCTCTCCCCTGAGTTCCAATATCAATTTTCTTTAGGCGGCTGCCAAACACAGTCCTCTAAGGTGAGACTGACTGCAGAACTAAAGAGCTCCAGGGGCTTCCTCTTGCCTCTAAACTCTTCCATTTGGTTTCAAAGCTTCTTTGCCAGCTGGCCCCAGCTCACCTTTCCAGGCTCTTCACCCATTAGCTTGGAGAAGCTTCTCCCCACCCTAGAATGTGCTCCCTGGACCACCTCCACTGTAGAGACTCCCTCATCTCCTTCAAAGCTCAGCTCAAGGGGCACCTGCTGCAAGAGCACCCTCCTGGTCCCCTCTGTCACTAGTGATCCCATTTATATTTATATTCAAGGCCTGGGTTGTTTTTCCTGGGGGGGAGGGGGGAGAAGCTGCTGGAGTCTTCAGCTCTATATTGCTAGCACCATGGCGCATAGTAGGCTCTTCCAGAACTGAGCAAAGCATCTTTTTCCTCAGACATTCTTCTCCCTATATCTCTTGTTCTGCTTCCCTGGACTTGAACCCTCATAAGGATCTGTGACTCCTTTCTTACTCCCTAGAACAAATCCATTTCTAGATTTATCAAAACTTACATTGGCATCCATCTCCTCCCCTCTTACTGCCCTCAGGCCTGAATAGTTTAATCACTCTTTATGTTCATATCTACTACTACTAGTCAAGTTGGTATTTAAAATATCTTTTCCATTTGAATTAGATATACTTGTTAGCCCACAACTATAAACTACTAACCTAGCTAATGACCAAGGTTCAATGATAACAGGTTACCCAGAAGTTTTACCTATAGACTATGAATGTTGGGATTAAAAAAAAAAATAAACCTTTATCTTCCATTTTAGAATCAATGTTATGTATTGGTTCCAAGGCAGGAGAGCTATAAAGCTTGGGCAATGGGGGTTGTCTCTTGCCCAGGGGCACACAACTAGGAAGTGTCAGGGGCCAAATTTGAACCCAGGACCTCCTTGTTTCTAGGCCTGTCTCTCAATCTACTAAGCCGCTTTCTGTGAATGTTTTCTTGAAGAAAGTCAGAAGGCCCTGGGCATATACCAAAGAATTACAGAAAATGAAGCAGTAGATCCTGACAATCACTAATGGCAAGTTGCTGGTGTGGTAGGCATTTCTAAATCATAAAGCAGACTATTGAGTTGTTAGAGCAAAATCAATATCAATTAGGAAAATGAACAAAAATGAAAAGCTATGTCATGCTATTGAAACAATTCCAATCTGGCCAGTATAAACAAGCTATCGATGCTACTTCTAACCCCTGTCCCCCAAAGAGGGAGGGGAATGAGTAAAAGAACAGTTTAAACAATTTAAAACAATTGCTGCGATGAAAAGACCAAAAGAACCCAGAAACTACCTCAGCCAGCAAATACTTGATCTTCTTGCCAAGAAGAGAGATATGGCAGCCAAGGGCAGTACTAATTTGGAATGTAAACTCATTTGTAAAATTTTACAATGGAGAATAGGAAAAGATAATAAATGGAATAGCCTCATAAAAGAGCAATAGAAGAAAAAAGTTGAAAGAAAGCTTGTCAACCAACCCAATTAAGTGCAAGGGTATTTGAGGATGAAAGTAGGACAATTGGCAGATAAAAAGTGGGAAAGATCTGTCATGATTTCCATTAAGAACTCTTTTCTTCATTAATGACACTGGATTTGCCAAATTTTGACTCTAACATCCCATGTTGTAATGCATTCCATAAAGAAATAGAAATAGAACAAAACTGAGCAAAGTTGTGAATGGCAGTTAAATTAGACCAGGTGTAAACAGAACAGGTTCATGTTGGAGGCAAAGAAATAGAGGAAGGAAATTTAAGATGCTTTCTGCTATTAGTGCAAATAATGAATCCAGTAAAATGATCTCATTATTTGAATTTTCACTGCATATTTCCAAAGGACTAGAACTAATTACCGTCTTTATATATAATATAACTTTGAATGGTGCAAATTCAAATAATGCAACCATTTCACAGGAATTAATTATTTGAAATAACCAAGACCTATCCATAATGTATATTATAATGTATTAATTGAAAATAGACATTGACTATTCCCTCTAAATGATATCAATTAGCTAGCAAGCATTTACTAGGTGTTTGTTATGTGCTAGATACTGTGATAAATCCTAGGAATATTAAAAAAAAAGCAAAAATACTTCCCACCCTCAAGAAGCTTATAACTCAGTGGGGTAGCCAACACATACACAAGCCAGAGTAGATGGAAGGTACAAAATATACTTGAAGCAAGCCTTTTTTTTTTTTAGTTACAAGTATATAATTGAAGAGGAAAATAACTATTATAAACTACATAAATATATTTTCCTTTTAACTTATTTCATGTTGTTATTGCTCATTCATTTGTCCTTTATTTTCAAAGAAGACCAGTGACATCATGGGAAGATGTCTTAACCTGTTCATGAATTGGATTTAAGTGAGGCAGAATTTCACAATCATCAGCTTCACTCTCTCTTCCAGAGTCATCAGTCCAGTGGTAAGACAAAAGTCAGGACAACTGGTGATGGCCCAAGAGGCAATGGATGACCTTGGAATCTTTTATGTCTGAGCAAGCTCCAATCACTCCACAGTCAATGGATGGGTGTTCAGGGAGGACTAGCACCAGGTAGGAGCTCTTTTCAGAACTGCTTGTCCACCTATGGTATCCACCTTTCACTCAACTCTCACCTCTGGCTCCAAGAAGCTGTAGCACATGCAGCAAAAAGCCTCAGGAAGAGCTTATCAGCAGTCATGTTGAGGATAATTGACAGGTCTCAAATCCATCGCTGAATTAGGGGGATGTCTACTCCAAGCATGTGAAGATAGAGTGGGCACATAAGAACAATTTGTTTCAACAGTCAGGAAGGTGGCTGAAGCAGGTGCTGTGGAGTGCTTGAAGCTTGGCCAGACATCAAAGACACCAAAGTCACTGACTGCATTCTTGGCCATCTGGTAGTTGTCCCAACTTTTGTCTCATCACTGGACTTGGACAACTCTGGAAGAGAGAATGAAGCTGAAGACTCTGTGTCACTCTGCCTCACTTAAATCTAATTCACAGCAAGTTAAGGCATCCCCCATGATGACATTGGTCCTCTGAAAATGAAGGACAAACAACACTGTCAGTAGAGTGCAAGCTCTAACAGATCATACCGAACCTATTGTTCATGGACCAACTGAGATAAGTCTGATGTCTTGTTACCGAAAAGTTGGCTCCTCCATGATGAATCTTCTGGACACATCAGCTTATATGAAATCATCTTATTGCAACAGCTTGTGGTTGAGGAAATGAAAACTTTGTTTTCTAAGCCTTAATGCATTCTAGAAATGTGAATGCTGTGACTACTGTGATGACAAAGATGACGATTATGAATGAAATTGCTGATCTAATGAAGCGCTGAACTTTCTTATCTATAAACACTATGATGAGAACATTTGTAATTGTACTTATGAGATAGGCTTTGGGATATTATTACCTATTTTGATCAGAGTAAATCTAGGATAACGATTTAATTTTCCAAAAGAAATGGAGCTCTATGGTACATATAAAAGGAGCTTATTTTTCTTTGTTTTCCTTTTTTTCAATTACATGTAGAAACAATTTTTGACAATTTTCTTCTGACATTTTTCAATCCAAATTGTTTCCCCTCCATATGTAAATAGTTTAATATAGGTTATACCAGTGCTTTCATGTAACACATATTTCCATGTCATGACAAAAACACATATCACACCTACAATAAAAAATTCATGAAGAAAATAAAGTGTAAAATGGTATGCCTTGATCTGCAATCAGACTTCATCAGTTCCTTCTCTGGCTGTGGATAAGTGCTTCTTTTTCAGTCTCTAGTATGATAGCTCAATTTTTTTCTTTCTTTATAAATAGACCATATGGAGGAAGTTAATTAATAAGTGTAAAATATTTTTGATAGATAACATCTTTTACAACACTAAGTTCTCCACCAATAATAAATAAGTTTTTTTCCAGTAACAAATATGTCTGAAAACTAGGTAAGTTGTTTCCATACCGATATTCTTTCTTTCAGCTAGAATTCAAACTCAGTCTGATAGATGACAGAATGTCTAGGCATATGGCCAATCACTGCACTCTGGGAAAGCAGTGAGATGATTAGGTGCCTGATGGTCAAAGTATTTATGACAATTGGGGCCATTCCTGGAACTTAAACTGGTGATGGAATCATTCTAGCCTCCCCAGGAATACATATTCTGTATGGAATTGACCAGTGGTTGAAGCAACCTGGAGAGGTAGAAATAGAAGACAATTTCCACCATCAAATTAAGCTCTGGGCAGGGGTCGGATCCTGAACCAAACAAGGCCATCTTTTTGCCCTCATAAGTGGATTAGAAGGCCTAGAATGAATCCCTTAAATCACCAATATTCACTGGAGTTCATGGATTTTACAGTCTCTAGGCCAAGGAGACTCAGGAGCCCAGAAAAGTCAGAAGCAGCCCTGAGGTCCCAGGATATAGGCTGGGCTAATACCAATCCAAGGTGCCAAGGGGATTCTCTTTGGCTTATGGAGGACACTGAATAGCCCTGGCATGCTTTACCATGGAAAGTGCCTGAACACTTGAGCTTTCTGTCAAGGGTGCTGCTTGATATCAAGACAAAAGCCGGGTTCCTGAAAAGCTAAGATTCTTCCATCCTTCCCCGCCAACCCCCAAATCTGTCCCTTTACCCAACTTCTGTCTCTGTGAATGAATGATACCACCATCTGTCCAGGATCTCACACTCAACTTGCCTCCCCATCCAATCAGTTGCCAAGTCCTCTTATTTTTACTTCCAAAATTTCTCTGGGCCCCTCTTCCCCCCTCCAGGGCCTTACCTCTTTACTAAACAGGAATTCCTTTCTCCCTTCTCTAAGCCCTCCAACCTACACATCATTGCCCAAGCCATCTTCCTAATACATCTCTATGATTATTTTAATTTAACCCAATTCAATAAACATTTATTCAGTACCTATGTTATAGACTGTGCTGGGTGTTGAGGACAGAAATATATGAAGGAAATAGTCTAAAAGGGGTAGATATTCTACTGGAGGGAGGGATACAGGTACAAAGAGAAAGAAATCCAAAGTCATTTCAAGAGGTGATTGTTAAGATCTGGAAGCAACTGTAGAGGCCTGACATTCCAATTCTCTCTTTTTAGAGTTGAGGAAACGGAGTCACAGAGAGGTTAAGTGGCTTGTTGAGGCTCACACAGCTAAGAAGTGACAGGTAATATTTGAATTCAGGTGTCAGTCAGGGGAGTACTGAAAGACGTTTAACCTCTAGGTCTATTAAAAAAATTCAAATCACACTTTTAAGTTCAATCTGCTTTATTAACATTTTACCCATAATTTTCTTAAGTCTAGGTGATCAACTAAATAATAAACCAAGCCCTGATATGCATTTGCCAATTTCTGAGGTATAAATGCTTACAGTGAAAATTAAACAATCTTCTGTCACTATCAAGCTGATTCCAGCATATGCCTGGTTCTTCTTGAATACAAATTCATTGCTCAGCACTCTCTTATTCCTCACTTGGGCAGGAGGAAGGCTAGGTGAAAGAAATCTAGAAAACTCTCTCCCATAACCAGTGGCAAGTGTGGACTAAGCTTTGAGGGAAGATAGGGGAGATTCAAAAAAGGATATGTGAAGAAGGAGTACATTCCAAGTAAGGGGCATTATGGGGAGTACAAATTCACAGAAACCAGAGATGAAACTGGGACTCTTTCTCTTTATCCTGAGCTTTTCCTTTAACTTATCCTAGTCCAAGTCTACCTGGGCACTCCCAACAATCTCCTTTCTTTTAAAAATGAATTCTTATTCTTATTCTGAACTTACCCACCAAATAGAATGAATCTACAAGTCTCTCTTATGGACAGCTAGCTTTTCTTTCTAAGTATATGATAAAAAAAAAACCAACAACAATCTGAAGCTTCTGTTGCAATGTAAGCAGGCAAGGACCGCTTTTGCTTTTTATTTTTGTGCCTGACACATGAATACACATATTCCCATTCATTCATTTTTGTGTGGAGACTAGCAAATAGACCAGTCCTCTATTTAAAAGCCTTCAGTCATTCTATAATGCCTACCAAATAAAGTTTAAACTCCAGATCCTGGCATTCAAGGTCACATCCAATCTGGCTCCAAGATATCTGGTTCAGCCTTATTTCTTTCTAGCCCAAGCTGTTTATCTATGGCTCAGCCAAACCAAACCACTCTTTAGTTTCCTTCTCCCACTACAGTCTCCTTCCTCTGTGGTTTTTGCCCACATAATTCCCCATTCTTGGAATATAGTTCTCTCCCTCTTTCTCCATCTATCAAAATCCCTTTCCTTCAAAGCCCAACCTGGAAGCCTCCTCTCCCAGGAAGCCTTCCCTAGTCTATTCCCACCCCAGATGAAAGTGAGCTCTCCCTCCTCAAATTTCTCCAAATGCTGTCTGGCTCTCCTTGCCCATGTTACAAACACATTATATGCCATATTGCATTTTCTTGTGTATGTTCTATAATCTAACCCACTTCCACCATTAAACTATAAATTCCTTTTGGGCAGGGTCTGTGTCATTTTTCACTTTTATATATTCCTGGGCACACTGGAAGAGATGTTTAATAAATGTTTCATGAATTGAATTATGAAGTGTTGCTCAAGACCATTGGGAAGACAGGACTGTTTAACTAACCATTATGAAAATATCAGTTTTCTTATCTACACCTCTGCTCCTATTTGAAACTAAGTGAAATAGAGGCAGCTGGGTGGCTCTAGATTGGAAGCCAGGCACAGGGACAGGAGGTCTTGGGTTCAGATTTGGCCTCAGATATTTTCTAGCTGTATGACTTGGTGTCACTATACCCCTGTTGCCTACCCCTTATGGCTCTTCTACCTTGCAACCAATATACAGTATTGATTCTAAGATGGAAGGTAAGGGTTTTTAAAAAAGAAAGAAAGAAATTGGGTGAAGTAATTGCCTATGCTGATGCAGAACAACTTTCTATTTAATCTATATTTGTTCAAATCATTTGAACCTGGTCATGAGAGAGGCCTGGAGTTCCAGTGACCCTCTGCCTCCCTCTTCTTGGGACCCATTTTCCAGGCTGATTCAGCACTGCAAAAAAAAAAAAAAAAAAAAAAAGGCTGCTGCAAAGAGGCACTTCCACAAGGTAACTATGAGAGCTGGGTCTGGTTTTGTAAAAAGAAAAAAAAAAGACTGCAAAATCAGAAAATGGGAGGAAAGTGGCTGCTTTTATGGATTGAATCAACTTCTTGAAAACCAGGTCAAAGGGTGCCCTATCTGTTTTGTCCAGTTTTCTGTGTTCATGATCTGTTTTGTGCAACATGAAAATTGCAGAAGAAATATTCCACTGCCATTATTTGCATTTCGTTAGCAATCTGCTGGCTTTAGGGAAACAGAGACTGCCATAAAAAAAACGTCTGGCTCTTATCAGCAACAGGAACATCAATGGAATTGCTGCTGTCTTCCCAGAACTGCTGCTATTGGATAGACCAGCTTTGGGAATGACCCATATTTAAGGTTTGGTAGCCTATGGTTTGGGTTGATTTGGTTTTTTTCCTTGTGATAATGGGGCTCCTCAAATCTCTGCAGTGCTCTGCAAACAACCAGCCACCAGTCAGGAGGAGCAGTTAGGGGAAAGAAATTAAGATTTCTTTTTTAGAAAATTAAAAAATGGGAGTACTTGCCTAAGAACTGTATTTCAGTCATTTTAAGAATACTTTTGCTTGTATCATTCATTCACTTCCCCTCATGAGGGAATATCAGAGCCTTTCACATATAATCTTTGGCCTTCTGGTCTTATTTTCCAGGGTTTCACCTGTGGTTTGACTGTTATTTCTGCATCTAAGATTTAGCAAACTATTTGGAATCATTGCTTATAAAGGCAGGTGCTTTCTCTCTCTCTCTCTCTCTCTCTCTCTCTCTCTCTCTCATATATATGCACACACATATTAACACTTTCTATCTTAGGAAGAACTCCGTGAAGACAAATAGGGTTAGGTGACTTGCCCAGGGTCACACAGCCAAAAGGTGCTGGAAGGCCAGATTTGAACCCAGCATCTCCAAACTCTGGGCCAGGTGCTCTATCTGCTGTACTACCTCGCTGCCTCTCTCCTTATAGGTTGCCTATTACTTAGAATGTAACAAACTTGCAAAAAAAAAGTAACAAATAAAATGTCAACATTCTTTTTTTCCCCCTTTAAATGTCTTGGGAAATTATTCTTATTTCAGATAGTCACTGTAATTTCCATGACAATATCCATGCCATCTTGTTAACATCCTTACATCACAGAGGAATCCATTCCTCTATTATCTGGGAGTAGAGGATGAAAGATGGTCAAGACTCTGGGGAATAGACATTGATTGATCCTGTGAATATTCTCTGGAATCCAACATTCTAGATCACTGGTAACACTGTCCAAATATTACCCCTTCTTCTAAAATGTTGTGCAGATCAAATGATCAGGGACATGTGAAGTGCTGAGAGTTCCTTTTTCAGAGCTCTCTTCCACCTCTTCTCCAGCAGCTCCTGTTTTTCCTGTTGAGATCTCATTTCTCTGACTTCCCCACCATGGCTTTCACCCTTCCGTCTATCATTTCAGCCTCTGTCCACTTCATTTGGAGACCTCATATGCCAGAAATCCCTTTAATCGACCACTAAGGTATCTCTCCTGTAGCCTTGAGGCTGTTGAGCCGGTAGCACCTTACTGATAACAAACACCTTTTATTGTTTGGCCTCCAAGGCTAACACCAAATCTCTCCAGGATGGCCCGGCTAGCAGGAGGGAATTTCTAACAGCTAGAAATCACACAAAGAGAGTGGATCAGGAGACTTCCCTGATCAACTTGCAACCTGATTAGCTTAGAGATATGGCTGGTGTCCATTGGTTCCTCACAGAGCATGCATCACAGGGAAGAAGATGAAGGGGAACTGGTGGCTCCCACAACTGTGGGATACTAGTGTGGCTTCAAAGGTATTAGAGGAAGTCTACACAGTGGTAAAGAGCAGCAGCAGGCCTGGCCTTTACCTTGCACTTAGTTCCTTTTTTTTCCCCTTTTTAAACTCTTACCTTCTGTTTTAGAATCAATACTGTGGATTGGTTCCAAGGCAGAGACTTGCCCAGAGTCGCCCAGCGAGGAAGTATCGGAGGCCAGATTTGAGCCCATGACCTCCTGTCTTGAGGTCTGGCTCTCCATCTACTAAGCCACCTCACTGCCCCCAATCCCCCACTGTTAGTTTCCTTGAGATATGTGGACAGCACAGGTCTGATGGAAAGCAAGCTTGTGTCCCTCTCTCCACTCTTGCAGCCTTGACCAAGGCTCTTTACTTCTACAGGGAAGCCCTTTAGAATTACATAAAGCTAGATCCCTCTGTGGCTTCTGGCTTTAGAAATTGGGACTCACCACAGTCTAGAGGGGAAGGCCATGACGGTCTAGCAACCTCAAAGTGTTTCCGTCCAGGGGATGTTAAAACCACAGGGCAACCTTATTGGTGAATGCCAAATGGGTTTGTGGGGTAGAAGACCTGGGCTTTGGGGGGGTTGCCTCTTTGACAGCCTGAAGTTTGTTGACTTTCTGAAGAGAGACTCCACCACAAGGTTTTGCTATGAATATGGAGGATTTTAGGACACTGGTGGGGAGGGGAGAAGGCTACTACTACTCACCAGAGAAAAAATTATATTCATCATTTATGGGCTAGTGGGAGCCCTTTTCATGTTTCTAGGCCCTGGAAAAAGGCTGTCCTGTACCCCACAAGCACACTGTGGTGATTTATAAGTGCCAAGAGCCCTTTGAGCCCCCTGTGTGGATCAGATATTCAATTAGAAGGGCTCTTAGAGGCAGATAAGCATGAGGTTCTAAGGTTTCTCAGTCTGGCTCAGGGTAGAGGAGTTCTGGACAAAGAGGATGATTTGGGGGCTGCTTCCCACACGGAGGGTCAGGGCACATCCAGAGAAAACCAGAACAGAGCTAATTTTATTTATTTATTTTTGTTCTATTCCTATTCCAACAGGAATCTGCTGGATTCAGACATCTTGAATCAAAATGAAGGAAGAAGCTAGAGAATGGCTGGGTAAGCTTTGTCTCTCCAAATGCCCTCCCTATGTGAGACTAGGAAATATCTCTGGTTGCAGGAATCCATCGTAGTTTGATTCCCATTGGTTTGATCTATACCCAAGCCTAGGCTCTCCCCTGGTAAAAGAGGAATGTGCTAAGTGTGCCAACTCCCAGAGGCAGCTCCCCCAAGGAACTTGACTTTGCAGCACCTTGAAGAAGGTAGCTCCTGGGGATCCACCAATAAAACTCCTCTCAAGTCTGGCTTTCAGAGCCTTTGCAGTGCATCACTATACAACTCAAATTGTTCAAGAATGCCCAGTGAACAATTATTTAATAAATAAAAACCAAAGGAGAAAAGCATAATGAAAACAAGTATACCACAAAAAAATAAATACATTTAACTCAGTCATTTCTACTTTTCAATAGGATTTGGTTTGGGTTTGGGTTTTTGCAAGTAAGCACCTCGAAGCTTAAGTCCCTGTTGGTCTTAACTCCCATTGGGAATGAGATCCCAGCTACCTGTTTAAAGATCTTAGATAAAGTCAGCTCGGACTCCAGATCTCAGAGGATGCCATCAGTGTTATATGGCACATCACTAGGGTTTGGATTCAGCCTGAGTCTCCTCATTTGAAAAATTCCTGTGATGTGTTTTTTTGGCCCTAACACTCACCAGTAATAAGGCTTTGGGCTCGCTGCTTGACCCAAAATTCACAAATAATTCCAAAGTCAACTTCCTTTGGGTCATCATAGTAATAAAAACCACTTGATACGTGAGCAACAAATACAAATAGGTGGCATCTTCAAAGCGGAGCTACCTCTGTCAATAAGTGTTTGTGGAATTGACAGATATATTGCCTTGTATTCTTTTACTGATTTTTTTAAACTAAAGTTGTTTGTCACTCTGACCAATTATAATCACAGTAGTAGAAAAGTGAAGACTCTTTCAAAAATTTCCATGATAGGCTTTAAAAAATTTAAACCCTGACCTTCTATCTTAGAATCTATACTGTGTGTATTGGCTCCTAGGCAGAGAAGAATGATATGAGCTCGGCAAATGGGGATTAAGTGATTTGCCCAGGGTCACATAGGTAAGAAGTATCTGAAATAAAATTTAAATACAGGACCTCCTATCTCTGGACCTGGCTCTCTATTCACCAAGCCACCTAGCTGGTCCTACAATAGGCTTTTTATTTTTACATTTTTATTTTATTATTATTATTTTCAAACCCTTACCTTCTATTTTAGAATCAATAGTACATATTGGTTCCAAGGCAGAAGAACACTGTAAGGACTAGGCAATGGGGGTTAAGTGACTTGTCTAGGGTCACACAGCTAAGAAGCATCTGAGATCAGATTTGAAGCTCTTGTCTCTAGGCCTAGCTTTCAATTCACTGAGCCACCTAACTGACCTCATGATAGGCTTCTTTATAAAGTCACACATTTATTGCTTGGGTTGTGTATTTTCAATGATAAAAAGAAGAAAATAGTTTGACAGGGAGGCAGTGCCTAACTGCAGGATCCTGGGCAAGTCACTTATCCTCAGTTGCCTAGCCTTTACCATTCTTCTGCCAATACTTGATTGATTCTAAGTATTCTGAGTATTGATTCTAAGATAGAATATAAGGGTTTTGAAAAAAGAAAATGGGTTTACAGACAACCATATCTGGAGCCAAAGAGTCTACTACCTTCCAAGGGCAGCTCCCCAAATGTCATGGAACTTATTTTGATGAATCAGTCCTTGGGTATCAGATCTGTTATGCAGACAATTTGTGTTTCTCCTACAGCTCTAGGATTTAAAGTATGCTCTTTAATGTTCCATCAAATGATGCAGAGATTCTCTAAAAGCATCTGCTCTCAAAAACGGGAGCTAGCAACACTAATGCTCTCGGCCAGCTGTACAACATGTGGAACAGGGTCCCATTATTTGAAAAATGTCACATGTGTGTGGTGGCTGCCAAAAAAAAATAACATAAAACAAATACTAAGTTAATGTGCTGGAGATCAAATGGGATGATGCATATAAAGACATTTGAAAATTTTGAAAATGAGAAGTACAATATACATGTAAAGCATTATTATGTCATTCTCCATTTACTAAAATATTTCCTGTTGTTCTCCTGTCCCTAAGCTTTTCTTTTTTCTTTTATTTCATAATTATTTTCTTTTAGTTTTATAATGACAATAATTCATTTTGTTTCCTAAGTGTTTCTAAATTATGTTATTATTTGATGAGCCACATTATCAGGATAGTATGGATTATTCTGATGACTGGGCAAGAGTAGTTTAAGAAATACTCCTATCCAAAATAGATGAAAAGGTGTTTAAACTACCCATTCTGCCCTGGCTAGTGTCTATGTCCCCCATGTGATAGTGTAACTTGTTTGTACAAACCACTTCACTCCCCTCTCCTGTCCTCATAGCCCTCTATTTAAGCAGAAAACAGCCACTGTCCAGGAGGACCTAGCAGAGAAAAGAGATTTTGCAAATAAATATCATGTTAGGGCCACCCTGTTCCCCTTGCATTCAAGAGAGGAAATGTCAAGCATGAAAAACAAATCTATTTTGTTTCTGCCCAGAAAATGGCCACTGTTGGGTGGCTAGTTCTTAAAGGACAAAAATGAAAAGCAGCTCCAACCTCAAGGTGTTTTTAAACCCTTGGAGTGGAGATATGTGTCTGAAAAGGAAGTTATCTTGAGAATCAGCCCACTCTGAAGGACTTTCTAGCTATTTCAATTGTCCAACAATAGATCCATCTACCTCATCTAGTAGTGAGTCCCCCATTCCTGTAAGTGTTCAGATAGAGCCTGGATGACCTATTAGGAATGACACAGAAGGAAGGTTGGTCAAGAATCTAGATTCAGGATATCCTCTAGCATATTATAATTGCATTCATTTTGCCCAGCAGAAGTCATTGTCAACAGCTCAAAGCAACAAAAGCACATCTTGAAGGGCAACTATTGGCAAAATCACACAGTCATATATGCCCACTAATTCCAATGAGTTTCTCATGGGAATCTGATTCATACAAACAAGCAATGAATACAGCAAACAAAGGAAAGCAATATAGAAGTGTTCACAATAGTTTTACAAGATTCCCATTAATCAAATGATAAAAACAGATGTTGAGTTATGAACCACATCCTCCTAAAATTAAAAATGAACAAAAGTTAATTTAAATCAGATAGGAGCACTTACTCTGAAGTCTTATTTTCACATTCTACTCACTGTTGTCTTTAGAACTTGAAAATGCCATAACCCAGGATGATTGCTATGCTCATGTTGGATGGAGCTTGCATATATATATATATATATATATATATATATATATATATATATATATATATATATATCCCCAAGGTTCTTTGATTTGTGGTTGCAAACACCCTGTAGAATCTGTCAGTCCTGGTGACCTCCCCATCAGGCATCAGGCTGGCTTTGGTGTTACAATGGTGAAACTTCAATACTTTTGGCCTGTTATTTGAAGTTGTGTTTCAATGCCCATGTAAAGCCTTCCTATCAATATTCCCTCAGAGTACATTGTGTGTCAGGGACTCTGATAAGCCCCTGCCCACAGGGAGTAAACATCACCCAGGGATCTAACATATACATAAATTTGGAGAGTGGAAGGTGAAGGGCAGAGAATTCCTTCCATATCCACCATTTAAGGAGGACACCCAGGCCAACCTTTTCTTCATTTCTACCAAGCTGCAACACTCTGGGCTTCATCTCCCACCCCTATTTCATCTCCTCCTTGTCCCTTCCTTTTATGTGTTGCCATCTCCCACTAGACTGCTCCTAGAGGGTAGGGACTATGATTTTGCTTCTCTTTGTATCCGAAGTGCTTAGCCCAGAGCCTGGCACACAGTAGGGACTTAATAAATGCTAACTGACTAAATAAGTATACATGAGATGGCTGAAGAAAGAAAAGAGCACCAACAACTAGGGAATCAGGAGTTCTCTCTCTTCCAGCCTTGATTCTTAGAGGTTAATATCTCATTATTCTATCTCCCCTCTGGGGAGAACAAGAAGGATAAGTGCACAGCTGGCCAAGTTATACAAGCTGAAAGCCTGGCCTGGAAAATGCTGATGAATGGATCAATGCCAAGTCTTCCCTAGAGGGAGGTGCCCAGCAGCAGCCCACAGCACTTGGTCCTCTGCCCTGCCTATGAAGCATTCTTATAAATGACTTGGATGAAGACATCAGTGCTATGGTTATCAAAGTCACAGATGGGATAGGCAATTTAAATCTCTATAGAGTGCTGGGCCAAAGCTAAAGAGGTGAAATTTCTTAGATATGAATGTCAAGTTCTCTGTTACTAAGTAATTCACTCAGGATGCATTGATAGATGTTCAGTAAGGAGGCTAGATGTGCATTGGATAGGGTGCTGGATCTGGAGTCAGGGAGCCTAGATTTTTGAATGTGAACTCTCTTTTAGCTTCTCTAGTCTAAAGCTCCATTTAAAATATGATGGAGTGGCACTAGGTGACTTCTCTAGATTGTCACTAAAGCTGAAGCTTTATGCATCGAGATGGCCTATACCTAAGCCTATCCTTGAACACAGATTTCACAAGCCCAGGGTCTCATGGAAGTAATCAATCTTAATGACAATCTTCCTCTGATCTTATGGTTTTAATGTCCATAAGAAGGAAGAATATAGAATACACACACTTGGCTCGTGTTGGTCTAACCTCTCCTGAAATAATGTGCTCAGTAAGATCACTGCATTTGAGAATGATGGTTGCAAGCTGGGGTACATCCAAAGGAAGGCCATCAGGACAGGGAAGGGGATCTTCAGAACCAATGGCTCACTGGATAGAGAGCCAGGCTTGGAGACAGGAGATCCTGGGTTCAAATGTGATCTCAGACACTTCCTGGCTCTGTGGCCATGAGCAAATCACTTCATCCCCATTGCCTAGCCCTTACCACTCTTCTGCCTTGGAACCAATACCCAATACTGATTCTAAGATAGAAGGCAAGGGTTTAAAAAAATAAATCAAAGTGAATGAACAGCTAGGTTTTTCAGTGGATAGTGCACCAGGCCTACATATAGGAGGTGCTGGGTTTGAATATGGCCTCAGACACTTCCTAGCTGTGTGACCCTGGACAAGTCACTTAACCTCATTTGTAGAGCCCTTGCCCTTCTGTCTTAGATTTGTTACTAGGACAGAAAGCAAGGATTTTAGAAACCAAACCAAATGAAACCAAATATGGGAAGGACAATCAAAGAAACCAGGAGAATTTAGCCTGGAGAAGAGAGAGACAGTTCCAAAGGAGCATAACTTTATCCTCCACTCTTCTCCCTCTCCCATCCATTCACCCCAGCACTCTCAGTGCCATCTTCCTTATGTTGTGATGAAAAGTCTCTAGAGAGCATATCTTAATTTTGTAATTATTATTTATGAAGTAGCAAAAATTGGGCCAGGGAAAGAGAGAAGCCTGAGCCATTGTGGCCAACTAGCTCTTTCAGCCTCCTCTTCCATGAGAATGATGAACTAGCCCTCTAAGTCTGTGATCCCAGGAAAGGAGAGCCACTTCCTATCCCCTCCCCCAATTTATGCTCTTCCTGATGTCCCTTTCCTGAGCCTTTCTGATTGGCAGACTCACACCTCAATATGGACAACAGGCAATCTTCCAGATGCCAGAAGTAACCACTGTGGCTTTCAGAATGGCGCTTGTATAGCATTTCCTAGCATGCCAAACAAAAGAAAGGAAGACTCCACCAATGGCATCAGAGAGATACAGTTCAAAACTTCAGCCCTAAGATTTTATGTTTTAAAATCAAAAGGTTGTTTTGGGGACCAAAATGGGATTTAGATATTAACTTCCCACATTTATACACAGACTGTGGAGCCTAACAAAGGGCTTACTTCCATGTGAGGCAGAGATCCTGGGCTTGTGAAATCTGTGACCTAGGTTTAGGCCATCTTGATTCATAAAGCTTCAGCTTTAGTGACAATCTATGTCTACTGACCAAGGAGTAGCCTAAATATGGAAAGTCACTTTCCCACAAGCTAGCAAACAGATAATGAATTTTTTGGCCATGGCAATCCATTAAAAAAAAAAACATTGAAAACAACAAAACAGTCTTCAGTCCCAAGTAGGGCCCTGGAGGCATGGGACCGAAGAAGGAGACAAATGGTACTAAAAAGGACACCATTGTTAATACATTAATTTAACTGCTGGTATTCTGAATGTCAAGTCAACATTACTGGAATTGGCTCATATCAATATTGACTTTCTCACTATAAATGAGGCCAGAAGATACAAGGCAAATACAACTAAATGGAAAGACAGCTCAGAGATTCTCTTTAAGGAGACAACTAAAGAAGTGGGCAAAGCTGGTTTTATCCTGTGCCCAAAGGAAACAAGAAGCATCATTCCCTGGGGCTCATCTACTCTAGCAGTGCTCACAGCAAACAAGCAAACAGATCTCATCAATGAAGATTGAAAAATACATCTTACTAATATCTACTCCAGAAGGGGAAAAAGTAGAGGAATTCTAGGACAACTTCAATGAGACCCTGAGCATTTCAATAAATATTCAGTGTCTTCATTGGAAAGATGGGCATAGAGGGAGGATGATGAAAAATTGTCACCCAGATTCACAATCTTGGAGTCATGCTCAAATTCTCCCTCTTTCTCACCAGCCGCACCCAATCAATTTCCATAAAATCTCTAGTAGAGATCCCCTTCTCTCCATTCACACAGCTACTCCTATAGTTCAGGTGTACAGGGAAAACTAGTACTTGTCACATGAGGGCTTGCTGGGCCCTTTACAGGGCTGCTCATCCTCCTTTGGTGACCACCTGCCATCCAGCTTTCACAAGTGGTTCCAAGAAGCTGTAGCATGCACCAGTAAAACTGTCTGAGCAGGCAGGCTTAATGAGGTTCAGGATAGGTCTCAAACCCATTGGTGATATAGAGGGGTATTTATCCCAGGCACATGAAGATTTCCCCCAATGGAATGGGTGATGAGAATAGAATAATTTGTTCCAATAGCCATGAAGCAAGCAAGGAGGGTTTAGAACCTGGTCAGACATCAAAGATGCTATAGTCAGGCACTGCCTCCCAGGCCATCACTAATCATCCTGACTTTTGGCTTGTGACTGGACTTGGATGACTCTGGAAAAGAGGGTGAAGCTGACAACTTTTTGTGACTGCCTCACTTAAATCCAATTCATGAGCAAGGCAAGAAATGACCAGCAGGGATAGCTGGGTAGCTCAGTGGATTGAGAGCCAGGCCTAGAGACGGGAGGTCCTAGGTTTAAATCTGACCTCAGCCACTTCCCAGCTGTGTGACCCTGGGCAAGTCACCTGACCCCCATTGCCTAGCCCTTACCACTCTTCTGCCTTGGAACCAATACACAGTATTCACTCCAAGATGGAAGGTGTGGGTTTAAAAAAAAAAAGAAAAAGAAATGACCAGTGATGCCATTTTGGTTTTCTTCACATATAAAGGACAATAACTAACCCTATAGCTCAGGCTTTCATCACCTTGAGCCAGGATTGTTACTGTAGCTTCTTCACTGGTAACCCTGTCTTCAGTCTCTCTACTATGACCAAAATGATATTCCTAATGCCTAGATCTGACCACATCATTCCCCAGCTCAAAAATTTTCAGCAGCTCCCAATTGTCTCTAGAATAAAACACAATATGTTGTAGGGCATCGAAAGTTTTTCACAGTCTGGCTACAAATTTTTCCTTCTGCCCCTACTAACCCTACTAACTCTCCATTGCAGTCAAGCTGGCCTTGCAATTCCTTGGACAAGACATCTCATCTCCCACCTCCAGACCTTTGCAAGGCTGCCCCTCCATGCCTGGAATGTACTCTCTTCTCACCTCTGTCCCTCAGAATCCCTGGCTTCCCCCAAGGTTTAGCTCAAGGAAGTCTTTTCCACTGTAGGATCCACTTAACTTGCCCCAGGACACTCCCAGGCTTGCCCACAGAATCTTCTCCAGGTGGCCTACTCCATACAAGATCCATACAATCACCTCCCAGCTTCAGGCTTCAACCACTAGGGTCTTCTCTAGCTCTAAGTCCACCTTACACTGTCATATCCTACCTCCTGATCAGGCTCCTAAACTCAAGCCCACACCTCTACCTGCTCCTTTCTAGTATGAGACGAATGTCCAAAGGTATTACAGGACACTACCTGTTACACAGAGGGTCTTTGAGAGAGGGCTTTGATCAGTCTAATCTCCCTCAATGGATCTCTTTACAACTGCTAATAATCTGTCTGCACCTATCCCTTAATGGCTAGCATACTCTCCTACTCCTACCCCCATGTAAATGATCCCCGCCTATGATTCTTTGGGGATTAGCATGTTAATTCCCCCCATCCTTGATTCTTCAGGAAATTAACATGCCAGTCTCTCCAATGAATTACTTCTGAGAGGGAAGGTAAAGCTTTTTTTAAAAAAATTAAAAAAAAATACTTGCTGACTAACTCAATGATCTAAACAAAGCCTATCCTGATCCCTATGGGTGCTAGGAGACTTCCCTCAGAAATCAAATCTATTTTGTGTTTACATATCTATTGGTGTTCTTCCCCCCCAAATGGAACACAAGCTCTAAGAGAACACAGAGTTTGTGGTATTATGTGTGTACAGAGCACTGGATGTGGCTAGAAATACTTAGATTCAAATCCTTTCTCTGGCACATGGTAGCTGACCAGGGGTTTTACCTTTCTCTAAAATGGAAATAATAAAAAAATTAATAGTAAACAAATAAAATGGGAATAATGGTACCTGCAGTTTCTACCTTACATGGCTTGCAGAAGGCTCAGATTAGACCACAGAGAGCAAGCATTTTGAATATGCTATAGAAATGTCAACTATTATCACCACCTCCTATACCTAGAAGGTACTTAATAAATGCTTGCTGACTGACTGATTAATAATCAAGTTCGAGCACTTTGTAAATATTAGGCAGTCACAATAAATATTTCTTCAATTAATTTACTCTCAAAATGTGAATTCTTCTAGGTAACGGTTTAATACTTCTGTTTTGCATTGTACACAATATCTAATGGGGTTCAGGGGAAACAATAGACACTTAATAAAAGTTTGTTAATCAACTGATAAGTGAAAAACTTAAATGTGATCTTGTTCAGACAGTCCAAGTCACCAAGAACTGATTACCCTTCACCAGTTTAGGGGCTTGCTGTCCTAGAGACACCAGACTCCTATCAACATTCTCTCACAAAGAACATTTGGGCCTCTGTGGAACATGGCCATGCACCAGTTCCAGAGAGGCCAGCCTGAGCATAGCCATCCATCTGCAGCAGTGCCTGGATACTCTGACCAGAACTTAGATCATGGGACCAGAGATACAGAGACTCTTCATTCATTCATAGACCTCAGAGGCCATCTGAACTAACTAAATTGAAAAAGCCTCCCAGATAGATGGAATCATATTCCAACTCCACTTTCTATCATATCCACACCCAAGGTTTCAGAGAAAAGATTAACTAATGTTTCACTTAATATGCACAAATACTGACATTTCAATTGTATTCTAATTGTAATCAGTTAGAGAAAATACCATCCATTTTGATATGACTAATATTTTTATGGGTTCTTGTTTTTTTTTTTGTCACTTATCAAATCATAACCTTCTTTCCTGCCCATAAGTGCTACCAATCATTAGAGAGATCTCAGAAAAAGGTTATGGGGTCCCTTCCGGGGGGATTTGAAAAGGTTTTTCTATTAAATGCCAGCAATCCATCTCTAGAATGCTGGAGTTAATTGTATTGTTCCTTTTGCCTTAGCCTATAGAATTACATGGAATATTCACTAGCATTTGTGAGGGGAAAAAAACAATGCCAAATTGTTTTGTATTAAACCAATCTGGGTAGTTGACAATAACTATTCCAAAGAATAAAAGATTTTTTGTTTTTTTTCTGGAATGGAATTCTGTCTTTAGGCAATATAATGGATGAGACTATAAATCTCTGGAAATTGCTGCAACCTCCTTAAAAAGCTCCTTCCCTCTCTCTCTCACACACACACCATGCAAACATCAGAGTCATTTATGTTGCATCCTTCCAATAGACAAATTCCCATAGTCTTTCACTGTCATTGTCATCAAGGACTTGTAGACTCAGGGGCAGGTTATACAACCCTTCTATTTTCTTTTTTTTTCAGTTATTTATTTATTTATTTAAGTTTTATTTAATCAACCAATTTAGAACATTATTCCTTGGTTACAAGAATCATATTCTTTCCTTCCCTTCCCTTCATCCCCTCCCACAATCAACACACAATTCCACTGGGTTTTACATGTGTCTTTGGTCAAAAACTTTTTTCATGTTGTTGATGTTTACACTAGGATGATCATCTGGAGTCTACATCCCCAATCATATCCCCATTGATCCATGTAATCAAGCAGTTGTTTTTCTTCCACCCCTTCTATTTTCAAACCATTATAAGCCCTCTTTTTTTTATTCCTAAGTTTCAACTCATTGTAGCTTAGAGCCTGCTTTCTTTTGTACTGATTTCCGGGCATTATTCCATTTTGATTTGGGTATAACACAAGCTGTGTACATTTCCAACAGAGAAATCTCCTGAACATACAAAAACTCAGAATACAGAGTATGACCAGGGACAAGCAGATAAACTTCCAGGACTGCTGGCTGATCCACCAAAAAAAAAAGGTTATCATCAATCCTGAAAGAAAAAAATATCTATTGGAATGGAAGTCAGAGATAAGAAGTTATTAAAGGATAATGTAAGTGAAGCAGGGAGGGAAAATGTAATGATTATATTCTGAAGTTAAACTTTGGTGCTTATCCCAATCAGACTAAGCCTTCTGAAAAATCCTCTTCTGCATCAACTTCTTCTGTCAATATTACCATGGTTACAATTACTAACATTGCCATGATTCTTTAAAAAAGCATTTCCTCACAACAAATGAAGAAGAAATGAAGGATAACTTAGATAAAATAGAAACTATTTTACTCAACTATATGACAACAAAACCAACAACTTAAATTTAATAAATGAATTTTTAGAAAAATACAAAATTTCTAGATTGAAAGAACAAGAAACAGAAAACTTAAGAACCCAAACTCAGAGTGAAAAAATCTCTAACAGGCTACAAATTAACTCACAAAAGGAAAAGCCTCAGAATCAGATGAGTCTATAAGCAAATTGTATCAAACAATCAAAGAATTCTGATCTTACACACAGTATATCCAAAATCAGGAAAAGGATGGATCCTATTGAATATATTCTATGATTCAAAAATTATCTTCATATCTAAATCAGGGGGAGTCAAAACAGAGAAAAAACCCTAAGGACTAGTATCCTTGATGATAATTTGTTCTTAATTTTAAGTAAAACACTAGCAAAGAGACATCAACATAGAACAAAGATCAAGAACTATGATCAAGTTCAATTTATACGAGGAATATGGTACTGATTCAATATTAGGAAAAACTATAAACCTAATGTCATATGAAGTATATGCAAAATATGAACATCAAAAAATATAATTATTTCAATTAATATGGAAGATTTTGAGGAAATACAATACACATTTCTGTTTAAAAACAATAGAAAACATAGGAATAAACTAGATCTTTCCCTTCCATGGAGAGTAGTAAATATATATATATAACCAAGAGCCATTATCATATATAATGAAAATAAATTGGAGTCCTCAGTAAGATCAGCAGTAAGGCAAGGATGTCAGTGGTCATGTATTTGATATAGTACTGGAAATGTGAGTTATAGCAGTAAGGCAAAAAACAGAAATTGAAGGAATAACCATAGGCAAAGTAAAAACAAAATTATAATTATTTTGGAGATGATATTAGAGTTTATTTAGAAGACCCTGGAGAGACAACTAAAAATTAATTAAAATAATAACTTGAGCAAAGTTGCAGGATATAAAGTAAATCCATATAAGTCATTAAAATTTCTGTATATTACTAACAAAATCCAACAGAAAGAGTAGAGAAATCCCACTTAATATAACTAAGAATGCATAAAATACTTTGATGTTTACCTACCATGATATACATAGGAACTATACAAATGCCACAAATAACTTTATAGAAATAAACACAGACCTAAATAATTGAAGAAACATTAATTGCTCATGGGTAGATTATAATATGTAATAAAAATGACAATACTACTTAAAGTAATTTAGTCAGTGTCATACCAATCAAACTACCAAAGAATTACTGTATAGAATTAAAGAAAATAATAATGGAATTCATCTGGAAGACTAAAAATCAAGAATTCAAAGTGAAATTATGAAAAAAATCTGGAACGGTAACCTAGAAGTACAAGATCGTATAAAGCAGCAACCATCAAAACATTTTGATACTGATCAAAAAATAGAGTGGACAAGAAGAACAAATTAGATACACAACATACAGAAGCAAATGAATCTAGTGGCCTAGAGTTTTGACAAACTCAAAGATCTCAATTACTGGAGTAGGAACTCACTATTTGACAAAAACGGCTGGGAGGACTTCCAGGTAAACATGACATCAAACTAGACATAAATCACTTCCTCTCCCCAGCACCCAACAAAATAGACTACCTCAAAAAAACATAAAAATCAACTTTGGAAGAATGGAGGGACTCTACAGTAGGGCACAGCACTGAAGGTATGCGGGGTTTGAGCATTTCCACACTCTTATAAGAAGGAGAAAAAGCTTGCACCCAAACATGATCTGAACTATCCTTCCCCACCTCATCTACAGAACCAGAGTCGGGACCAGCACACCCACCAGAGACAGCAAGTGAGCGATGGATGTCTCTGTAGTGAGTGGGGGGCACACCAGGGTCCTTGGGAACTGACAAGGACTGCCAGGGATCTACCCCTGAGAGTGGTTACACAGGAGACCCCTGTGCACTGGAGACCACAGACCTCAGGCACTCTAACAAACTGTGGAGGCTGCGGAGATGCCAGAACCTGCCTGAGGCAAAAGCCCTGCCACATAACTCCACAGAAAACCTTCCCATCTCACTCAGATTTCTGACTAAAAAGGAAAGGGAAAACCATCAAGGGATGGCTCATTATGCCCAAGACCAACCCTCCAAGAAAAACAGGAAAAAAGTGACTCTTGAAAACTTTTATGGAGGGAAAACCCAGGCAACAGAAGAAAAAGAGGATGAAATTCAAACAAAATCAAAACCTTCCCCCCCAAAATGGAAATTGCCCACAAGCTCTGGAAGAATTCAAATTGGAGCTTATCCAAAAGATGGAAGCCTTCTGGCAAGAAAAATGGGAAAAAATTCAAAAAGGGAACAACAGTCTGGAGAAACAGCTGGAAGCCACAAAAGCAGGGTAGACCAAAGTGAAAAGGAAATCCAGTCTTTAATGACCAGATTTAAGCAACTGGAAGACAATGATCTTGCAAAAAAAAAGCAGGAATAAATTAATCAAAGTCAAAAAATTAACGAATGAGAAGAAAACAAAATATCTCTCTGACAAGGTGACAGACAAGGAAAACATAGGAAGGAGAGACAATTTGAGAATCATTGGTCTACCTGAAAAACCAGAGATAAACAAAAATCTTGATGCCATACTACAAGAAATAATTGAAGAAAATCGCCCTGAAGCTCTTGAAGAAGGGGGCAAAATAGAAATTGAAAGGGTTCATAGAATACCCTCTATACTAAATCCCCAAAAGACAACTCCCAGGAATGTAATTGCCAAATTCAAGAGCTTCCAAGCTAAGGAGAAAGCCTTACAAGAAGCCAAAAATAGACAATTCAGATACAAAGGAGCACCATCAGGACCACACAAGACCTGATAGCTTCCATGCTAAAAGACCACAAGGCCTGGAACATGATATTCAGAAAGGCAAGAGAACTGGGTCTTCAACCAAGAATCACATATCCATCAAAACTGACTATATACTTCCAGGGGAAAGTATGGGCATTCGACAAAATAGAAGATTTCCACGTATTGTAAAGAGAAGACCAGAACTCAGCAGAAAGTTTGACATCCAAACACAAAGAGCAAGAGAAACATAAAAAAAATAAATATGAAAGAAAGGGAAAAGGAGATTTGTTTCTTTTATTCAAACTCTCTTCTATAAGGGCTATAATTAGATCAAAGTATATATATTAATATAAAGGGAAATGTTATGTGTAACTCTCAAAAAATGTATGCATTAATAGGGTAATCAGAAGAACCACTCATAGGGAAAGATTGAGGAATTAAGATGATTTGGAGGGAAAAAAAGAAAGAAAAAGGGAGGGGGAAAATTGATGATGGTACCAAGATATACTTGAAGAAATAGAAATAAACTCTAAATAGAATAATCTTTGTCACACAAAGATACACATGGGAAGGGGAGGGGAAGAATTCTCTTATAAGAAGGAGAAGAAGAGAGTGCAAGTTGGTATTACTTAAACCTTACTCTCAGTGAAATCAACTCTGAGAGGGAAGAGCATTTAGATCCATTGAGATCTTGAATATCTATCTTATCCAACAGGGTAAGGGAGAAGGGAAAACTAAGGGGGGTATGGAGGAGGGAGTACAAAAAGGGAGGGATGGAGAGGGAGGAGGGAAATTAACAGACCCCCCCAAAAGAAAACAAGAAAGGAACAAAAAGGGAGGGGCCAGAAAGGGAAGCATAGCAAGGGAGGGGACTAGGGGGAATGATTTAAAGTTTAAATCACTGGTTTAAAAGGTTAGAGCAAAAGAAGAAAGGTCAGAATTAGGGGAGGATATCAAAATGCTGGGGAATTCACAAGTGACAATCATAACATTGAACATGAATGGGATGAACTCACCCATAAAATGTAGATGAATAGCAGAATGGATTAGAATCCAAAACCTTACCATATGTTCTCTTCAAGAAACACACATGAGGCAGGTGGATACTCACAAGGTCAGAATTAAAGGTTGGAGTAAGACCTATTGGGCCTCAACTGACAGAAAGAAGGCAGGAGTTGCAATCATGATATCTGATAGCCAAAGCAAAAATAGACCTGATTAAAAAGGACAGGGAAGGTAAATACATCCTGATAAAAGGGAGTATAGACAACAAGGAAATATCACTAATCAACATGTATGCATCAAATGGTATAGCATCCAAATTTCTAATGGAGAAACTAGGAAAATTGAAGGAGGAAATAGATAGTAAAACTATACTAGTGGGAGACCTGAACCAACCACTATCAAATTTAGATAAATCAAATAAAAAACTAAATAAGAAAGAGGTAAAAGATGTGAATGAAATCTTAGAAAAATTAGAGTTAATAGATATATGGAGAAAAATAAATAGGGACAAAAAGGAATACACCTTCTTTTCAGCAGCACAGGGCACATTCACAAAGATTAACCATACACTAGGTCATAAAAACATGGCATACAAATGCAGAAAAGCAGAAATAATAAATGCAACCTATTCAAATCATAAGGCAATAAAAATAATGATCAGTAAAGGTACATGGAGAGCAAAATTAAAAATCAATTGGAAATTAAATAATATGATACTCCAAAATTGGTTAGAGAACAAATCATAGAAAAAACTAATAATTTCATTGAGGAAAATGACAATGGTGAGACATCCTTTCAAACCTTATGGGATGCAGCCAAAGCAGTACTCAGAGGAAAATTCATATACCTGAGTGCATATATTAACAAATTAAGGAGGGCAAATATCAATGAATTGGACAAGCAAATCAAAAAACTTGAAAGTGAACAAATTAAAACCCCCCAGAAGAAAACCAAATTAGAGATCCTAAAAATTAAGAGAGAAATTAATAAAATTGAAAGTGGTAGAACTATTGAACTAATAAATAAGACTCAAAATTGGTACTTTGAAAAAACAAACAAAATAGACAAAGTACTGGTAATTCTAATTAAAAAAAGGAAAGAAGAAAAGCAAATTAACAGTATCATAGATGAAAGGGGAGACCTTACCTCTAATGAAGAGGAAATTAAGGCAATTATTAAAAACTTCTTTGCCCAATTATATGGCAATAAATATGCCAATCTAGGTGATATGGACAAATATTTACAAAAAATATAAATTGCCTAGACTAACAGAAGAAGAAATAGAATTCATAAATAATCCCATATCAGAAAAAGAAATCCAAAAGGCCATCAAAGAACTCCCTAAGGAAAAATCCCCAGGGCCTGATGGATTCACCAGTGAATTCTATCAAACATTCAGAGAACAGTTAATCCCAATACGATACAAACTATTTGACATAACAAGCCAAGAGGGAGTGCTACCAAATTCCTTTTGTGACACAAAATATGGTACTGATTCCAAAGCCAGGCAGGTCAAAAATGGAGAAAGAAAACTACACACCAATCTCCCTAATGATCATAGACGCAAAAATCTTAAACAGGATACTAGCAAAAAGACTCCAGCAAGTCATCCCGAGGGTCATTCACTATGATCAAGTAGGATTTATACCAGAAATGCAAGGATGGTTCAATTATTAGGAAAACCATCCACATATCAACAAGCAAACCGACAAAAATCACATAATTATCTCAACAGACACAGAAAAAGCCTTTGATAAAATATAACACCGTTCCTATTAAAAACACTATAAAGCATAGGAATAAAAGGGTCTTTCCTAAAAATAATAAACAGTATATATCTAAAACCATCAGCAAACATCATCTGCAATGGGGATAAACTAGAAGCTTTCCCAATAAGATCAGGAGTGAAACAAGGATGCCCATTATCACCTCTATTATTTAACATTGTACTAGAAACACTAGCAGTAGCAATTAAAGAACAAAAAGAAATTGAAGGTATTAAAATTGGCAATGAGGAGACCAAGCTGTCACTTTTTGCAGATGATATGATGGGCTACTTAAAGAATCCTAGAGAATCAACAAAAAAGCTAGTGGAAATAATGTAAAAATGGAGACTTGAATCCAGGACTCCAATCCCCAGAAGTCCTTGCTCCATATCTCCAGAATGCCTTGTAACCTCACCTGGGCTTAGAGCAAGATGGGGTATTTAACCTGGTTGTAAAAAGGCTCTGCCCCTTTTTTTCTACTTCTGCTTGGGAGCAGACGCGGCTCTCCACCTAGCAGGCAAGATGTGAGTGGTCGTGACTAGGCTCTTTGGGCCTAGACATGTGCCTCTCTTACTTGTATTTTCTTTATATTTTAATCTTCCATAAACCTCTAAAAATATAATACTCCTTGCAGCGAGAAACTAATTTCTACCTGCCTCAGTTTCCCCAAATTTTAATCTTAATAGTTGGTGACCTAATGGGACAAAAGACTCTCAATTTTTAAAGAAGGATAGCCTAGATAATGAGTTCTAAGCCGCGTTTCTCCAAGCCTTTTTAGTCTTTTCACTCATCTTGGCCCTGCTCCAGCTCCCAGCCCTGCTTTCCTGCGTTCCTGTCCCAGCCATGCCCACCCCAGTGGTCTCTCGCTCATCTGACCCAGATTGCAGCTCACCTGCCCACCCCGGCTGTCTGCTCAGGCTGCTGCTCCTGGTCATTCTCTCGCTCACCTGGCCTACCTGATTCAACCTAGTTTGCAATCACCTGGTGACCTGCCTGCCCAACAAACTCTACCCTTGGAGTAGATTCGCTCACCACTCAAGACTCATTTATACTAGCTGGTAACAAATGAGGGTATTGACCACATTGGCGGATGGTGGTGGGGAGAGAGACAAGAGGGAAAGAGGAAAGGTTTTTTCAAGCAGGAACTTAAAAGCATGGCTATTTTACAAGAATATCTTTTAATTGCATTAATCCTTTTATTGACTTCACCTGCATGTCAGAGAAAATATTCAGCTCTATACAACCTTTTAGCTAACTTTGGGGAGACACCTGGGTGTCTCAGTGGACTGAGAGCCAGGTCCAGAGAAGGGAGGTCTCTGGTTGAAATATGACCTGAGACACTTCATGGCCCTGTGGCCCTGAGCAGATCGCTTGGACCAAATTGCTTACCCCTTATCAATTTGCCTTCGGGCAATAGATATTTAAATGGATAATAACCCAAGGAACTTTAAAGACTGGAGGTTATTTAATTTTAAGGCATTTCAGACTCCAATGGTTTATACAAATCTCTGTATTCTATTGCATTTTACTGTTTACTTTGCTTAAGGTTTAACTTTGTGATTTTAAATTCATATATTACTGAATTCAATATTATTCTGTTACACTGAATCATTTTAATGAACTGATTTTTAAATACTGTTACATTCTGTTGCTTTTCCCCTAGAACTATATTAAACAAATGTCATTGTAATTAAGCCCATATATAAAAAAACAGCTTTACTATTTTTGACTTTGTAGATGGACTTCATCAGAACTGGTTACAATTGTATAACAACCTTTGGAAAAATTACTGTGCTAAATATCTCAAATGATTTTAAGGGTTTTTTAAACATGATTTTTGGAATTTTTTTAACAATCTCTGGTTATTTTGCCTGCCCCTACCACGAGGTAAGGCCCATTCTAGTAGCTGAAGTGAAATACATTTTATAACCCCCAACCTTCCCGCATTTCTAAAATTGTGAATGGAAGTAGGGCAGTTAATCTCAGGGCATTTGTACCCCTAAAAAGCCTCCAAAAAAGGAGCTCGCTTCATTTATACTCTTCAGCTCACTACTTAACTTCCACCAGAATATCTAGATTTCTTGATGATCTTCTAAACCTAAAGTGAGTTTTACTTTGTTTAAAAGTGTTTATTACCAAGGTTGAAAGATTTGGTACATTTGTAAAAGCTTGTGACAAATATCCATGGGTTCATAGGCTTTTAAAAATGCCATACAGCAACTTATGTGAAATATGATAGTGTATTTGTTTGCTGTTGTAATTAATTGGCCTATTGAGAATTTTGGAGATATTGATACCTACATATTTGTACTACTGTTCTTTAACAATGAAAAATGTTACCTTGTTCAATTCATTTGCTTATACTCACAGTGGATCATGGCCAGATATGAAGAGGAAATGGATCTCATTTTTGGTGAGAAAGCCTTGTATTCCATATTTTCTTAGCTGTCACAGTGTTTCAATGATTATAAGCTATATTTTTGAATTTTTAAAGCTCTTTATTATTATGTTTTTCTTGCATGTGCAATATACTTTTTCAGTTTTTTTCTCTCCTTTTTATATTTGAAGCACATGTCACCAGCATTAAGATTTTATTTAACTTTTTGACTTTTCAGTACTATAAGTTTAAAATACATTTGTCAATACATGCCCAAAAAGCTAGAAACTATAAAAATGATGCCACTAATTATTTAAAAAATTATGGGATTTGCTTAATGATTCTGTCTAATTCCAGGACAAGATATACACAAAAGAGCCAATGCACAAAGAAGCACAAAGCTAAACTGCATAGTGCCAATCGAGCACAAGGTCAAAGAGACCAATCAGTCCTGGTGGCATTGATGTAATTTTGAGCCTAGACAAAGAGGACTTGAACATGTTTGGGGTTCAAGGTTGCAGCTGTTTAACATGTGTTAAAGGCAGGTCTTCCTTGTTCCATATTCTACCAAGTATCTCAAACTTGTCTCCTATAATCTAGTCCCTTTTTTCTGCCTTTCATAGTGTGGTACCTTTCTGTAGTTCTGGCTACTGACTGGGTAAATGCATCATTGCTTAGATCATTTTAATTGGGCCCTGATTCAAGGACCTGCTATAGACTTATTTTTCCTTTACTTAGAATTTTTACACATAAGACTTTGATAGTCTATATTTTCATCCAGAGGTTTTTCTTTTTTATTTGGATTTTTCTGATATCTTTTTAATTTCTCTTGCCAATTGATTCATATACCTCATACCTCAGCCATGCATCCCCAAGTGATCCTGTGTTTTTTCAATCACCCTCTTAATGGGGGAATGTAAAAAATATCATTATTTAAATTGCAAAGTTTAAATTCCTTTTAGAAGAATTTTAGGTAAAGATAGATGCTACCTCTCTGAATCCAGAAACTGAACTATTGGAGAAGATACCATGAAAAAGCCTCCGGATCACAAGCTGCACAAGAATTGAACGTTGGGTGTAGTTGATTGAAAATTTATTTGTATGTATACTTTCATGCCAAAAGGGACTGCCCCCTAACTGGCTTTTTGTCAATACGTCCAGCAATTATTTATTTTGTTCTTTTTTTTCTCTTATCCTCAAATTATTGTAATCTTTAAATTGATTATGTTTTTATGATCCTTTGGGGAAGTCCTTCTTCCCAGAGGATCAAACGGAGAAATGTAAAAATGGAGACTTAAATCCAGGATTTCAATCCCCAGAAGTCCTTGCTCTATTTCCCCAAAATGCCTTGTAACCTCACCTGGGCTTAGAGCGAGATGGGGTATTTAACCTGGTTGTAAAAAGGCTCTGCCCCTTTTTTTCTACTTCTGCTTGGGAGCAGATGCGGCTCTCCACCTAGCAGGCAAGATGTGAGTGGTCGTGACTAGGCTCTTTGGGCCTAGACATGTGCCTCTCTTACTTGTATTTTCTTTATATTTTAATCTTCCATAAACCTCTAAAAATATAATACTCCTTGCAGCGAGAAACTAATTTCTACCTGCCTCAGTTTCCCCAAATTTTAATCTTAACAGAAATCAACAACTTTAGCAAAGTAGCAGGATACAAAATAAACCCTCATAAGTCATCAGCATTTCTATATATCTCCAACGCATCTCAGCAGCAAGAATTAGAAAGAGAAATTCCATTCAAAATCACCTTACACAATACAAAATACTTAGGAATCTATCTGCCGAGACAAATACAGGAACTATATGAACACAACTACAAAACACTCTCCACACAACTAAAACTAGACTTGAGCAACTGGAAAAACATTAACTGCTCATGGGTAGGACAAGCTAATATAATAAAAATGACCATCCTACCCAAACTTATTTATCTATTTAGTGCTATACCCATTGAACTTCCAAAAAACTTTTTTACTGAATTAGAAAAAACTATAACAAAGTTCATTTGGAAGAACAAAGGATCAAGGATAGCCAGGGAAATAACAAAAAAAAAAAATACAAAGGAGGGGGGCCTTGCAGTCCCAGATCTCAAACTATATTATAAAGCAGTGGTCATCAAAACAATTTGGTACTGGCTAAGAGACAGAAAGGAGGATGAGTGGAATAGACTTGGGGTAAGTGAACTCAGCAAGACAGTCTATGACAAACCCAAAGACCCCAGCTTTTGGGACAAAAATCCGCTATTTGATAAAAACTGCTGGGAAAATTGGAAGATAGTGTGGAAGAGATTAGGCTTGGATCAACACCTCACACCCTACACCAAGATAAACTCAGAATGGATGAATGACTTGAACATAAATAAGGAAACTATAAGCAAATCAGGTGAACACAGAATAGTATACATGTCAGACCTTTGGGATGGGAAATATTTTAAAACCAAGCAAGACTTAGAAAGAGTCACAAAATGTAAAATAAATAATTCTGACTACATCAAATTAAAAAGTTTTTGTATAAACAAAACCAATGTAACTAAAATCAGAAGGGAAGCAACAAATTGGTAAACAATCTTCATAACAAAAACCTCTAATAAAGTTCTAATTATTCAATTTACAAAGAGCTAAATCAATTGTACAAAAAAAAATCAAGCCATTCTCCAATTGATAAATGGGCAAGGGACATGAATAGGCAATTTTCAGTCAAAGAAATCAAAACTATTAACAAGCACATGAAAAAGTGTTCTAAATCTCTTATAATCAGAGAGATTCAAATCAAAACAACTCTGAGATATCACCTCACACCTAACAGATTGGCTAACATGACAGCATAGGAAAGTAATGAATGCTAGAGGGGATGTGGCAAAGTCGGGATATTAATTCATTGCTGGTGGGGTTGTGAATTGATCCAACCATTCTGGAGGGCAATTTGGAACTATGTCCAAAGGGCGATAAAAGACTATCTGCCCTTTGATTCAGCCATAGCACTGCTAGGTTTGTACCCCAAAGAGATAATAAGGAAAAAGACTTGTACAAGAATATTCATAGCTGCACTCTTTGTGGTGGCCAAAAATTGGAAAATGAGGGGATGCCCTTCAATTGGGGAATGGCTGAACAAACTGTGGTATATGTTGGTGATAGAATAGTATTGTGCTAAAAGGAATAATAAAGTGGAGGAATTCCATGGAGACTGGAACAACCTCCAGGAAGTGTTGCAGAGCGAAAGGAGCAGAGCCAGGAGAACATTGTACACAGAGACTGATACACTGTGGTTCAATCCAATGTAATGGACTTCTCCATTAGTGTCAATGCAATGTCCCTGAACAATCTGCAGGGATCTAGGAGAAAAAGCACTACCCACAAGCAGAGAACAAACGGTGGGAGTAAAAACACCAAGGAAAGGCAACTGCTTGACTACAGCGTTTGAGGGGATATGATTGAGGAGAGACTAAATGAACACCCTAACGCAAATACCAACAACATGGAAATGGGTTCGGATCAAGGACACATGTGATACCCAGAGGAATCACACGTCAGCTATAGGAGGAGTTGGGGGTGGAGGGGAGGTGGAGGAATAGAAAATGATCTCTGTTTCCAATGAATAATGCTTGAAAATGACCAAATAAAATAATGTTTAAAAGGAAAAAAAAGAAAAACTTACTAAGCAAGAAAAAAAAACTGCTGGGAAAACTGGTATTTAGTCTGGCAGAAATTAGTTTTAGACTAGACCTTTATACCACATACTAGATAAGCTCTAAATGGATCTGGATATAAAAGATCACATCATAAACAAATTAGAGGAGGTAGAAGAAAATTACTTAATTAAAGACATTTGGATATTGGAAGAATTTGCAACTAAAAAGGGATCAAAAGCACAACAGGATGACAGGAATCAGAAAATAAAATGGACAATTTTGATTACACAAAATTAAAGCCTTTGCACAAACAAATTAGAAGCAGTTAAGATTAGAAAGGAAATGGTTAGCTAGGGAAAAAATCTGGGCAGTAAGTTTCTCTGATAAAGGTCTTGTTTCTTTCTTTTTTTTTTTTTAATTAAAACCCTTACTTTCTGTCTCAGAGTCAATACTGTGTATTGGCTCCAAGGCAGAAGAGTGGTAAGGGCTAGGCAATGGGGGTCAAGTGACTTGCCTAGGGTCACACAGCTGGGAAGTGTCTGAGGCCATATTTGAACCTAGGACCTCCCGTCTCTAGGCCTGTCTCTCAATCCACTGAGCTACCCAGATGCCCCCTCGTTTCTTTTTTAAAAAGATATTTTATTTTCCTAATTACATGTAATAACAATTTTCAAATTCATACTTTTTCTAAAATTATAAGATCCAAAGTTGTCTTCCTTCTTCCTTCCTGCCCCCCTCAGAGATAGTAAGCAATTTGATCTGCATTATACTTGTGTTATTGTACAAAACACACTTCCATGTTGGTCATTATTGCAAGAGAATATTAATACTAAAACCTCAAAACAAAAACATGAATAAATGAATGTGAAAAATAGTATGCTTTGATGTGCATCTGACTCTAATAGTTCTTTCTCTGACATGGATAGCATTCTTTGTCATAAGTCTTTCAGAATTGTCCTAGAGCATTGTAATTGTATTGCTGAGAGTAGCTAAGTTAAAGGTCTCATTTCTAAGGTATTTAATAAACAGATTCAAATTTATGATAATAAAAGTCATTTCTCAACGAAAGAATGGTCCAAAAGATATGAACAGGTATTTATTGAGGGAAGAAATCCAAGTTATCTATAGCCATATGAAAAAAAATGCTCCAAATCACTAATAATTAGAAATCCAAATTAAACCAACTCTCATACCCATCAGACTATGAAATTTTACAAAAATGAAAATAACAAAAGTTGAAAGGGCTTTTTAAAAATTGGCATTTTGATACACTGTCTGAAGAGCTATTAATTGGTTCAGCTATTCTAGAAAGCAATTTGGAAATTTATGCAGAAAAAGTAACTAAACTGTGCATCTGTCTTAAACCACAGATAGTACTTACTAGACTTATTATCTCAAAGACCTCAAAGAGATCCTAAACACACAAGAATAAAGCTCATTTTTGGTGACAAAGAATTAGAAATTATGGGGATCTTTTAAGGGGAATGCATTAGCTAATTGTGGTATATGAACCACATGCAAGATGATGCAAAGTAAGAAATGAAGGAGAAGGTTCTAAGAAACCTGGAAAGACTTGTGTAAACTAGTGTAGAGTGAAGTGAAGAGAACCAGAAAAACCAATTTATATTATAACACCAATATTTTGAAAGTGAACAATTCTTGACAGATTCAAGAAGTATGTTAACCAAATGATCAACCATGATTCCAGAGATGATGAATAACAATGAAAATCACTTCCTGGCAGAAAAATGATAAATTCAATATGCAGAATGTAACACAGATTTTGGATGTTATCAGTATGAAAATTTGTTTTGCTTGGCTACACATTTTTCTTTCAAGGATTCTCCTCCCCCTTTTCAAAAGAGGTATCAGCAAGGAAAATAAAAGCTTGTTAATTGAAAAAATACAATTTAGTTTTTTTTAAAAAGAAAGAAAGGCATTTTCCAAACTGATTTGTCTACTGAGTGCTTGTGGGCTTGAGATGCAGCTATAAAACCCATAAATATGAGACCTAGGACATGGAATCCTCCCCAGGATCAAAGGGGCAGAGTGAGCAAGTTGTTACATGTTTAAGATAGGCACAATTTCATATTTAATATTTTAGAGTGAGTACTAGCAATGAAATGTTTTCATGCAACCTTTATTCACACACATACATACACACACACACACTGTAGAAAACACTGTTCTAGAATGTAGCAGATGTGACATATTTCCTTTTAAATTCTTACATTTCAGAAGAGTAATTCAAAGTGATATTTAAAAAAAAAAAAAAGCCAAATCGGCTGCACTTCTTCCCATACACACAATTAAGCCACTTTTCTCTTTGTTCTCCAAACACATGAAACTTATCTCTGTACCAAAGGGGGTGTTTCCGCATCTGAAATACATTCCCTCATCCCTTCCACCTATAGTACAATGGAAAGAATGCCAACAGATTTGGAGTCCAAGATCTTGGATTCAAATATAAACCTTCCTCTTTAGTGTGGAGTTGGTGCCTATCTGGGCCTCATTTCCTAATCTGTAAAACAAGGTGGCATTAAACAACCTTTAATATTCCTTCCAGCACTAAAGTCACTGGTTTATTATCTATGATCTAAATTTTTCTCATGTTCTAAGGCACAACCTAACTCCCCACCCCCCCACTCGTGGACCTTTAAGCCAAAATCATTTATTCCTTCTCAGAGTTCTCATTGTGCCTTAGAGTCAGTTGCCCTCAGTTAAGCACTTAATTATTCTCTAATATTTTCAAATGTATTAATGCCTTGAAAATCTTAAAGTAGTATGGAAATGTCCATTTTTACCATTAATGGTATAATAGCATAGAATACAAAGAGACATAAAGAACAATACCTGCCCAATGAAATGAATACACATGAAAAAGTGAAAGAATGGTACAAGAAATCAATATCAGTACAAGGGAAGTTACCTGATAACTCAATATCTGTAAATACTGTGGTGTGGTGTTACTGGTCAAAAAGACAGGTTCTGATCTCAAAGGGCTGGGGTAGTCAGGACAAGACTTCATGAAAAATGAGTCTTGGGGTGGATCAAGTGCATTCTAAATGGTGGAGACAGAGTGGGCAAAAGTGTGAAGGTAGGAATGTCCAAGATATTTCCTGGCATTCTAACAGAAGTGAGGGTTCATATAGAAGAGAATTGAGAGGCGAGATTAGAAAAATAGATCTGAGCCAGACTGTGACACATACAGAATGCCAGGAAAAGGTATTTTGACTTAAACTTCTAGGTGATCAGTTTTTAAGAAAGATTAAGCTATCTTATTCAGAATAAATTGGAGAGGAAAGAGAATGAAGGAAAGGAGGCAAGTTAAAAGGCTATTGCAATGATTAAGAAATGAAGTGATGACAGCTGGACTAGTAAAGGACCCCTATGAAGGGGAAGGAAAGGGCCAATGAGAGAGATATTACCAAAGAAGAATAAATAATAAGTCTTGTTGACTAAATTATTAGAGAGTAAATGAGAAGAAATAAACAAAAAAAAAGTTAAGCAGGACACTCAGGATCAGAGCTATCAGTAGAACTAGAGGAATATCTTAAGCTCCAGAGGATCAGTCCTGCTCCAGGAAGCCTTCTAGGTGGTCCAGTGGCAGGAAAAAGAGATGACTCTGCCTTCTGGGAGCAATGGGTTGCTGGAAGAAGCTGGAGGGTTAAGCTAAGTGAAGGTGGGGAACAGCCACTATGGGAAGGGTACTGGGGAATTACCAAAATAGGAATCAAAAAACTGTTAAGTAGCTGGGTCTCCCTGAGGCAAGAGAGTATAAATTTGTCATGAGCCATCTCTCTCTAATTTCATAGTGTGACTTAAAGTATGGATTACTTGTGAATAAAAAAAATTAGGAGACTAGTCCTTCCTTGATGTTTTCTTAATTACCATGACCCTTGGGCCAATCCATGAAAAGATGGTTAAGAATGTAGAGAAGGCTGAACTAAATTGAGTCTTCAGCTTTCTTTCACAGCTCTCACAGAAGTCTTCAGTTGTGAGAATTTTGAAGCCAATGGCTTCCATGTGGCTTAATTTAGCCACAATCTTCCTATTTGTTGGTACTACAGATAACTGAGAGTCACCTATAATTCCCTTTCACAAAGGAGCTATCCAAAATACAAGGAGTCCAGGCTGAGACTTCTGTTTGGGAATGGGCTTCCAACTGCTAAGCCATTTTACCTGAATCCCAGAGGCTGCATCCTTCTTCACACTCTTGTGTCATCGATGAAGTGGGAGGGATCATTGTGGGAGATGGTGGTGGCAAAAGTTGCTTTGGTTCTTCATCATAAAATACCATCAGGTCCTTACAGAAAACAAGAGAGCACCTTAGTTAAGCAACAAAGAATCATATCTTGCCTCTTAAGATGGTTAAGGACATCTTAGTATTTTGGTCAACATAACAACTTAATTGTCCACCCAAGTAAAACAGAAAGAAAAAATAGTGAAAACATTTCAAACTGCCCAAATCAGTTTGTAGTAATTTACAAAAATGGTAATGTTAGGCAAATATTGTCTGCATATAGTTTTTCTGTTGTCTTCCCAGTTCTAGCTGCATTAGCCTGCCCTGAAGCCCAGCTTGAGAGACATTCAGTATGCAGGTCCCTACCCTTGGTTGCTCTTAGGATCCCTTCAGGTAAACCAGTTTAGAAAGAGTTCTCTGATATAATTTCAATTCAAATGAATGGAAGTATTAAGACTCCTCGGTCCCATAAGCAACAAGATGGAGGACTAGACAATTTATCTGATCCTCATGACTTCTCAAACTTCTCTAAAACTGAAACTGTGTAATGAAGATAAAGCAACTTTGGCTGTCACCATGATCTAAGACACTCAGAATCCCAAAGAAGGTTACCTGATGCTCACTGACATTGGGTTCAGCCAGCACCCTTCCTCTACCTCCCTTGTTATAGGCATCAAGAGTGCACTAGTAGCCTCAAAGACCTGACACACAGGTTGAGGCTCATATCAAAACCCAACCCTACACTCTGGTCCACCCTTCCTCATTCTTGTTAAGTAAAGACCATTATTCTAGTCTACATAAGTTTGCTTGGGCAGAGACAGCCAGCCAGTGTAGCAGAGGTCTACACTGCAGTCATAAAAAGGCTGCTGGGAACTACAACTACAATCTGGTAGTACTGATGTGGCAAAGCCTTGAATTGCCTATGATCAAGGTAGACAACCCTTTAGTCCTATAGCACCAGGAGACACTGTTCCAATAAGCCAGAGGGAAAGAATATAGCTTCTATCTGGGGCTAGTTCTGACCACCCAAAAGTTACTGGGACCAGAAACCTAGGCTGGTGAACCATAAATTGCCTAACATGGGAAAAGGTTGATTCTTTGAGATACAGACCCCAGGGAGATCACCATAACAAGGTTTAGAGTCAGAAAGTAAATAGGGGAAAATGAGTTGAGGGGAGACTGAAATTATTGATGATCTCAGGGAGAAAAAATCTCAAAGGCCTTGAACATGAGCAGATACATCAATAGGAAAAACATTAGCAACACAAGGAAATATGGCCTCCTGTCCTAGCAAACAAGTTCAGACATCTATGAAAAAATACTGTAAAACTAAGGAACATGATCCAGCCACTTGACTCTGTGGAAAAATGAGGAGATCATGGAACCACTACACACTGTTCTTGAGTGTTTTAAAAGAGAAATGAAAATTATGAGATCAGATTTTATGACTGTATACAGCAAAAATAATTAACAGAATAGAAAAACTTGAATCTGTAATGGCAAAGAAATAAAAGAAAATTGATAGTTTGGGAATGGAGAACTTCTAAATGAATAAAAGCAAAAAACATTGAAAGAAAATATGTTCACTATGTAAGCAAAACATACTGATTTCAAAGACAGACTGCATAG
Organism: Monodelphis domestica; assembly: GCF_027887165.1. Taxonomy (NCBI): domain Eukaryota; kingdom Metazoa; phylum Chordata; class Mammalia; order Didelphimorphia; family Didelphidae; genus Monodelphis; species Monodelphis domestica. The sequence continues at coordinate 103,187,623 of NC_077231.1, forward strand.
AGACAACTTAAAGATCATGGTCTCCCAGAAGAACATTACAAGACAAAAATAAATTTTAACATCCTAATGCAGAATAGAACTGCCCAGAACTTCTAAACAAAAAAAATGAAATATCAATTAAAAGAATTCATAGATCACTTTCAGAAGAAAACAACAACAAAAACTCATGGTTGCAAACTTTGAAACATAAAATAGTTAAGTTTAAGAATTCAATTCAGAAACAAGTTACACAAGTGATCAGGAGAAATGTCTTCAAAGAGAAATTAGAATAATGGAAGACTAGCATCCACCAAAAAATGCAGGAGGAAATGGAAGAATGTATTCTGTAGAGCAATGGAACTCAGAATGTAGCTCAGATGACCAACCCTGCAAATCTGAGGTTGCTCATAAATGAAAAAAGATGAACATTCAATAATAAAAAGGAATTTGGAATATTTTTGGAAAGTAAATGATAACTAAAGAAATTATTTGCTCCACAAATACCCTAAACAAAAATGAATCAAGGATTAATAAATATAATATCCAAGGACAGCAACAGAAACAGAATGATAACAGAGACCAATAAGAGACTTTTTTCTAAATGTACAGAAAAAGGGAGAGGTGGCAGCAGAAAAGGTATGTAAGAAACAGTGAAGAGACATTATAGACAGAAGTTGATATACGGGTAAATTTTTTTTTTGTCAGACTACATTATTACACTATAGGATGTTCTATAAAAGGAGGGGAAGAGACACAAAGGGAAAGAGAGAAATGTGTGATGTGCCAGGGATAGTGTCCTCTCTGATTCCAGTAATAATTGGCATTTTTCTAAGAGTGAGGCACAGTGGAAAATGGTAATCCACAAAGCATATTCTATAAGGTTGTAGCAGAAACTGGCTAGGTGGAAGAGTCTAGAATGGATACCTTGGAAGTTTTTTATTGCATGAAGATACAGAGAATATAGAGACTAGAAAATTATAGAGGTCATGAATCAGGAATGAGATCTAGAGTAGACAAAAAGAAAGATTACATCATAAATGGAGTGAGAGATAATATGGAGAAAGGAACAAAAAATTAAATTTATAAGAACTAATGAACAAGAGTAGTTGAGGAAAGGAGAAGGGGGAATCTACTTGATTGACCAAGAAGAAAAAAGGAGAAAGATATATAACCAGATAAAGACAGGAGAAAAAAAGGAACTAATGAGCAAAACTTTAAAAAGGAAAAGGGATAACATGAATAGAAGTGATCAAAGGTGAGGAGAAGAAATCAAGAGGAACAAGTCACCTTAAAAAAGATTAAAGTAACCGAAAGACCATAATACTGTGTTTAGAGCAGAAGAGCAGGAAAAATCATAACTTGCGGAGGAAAAAACAATTTAGAGACAGATGGAGGAAAATGCAAACATAACTCAATTTTAAATGTGAATGGATTAAACAATCTAATAAAATGAAAAGATAATGACAGATTGGATAAAAAAACAGAACCAACTATCTGTTCTAAGAAACACACTTGAAAAACAAAAGTGAAGAGATGGAAAAAGGTTTACCACACATCAAGCATATCAAAAAAATATCAGTAGCAGTCACACTGACAAAACAAAAACAAAATAAATAGGTAAATAACAAAAATATATTATCTGAAAGAAACCATAAACAAACCAATACCAATATGCCCCAAATTCTTTTTTTTTTCCTTAGCAAAGGGCGATGTCTTCAATCAGAAGACTTTTAAAATTAATTTATTTGTTTAGTCAATTTAGACCATTATACCTTGGTTACAGCAATCATATTGCTTCCCTCCTCCCACCCTTCCCATAGCTGATGTGCAAGTCCACTGGGATTTACATGTGACCTTGATCAGAACCTATTTCCATGTTATTGGATGTTCATTTAGAGCCTACATCCCCAGCTGTGTCCCCTCAATCCATGTAATCAAGCAGTTGTTATTCTTCTGTGTTTCTACTTCCTCAGTTTTTACTCTGAATATGGATAGTGTTCTTTCTCGTAGATCCGTCCAAGTTTTTCAGGATCACTGCATTGCCACTAATGGAGAAATCCATTACATTCAATTGTACCACAGTTTATCAGTCTCAGTGTACAATGTTCTCCTGGTTCTGTTCCTTTCACTCTGCATCAATTCCTGGAGGTCATTCCAGTTCACATGGAATTCCTCCAGTTTATTATTCCTTTGAGCACAATAGTATGCCATCACCAATATATACAACAATTTGTTCAGCCATTCCCCAATCGAAGGGCATCCCCTCATTTTCCAATTTTTGGCCACCACAAAGAGTGCAGCTATGAATATTCTTGTACAAGTCTTTTTCCTTATGATCTCTTTGGGGTACGAACCCAGAAGTGCTATGGCTGAATCAAAGGGCAGATAGTCTTTTATCGCCCTTTGGACATAGTTCCAAATTGCCCTCCAGAATGGTTGGATCAATTCACAACTCCACCAGCAATGAATTAATGTCCCAACTTTACCACATCCCCTCCAGCATTCATTACTTTCTTTTGCTGCGTTGTTGGTCAATCTGCTAGGTGTGAGGTGATACCTCAGAGTTGTTTTGATTTGCATCTCTCTTATTATAAGAGACTTAGAACACCTTTTCATGTGCTTATTAATAGTTTTGATTTCTTTGACTGAAAATTGTCTATTCATTTCCCTTGCCCATTTATCAATTGGAGAATGCCTTGATTTTTTTGTACAATTGATTTAGCTCTTTGTAAATTTGAGTAGACCTTTGTCAGAGGTTTTTGTTATGAAGATTGTTTCCCAATTTGTTACTTCTCTTCTAATTTTGGTTACATTGATTTTGTTTATACAAAAACGTTTTAATTTAATCAAAATTGTTTTACATTTTGTGACTTTTTCTAAGTCTTGGTTGGTTTTAAAAGCTTTCCCAAAGGTCTGACATGTATACTAATCTGTGTTCACCTAATTTACTTATAGTTTCCTTCTTTATATTCAAGTCATTCATCCATTCTGAGTTAAGATAAACCAAGATAGGTGTAGGGTGTGAGATGTTGATCCAAACATAATCTCTCCCAAACTGGCTTCCAATTTTCCCAGCAGTTCTTTTTTTAATCAAATAGCGGGTTTTGGTCCCAAAAGCTGGGAACTTTGGGCTTATCATAGACTGTCTTGCTGAGGTCACTCACCCCAAGTCTTTTCCACTGATCCTCCTTTCTGTCTTTTAGCCAGTACCAAATTGATTTGATGACCACTGCTTTATAGTACAGTTTGAGAGCTGGAACTGCAAGGCCACCTACCTTCCCATTTTTTTTTCATGATTTCTCTGGATATCCTTGATCTTTTTTTCTTCCAAATGAACTTTATGTTTTTTTTTCTAATTCAGTAAAAAAGTTTTTTGTTGGTTCAATGGGTATGGCACTAAATAAGTAAATCAATTTGTGTAGTAGTGTCATTTTTATTATATTAGAGCTCATCCTACCCATGAGCAATTGATGTTTTTCCAATTGTTTAGATTTAGTTTTAATTGTGTGGAGAGTGTATTATAGTTATGTTCATATAGTTCCTGTGTTTACTAAAGTTGGTGATTATTTCAACTACCTTTTTAGTTAATTCTCTAGGATTCTTTAAGTAGACCATCATATCATCTGCAAAGAGTGATACCTTGGTCTCCTCATTGCCTATTTTAATACCTTCAATTTCTTTTTCTTCTCTAATTGCTACTATTAGTGTTTCTAGTACAATGGTAAATAATAGAGGTGATAATGGACATCCTTGTTTCACTCCTGATCTTATTGGGAAGGCTTCTAGCTTATCTCCATTGCAGATGATGTTTGCTGGTGGTTTTAGACATATACTGTTATTATTTTTAAGAAAGGCCCTTCTATTCCTATTTCTAGCATTTCAATAGGAATGACTGTTGTATTTTGTCAAAGGCTTTTTCTGCATCTATTAAAATAATCATGTGATTTTTGTCAGTTTGCTTGATAATATGGTCATTTATGTTTTCCTAATATTGAACCATCCTTGCATTCCTGGTATAAATCCTACCTGGTCATAGTGAAAAACCCTTGTGATCACTTGCTGGAGGCTTTTTGCTGGTATCTTATTTAAGATTTTTTCATCTATATTCATTAAGGAGATTAGTCTGTCATTTTCTTTCTCTGTTTTTGGCCTGCCTGGCTTTAGAATCAGTACCATATATGCATCATAAAAGGAATTTGGTAGAACCCCTTCTTTGCTTATTCTGTCAAATAGTTTGTATAATATTGGGATTAGTTGTTCTTTGAATATTTGATAGAATTCATTTGTAAATCCATCTGGACCTGGGGATTTTTTCTTAGGGAGTTCTTTGATGGCTTGTTCAATTTCTTTTTCTGATATGGGGTTGTTTAAGTAATTTATTTCTTCTTCTTTTAGTCTAGGCAATTTATATTTTGGTAATTATTCATCCATATCACTTACATTGCCATATTTGTTGCCATATAATTGGGCATAGTAGTTTTTAATGATTGCCTTAATTTCCTCTTCATTAGAGGTGAGATCTCCTTTTTCATCTTGGATACTGTCAATTTGGTTTGCTTCTTTCCTTTTTTTAAATTAGATTGACTAGTACTTTGTCTATTTTATTTGGGGTTTTTTTCAAAGTACTAGCTCTAGTCTTATATATTAGTTCAATAGTTCTTTGACTTTCAATTTTATTAATTTCTACTTTGATTTTTAGGATCTCTAATTTAGTCTTCATCTGAGGATTTTTAATTTGTTCACTTTCTGGTTTTTAATCTGTATGCCCAATTCATTGACCTCTGCCCTCTCTAATTTGTTAATATATGAACTCAAGCATATAAATTTCCCCAAGTACTGCTTTGGCAGCATCCCATTGATTTTGAAAGGATGTATCATCACTGTCATTTTCATCAATGAAATTATTGTTTCTATGATTTGTTCTTTAACTAACTGATTTTGGAGAATCATATTGTTTAATTTCCAATTAATTTTTATTTGCCTTTCCATGTACCCTTACTAATTATTATTTTTATTGCATTGTGGTCTGAGAAGTTTGCATTTATTATTTCTGCTCTTTTGTACTTGTTTGCAATGTTTTTAAGCCCTAGTACTGTGAATTTCAAAACTACTACACCCTATTCAGACCATTCTTTAGAAGATTGGATTTAGCTATTTCCTGATCAATAACAATAGAGATACTTGAAATAACAGAATTAGGTCTTGGAAACTATATTCTCCACCCTACTCAGGGTAACAAGATTAGGAAGGGCTGCAGCAAAACTCAAGATTTAATTATTTGAGAATATGGCCTTCAACAGACATGTGCAAAAAAGGACAGAACTCTGGGTGGTCTGAGGTCAAGCTTGAGCCACCATTGGCACATGTGAGATGCAGGAAGTGAGGTAGAAAACAGCCTCTGGAGTTCTCGGGACTTCCTGTGAGGAGGGCTAGAGTTCAGTTTAAGGTTGGAGCTTGAGGTTGGAGGAGCCCCACAGACTGTTTTCCTTCAGATTGGTCACGTGAGTGATAAGGACTGATCCCTTGCCCTGTCTTGGCTCTCCAAGGCCTTAACGCCCGCTTTGGTTCAGCCTGAGACAGAGTGGTTCTGAGTTAAACTTCTTTCCTTCTCTCCCTCTTTCCTTCTCTCTCTCTCTCTTTCTCTCTCCCTCTAATATTTTCTTCCTCCTATTGTAATTAAAACACCATAAAAATTGGCAGCTGACTTGGGTATTTTATTATTTGGGATTTCCTTTGGCGACCATTTAAATTTAGATTTTTCTCAGTCCATAATATTCACCCTTTATAGTTTGGCTGACCACTTTGATGTGACGAAATATCCTCAATCTTCTTAACTTTCCTAAACATTCCTCTACTGTGACTATTTTGGATTTTTTTCCCTTTTCTCCCTCTCTCCTTAAATTAGATAGAACACAGCTGTTTTAAATCTTACAACAGGCCCTAAGGTCCTGGCTGGGAGAGCTACTTCTAAATATCCTTTCCCTTAGGGAACAACTGCCTAGATTAGGAGTGGAAAAAAAACCTGTGGAAAGTTTTGACTTTGTCCTGCTCCCCACATGTTTTGTGAAGACTCTTAGAAAAATAATTTATATATATATATATATATATATATATATATATATATATATATATATGAATACTATATTCTTCGACACTTATATGGCAGTTGAAGAATTAGGGACATTGAGGAATACAGCATACCTCCAATTTTTTATATTAATAGGTAATGTCATTTTTGTACTCCTCAGCACTGTGTTTAGAGATGCTAACATAAAAAATTAATTGAAGCTGAAATTCAGAAAAACACTTAAAAAATTGAGGACATAAAAAAGATGCAAGAGAACAGGCAAGCCCAATTTGAAAACTTAAAATGTTTCTTACAGGATCAATTGGCAAACATCCACCCTACCAGAAACAGACCTGTTTCAGAACCTTTGAATGAGGAAATTTCCTTCCCTGAAATAGAGATGGAAAACACCTTCCCTATAGCTCAGTTAACAGACTGCTTCTCTCATGAAGTGCAAATTTTGACTGAATTTAATCCCCAAAACCCTTCCCCTGCAATCCCAGTTTCTCATGTTCCCTCTCCTACAGAAAACCAAATTCCAGCCCAAAGGAGATCTCATCCTCCTAGAGAAACCTGTCCTTGTCAAACTGACCCACAGGTACAAAATTCAACTAGAGGCCTGTTTCCTCTAAGAGAAGTACCTGAAATAGGACAGAATGGGGATGTGGTGACTTTAAGACACAGGATCCCATTTACTCCCCAAGAAATAAATGAATTTACATGAAATATTCCCACATATGAACAAGATCCCTTTCTAGTAACAAAAAAGATAGGAGACGTATTTTTTTCAGTATAATCCTTCTTACAAGGACTTTGAGAACTTGCTACAATCTTTTTTAACTGAACATAAGAAAAATAAAATAATTGCTCATGTCAACAAAACCTGGGGGCATAATGCAGCACATTGGTGATCTCAGGATCCCGAATGGGACTATAACAACCCTGAGGATTATCTACAACTATACAGTTGTAGAGAGGCCATCCTTACAGCAATGAGGGAATGTGCAGACAGTACAGATAAGTGGATGGAACTTGAAAAAATTAAGCAAAAGGAGGAAGAAAAACCTCCAGATTCATGGATAGAATAATCGGGTTTGGAGACAGATACCTGGATTTTGACCTAACTAAAGAGAATAGCTTAAGATGAGTTAGAAGGATATTTGTCAATAACTCTTGCAAAGCAATTAAGGATTATTTTAGAACACATTGGCCAAGATGGTCTGAGGTTGGACCTTGAAGAATTGCGAAAAACAGCTATATATGTTTTAAAGGGAAACCAAGAAAAGGAAGAAGAAAATAAGGATGCCATGGAAGAAATAAAGAAATGAGATGTTTAAAAGATAAGATAGCTAAACTAGAAAGTGGCCATGATAATGAACCAATGACACTTGCCCCTTTCCAGAAATCTAATTATCAATCCATTACCTGCCACTTTTGTGGGAAGAAGGGCCACAATATAGAGATGTATGTAGAGCTTTTCTCAAGATTATAGGAAGGAATACACAGTTTAATAACTACATAAGTGATGATTATAGAAATAACTGTAATTATGACAATGCAAACCACAACTTTAGGAATGGTGACTATAGGAATAGATATTGGGAAAATGATAACTCAAATCAAATGACTCCACAACAATATATAAAAAATGGTACTTGTCCAAAAAATACTTGAGATGCTAATGCCCCTCAGTAGGGTGCACTTCAGGGAGGTGGCCAAGGAACTTCCCAAACACAATGAAGGTGTCCGGGGTGGGGGGGTACTGGAGCACAGGAATCAGAGGATACAACCTTTGATTTTCCAGACCCTGATGTCCTACTACCTGTTGTCTTTATCCACTACCCCCCCATCCTAGTGAACCCCATGTCACTTTAAAGGTGGGTAACACCTGTTATGTTTGTCTTTTAGACACTGGAGCTTCCTGATCTGTATTAAAGAGAACACCTGATTTACATTGTTATTCTGTTGGCTCAGAGAATGTAATGGGAGTATCAGGAATACCCCAAAGAGTTAAAAGACTTCCCCCTAGAATGGGGTCTGTAGAACCCCTAGAGATATAACATTCCTTCCTTTTGATGCCAGACTCCCCTTTAAATTTGCTGGGGAGGGACCTTCTATGCAAACTCAGAGCCACAATAACTTGCTCCCCAGATGGTTCCTTATCATTGGAAGTACCGGAGGAATCGTTAAATTTACTCCCTGTAATTCTCTCAGAGAGTCAGGAGGAAAAAGAGCATCCCACCATTGCAATACCTGAAGATATACCGGAGTCTCTTTGGGCCACATCTTCTTCCGATGTAGGCTTACTTAAGTCAGCTGTTCCTGTGCAGATAAAAACTCAATCTAGCCCACCTACTTCCATTCCTCAGTATCCCCTCTCAAAAGAGGCAATTGAGGGAATTGCCCCAGTAATTAACTCATAAATTGCAAGGGAATAATAACCCCTTGTAAATCTGAATACAACATGCCCATCCTGCCCGTTAAAAAACAAAAAAGAGGGCCCAATGGCAAATACCTCTATAGATTTGTGCAGGATTTGAGGGCTGTGAACAACCACGTTATAAAGAGACACTCTGTAGTTTCCAACATACATATGATTATTTCTTCTATTCCTAGCACAGCTACATTCTTTACAGTAATAGACTTATGCTCAGTCATCTTTTCAATACTCATATATGAGAACTCCAGGCATATCTTTGCTTTTACCTGGCAGAGTCGTAAAATACTCCTGGAGTCATTTGCCACAAGGTTTTGTAGACAGCCTGAGCTTATTTGCACAAATTTTGAGCCAAGATACAGATGATATAAAAATTTTAAAAAGCCAATTAATCAAATATGTAGATGATCTACTCTTGGCTTCAACAGATGCAGAAGCATGTCAGAAAGATAGCAAACACATTTTTTTGGAATTGCACAAAAGAGGGCATAAAATCTCGAAGAATAAGGTTCAGTGGTGCCTCCCTAAAGTAGAATATTTGGGATTCAATGTGACTGCGGGTGCCCACTTTATTTCTCCCAAACAAATTGAGAATATTCAAAATGTAAGCACTCCTACCACTAAGAAACACTTGAGAGCAATTTTGGGTGCATCAAGATTTTGTAGACAATGGATTCCTTGCTATGGGGAAATTACGAAACCCCGTATAGCACTAACAAGGGATTCTGTCCCTGAATCCCTCAAATTAGAACCAGAACACCTGTAAGTTCTATCAGATCTAAAAAAGGCTATCCTGTCTGCCCCCACTCTAGGCATCCCTGATTACAACAGTGTATGTACTTTGTATGTACATGAGTGAAGAGGGGTAGCTTCAGGTGTTTTAACTCGGACTTTGGGACCTTCTCAGTACCCAATTGCTTATTATTCTGCCCAACTGGACCCAGGAGCACCAGGAGCACCACCATGTCTTAGAGGAGTAGCTGCTACAGCTTTACTAGTGACAAAAACTGTTTATCTAGTATTGGGATGCCCATTAACAATTATGTGCTCACATGAGGTAGAAGCATTGTTGCTAAGACATAGAACACAGGCATTTTCTGATCAGTGAATTACAAGGTATGAAATAACCTTGTTAAAAGATGAAAACATACCTTGAAGTGCTGTTCAACTCTTAATCCTGCCACCTTGCTTCCAGATTTACCAACTGTAGGAGAACCATTGTATAGTTGTGAAACACTAGTGTCCATGGCAGAAAAGCCTCGAAATGATCTCTTGGACACTCCCTTAAACAACTCAGATCTGGTCTTATTTACTGATGGTTCTTCTTTTATGAGAGATGGCATACGCTACACTGGAGCTGCTATAGTCACAGAATTTGCCACTGAGTGGTCAGCTTCGTTGCCCTCTAACATTAGAGCTCAAGAGGCAGGACTCATAGCTCTGAAACATGCCTGTATAATTGCAAAGGGTAAAAAGCAACAATTTATATGGATTCTAGATATGCTTTTGGCATTTGTCGCTCAGTCGTGATGCTATGGCTCCAGAGAGGATTTTTAACCTCAGCTGGAAAATCCATAGCTAATGCAGAAATTATTAATGAAGTTCTTCCTGCTTTCAAACTGCCTGAAGCCCTAGCTGTAGTTCATTACTCTGCCCACAGCCCAGAGGTGGCTCTGACCCTGTCTCTAGGGGAAATGACCAAGCAGATACTGTTGCAAAGCTAGCAGCCATGGAAGGGCCTGAATTAATTTTAATATTAACAACCTCTGATGATTTAAATTTATCACTTTCCTATAATGAAAAGGAAGTGGAAAAATGGAAACAAAAATTCAAAGCAAAACAGATTAATGGAGTATGGGTGTCGTCTGAAGGAAAACCCCTACTCCATAGAAGTTTCTGTTATTAAATTTGCCAATCTGTTCATAAAAATGGTCACTTTGGTACCCAGGGCATCGTGGACTCTGTTAAGAGAGTATGAACAGCCCCCAGTATAACTACCATAGCCTCTAAAGTGTGTTCAGCCTGCTCTACCTGCCAGGCATATAACCAACATGCCTTTCGTGGCAAAGCTTTTGGTGGGCATCCTCGGCTTACACACCTTTTGAGCACCTACAGATAGATTTCATAACAATACCAAAGGCCAGACATTATAAATTTTGTCTAGTCATAGTAGATCAACTGACCAGTGGCCAGAAGCTTTTCCTGCGACCAGAGCCTCAGCAGCTTTTGTTGCTACAGTGCTTTTAAAAGAAATTATTCCCCATTTTGGCCTGCCAGCATGTATTGATTCAGATAGAGGAAGTCATTTTACTGATTCTGTCTTAAACCAAATATATTCTTGCTTGGGGATAACTCCCAAATTCCATGTTCCATATCATCCCCAGAGCTCAGGCCAAGTTGAAAGGATTGATTGGCAAATTATGCACTGAGACCCATTTAAAATGTCCTGAAATTCTCCGCCTGGCCCTATTTTATCTTAGAAGCAGACCTAAAGGAGACTTACACATCTCACCATTTGAGATGCTTTTTGGACATCCACCTATACAGGCTAAGACTTTCTCCCCAGCATATACATTGGTATTAGGGGGAGATACTACTATTGCTTCATATATTCAGGAATTACAGCACAAACTGTGTGAACTCCATGAATCTGGAGCTGCAGTACAAGGCGGACAACTAGACTTTTCACTTCATGACCTGAACCCAGGAGACAATGTGTATATTAAGAATTTCCAGCATACTGGAGCAACTCAGCCTTCCTGGGAAGGACCATTCCAAATCTTGTTAACTACTCCAACATCTATAAAGTATGAATTTCAAAACTACTCCACCCTATTCAGACCATTCTTTAGAAGATGGAATTTAGCTATTTCCTGATCAATAAAAATAGAGATACTTGGAATAACAGAATTGGGTCTTGGAAACTACAATCTCCACCCTACTCAGGGTAACAAGATTAGGAAGGGCTGCAGCAAAACTCAAGATTTATTTATTTGAGAATATGGTCCTCAATAGACATGTGCAAAAAAAGACAGACCTCTGGGTGGTCCTAGCAGAAAGTGAGGTAGAGAACAGCCTCTGGGGTTCTCGGGACTTCCTGTGAGGAGGGCCAGAGTTCAGTTCATGCTAGGAGCTTAGGCAGGGAGGAGGCCCGCAGACAGCTTTCCTTCAGATTGGTCACATGAGTCAAGGACTGATTCTCTTCTCTACCTTAGCCTTCAGGCCTAAACTCCCTCTGGCTCTGCCAGAAGGTTGAGTTAACCTTTTCCCCTTTTCCTCCTCTCTCCTTCTCTCCCTCTCCCTTTCCTACTCCTGTTGTGATTAAACTACCATAAACTCCATTCTGACTTGACTGTTTCATTTTAGGAATTTCACAGGTAAATTCCTTGGCGACCTTAAATTAATATATATCAGTCTTTTAAAGTGATTTCAATATCACAAAAGGTTGGAGAGAAGGACTGTTGGATTCATTGCTCACATGTGAAGAGAGCATCTTCTGTTGAGACTGATTGACTATATCCTATCACATGCATTAAAGATAATAATCCATTGACAAGTGGATGCTGTTTTTCAAAAACACATTGAGTTCCTGATTTTTTTCTTCTCTTTCCCTTATTTTTTATTATTGCTTTTCTTTTGAATATTTGATTTTACCCCTTTCCTAATTTCTTGTACAAAAGGTACATACAATTAAATTTTTTTCTCTCTCTCTGCAGTAATATAAGTTTAAATATACATACTTGCTATGTTATGAATACATACCCAAACAGCTTTAGACAGTGGGAACCTACCATTTATTGATAAAATGTTATGGGACTATGATTAATGTTTGTGTCTGATTCCAGGAAATGGGATAAAATAAAAACAAAGAGCACAGACTTAACCTGAATAGTGCCAAAAGAGCACACAGGAAATACTAATGTGGACTCAAGGTTGCAACGCTTGACATATGTTCAGTCATAGGACTTCCTTGTATCTACACCCTTTATGAAGTACTCATACAAGTACCAAAATTTAACTATCAAAAGGTATTCACCCTTTACAGCACATGGTCAATCTTTGTGAATGCACCATGTGCTGCTGAAAAGAAGGTGTATTCCTTTTTGTCCCTATTTATTTTTCTCCATATATCTACTAACTCTAATTTTTCTAAGATTTCATTCGCTTCTCTCACCTCTTTCTTATTTAATTTTTGGTTTGATTAATCTAGTTCAGATAGAGGAAGGTTCAGATCTCCCACTAGTATAGTTTTTCTATCTATTTCATCCTTGAGCTCCTCTAGTTTCTCCTTTAGAAATTTGGATGCTATGCCATTTGGTGCATACATATTGAGTAGAGATATTTCCTCATTGTCTATACTGCCTTTTATCAGGATGTAATTACCTTCCCTATCTCCTTTAACTAGATTTATTTTTACTTTGGCTTTGTCAGATATCATGATTGCTACTCCTGCCTTCTTTTTATCAGTTGATGCCCAATAGATTTAGCTCCATCCTCTTACTTTCACCCTATGCATATCTACCTTCCTCATGTGTGTTTCTTGCAGACAGCATATGTTAGGGTTTTGGATTCTAATCCACTCTGCTATTTGCTTGCATTTTATGGATGAGTTCATTCCATTCACATTCAGAGTTATGATTACTAGCTGTGTATTTCCCAGCATTTTGATTTCTGCTCCTGGTCCTGCCTTTTCTTCTTTCACTATTTCCTTCTACACCAATGTTTGTTTATATAGTCAGTCCCCCTAGTTCCCCCCCCCGTTATTTTACTTCCCTTTCTACCCCCCTCCCTTTTTATTCCCTCCCTTATTTTCCCCTGTAGTCTTTTTAAAATTCCCCCCACCCTCTCCCTCCCTTGTACTGCTTCCCTCCCCACCAGTCCGTTTTTTACCCTTCTACTCCCCTATAGGGCACAAATCTATTCTCTTCCCCAATGGACTGGATTGTTCTTCCCTATTTGGGTCAGTTTCAAAGCACGTAAGAGTTGAGTATTGTGAGATTTAAAATGGTTGAGGTCTTAAACTGTAGTGAGTTAAAATGGTGGAAGATATAAATTGTGATAGATATAAGAGAGGGTGAGTAAATTTGACCACAGAAATATGTTTCACTACAGTGTCTTGGTTTTTAAATCAAATATAAGGTGGTCGCCAGGGAAATATTCCCAATTTTTCAAATACCCAAGTCAATTGGGTTTTATAGAGATTTCAATTAACAATACGATGAGTAATCAAAGAAAGGGAGAGAGTAAGAAAGGAATAAGTATGAAGGGCCTCAAGCCAATATGGCCTAGACCTGAGTCTTAAGAGAGAAATCAGTCAGTTTTTTAACACTCACCACAAGGTCTGACTAAACAAGGATTCTAGTAACACCAGGCTAGTTCCATCTCAGCTGGCTTCACCAGAGAGCCTTCCAGCAAGAGACTGTTCAAAAGGGCCTCTCTCCAGAGCCTCCAGAGGGACAGAGTCCCTTTAGAGGAGCTCCAAGGAGATCTCCTTAGAGATTGTCCTCCAAGAGTTTCCCTTATCCAGAGTCTCTCTCAAGAGATTCTTCCCAAGTGGTCCTCATCAGAGATCCTCCAAAAGGAATTCTCCAAAAGGAATCTATCTGCTCAAGAGATTCTGCTTTTTCTTATATAGGGGTTTTTCTCCCATGTCACCTCCCCTAAGTCCCTACATCTACCAATCACTGTAGACTCTTTCCAAAGGACTGCCCATCTGAATTACTGCTAAGTCGACAAATCTCCTCAGTATGTCTGAACCAGTAAAAACACAGCTGAGTCAACTAATCTCATTAAGACAAAACTTGCCCAACCCTTTTAGGTACCTAGCATCTCATTGTATCAATTCTAAAAACAGGCCTGGCTCAAAGAACTCCTTGCCCCACATAAGCATGGTTCCAAGTACTTTCTTTGTTTAGCAAGGAGTTTTCTGCCCTAAAGCAGTCTTAAGTACAGGTAGAATAGAGGTCCTCCCATTTCTGATCCTGGCGAGTTCTCACATCAAAATGGGGAATGTTTCTCAGTAGGGAATTTGTTCCAATTAAGAATTCCCCGATGGGAAAATTTTTAACATTCACAAGTCTGAGAGATTTCAAGATTTACAGTATTTACTATCTCCATCCTCTTTACCCTTCCAGTGTATCGATGTTCTCCCCCCTCCCACCATGAGCTTCTTTGTGACATATAAATTTACCCCCATTTGTTTCTTTTCCCATTTCTTTTAGTATTAACCTCTTTTTTTAGCTCTGATATATATATATACACACACACGTATATGTATTTATGCATGCATATATCTATATACCTATTTATGTCTTGTCCTTTCATCCTATACAGTTTGTCACTGTTCCCTCTAAGTGTAATTCGTCTAGCTGCCCAGGTGATAGCAACAGTTTTTAAGAGTTACCAATGACCTCTTTTCTTATAGGGATACATATCATTTTAACTTATTGAGTCTCTTAAAAATTTTTTGTTGTTGTTTTGTTTGTTTTTCCCCTCTTTTTAATTACCTTTTGATGATTCTCTTGAGTTCTGTGGTTGGACATCAAATTTTCTGTTCAGGTCTGGTCTTTTCTTTATGAATGCTTCTAACTCTTCTATTGTGTTGAATGACCATACTTTCCCCTGTAAGAATATAGTCAGTTTTGATGAATATTTTATTCTTGGTTGTAGACCTAGTTCCCTTGCTTTCCAAAATATCATATTCCATGCCTTTCGGTCCTTCAGTGTGGATGCAGCCAGATCCTGTGTTATCCTCACTGTGTTTCCATGGTATGTGAATGGTTTCTTCTTGGCAGCTTGTAAAATCTCTTCTTTGGTCTGATAGTTTTTGAATTTAGCTATAACATTTCTGGGTGTTGTCAGTTGGGGATTGAATACAGGAGGTGATCTGTGGATTCTTTCAATCTCCACTTTCCCCTCTTGTTCTAGGATCTCGGGACAGTTTTCCTGAATAATTTCCTGTAGTATTATGTCCAGACTTTTTCTTTTGTCATGGTCTTCTGATAGTCCAATTATTCTTAAATTGTCTCTTCTCGAATGATTTTCTAAATCGTCCATTTTGTGAATGAGATGCTTCACATTTTCCTCAATTTTTTCATTCTTTTCGTTTTGTTTTATAGTGTCCTGCTGCCTTGTGAGGTCACTTAATTCCAGTTGTTCTATTCTGGTTCTTAAAGATTGGATTTCATCTCTGGCTTTTTGGTCATCCTTTTCCTTCTGGTCTGATTTTCTTTGAAGATCGTCTTTCATCCTCTTTACCTCATCTTTCATCTCCTTTGCCTCATTTTCCAGCTGGTTGATTTTGGCTTTCAAGACACTATTTTCTCGTTTTAGTTCAAATGCCTCTGTTTCCAGATGACTTATCTTAATTTTTAAGTTCTTTTCCCAATTGTCTTCAGCTTCTCTTAGTTGTGTTTTGATTTCTTTCACAGCCTGTATCCAATTCGCTGGGATTTCTGATTTATCATTTGCTGATCTCTCCCCCTCTGTTCCATTTTCTGAGTAGAAACTCTCTATTGTAGTTTCTTTCTTCTTTTTCTGTTGTTTGCTCAAATTCACCCCTTCTTTACTCCCCATATTTGTCTGTGCTCTTGCTCCTTTCATTTTTTTGTTTTTTGGGGGCTTCTATCGGTCTCTCCTCCTGGAGCTTTAACAGAAGATCTCTTGGTGTAATCTCTGGGGGAGGGTTGTTGGGGATTTGAGCTTCCCTGTCCTTTGGAGGCTTTTGATTGGCTTAAAGTCCAGCAGTCAATGAGGATGGGTGAGGAGCCTGGGCTTCCCTGAGTTCTGAAGACTTTTGATGGGATTAAGTTCAGCTTAGTTGGGCTGGGTGTGCTCTGAGTCCTAAACTTCCTGGAAGGCTGGAGCAAATATGGAGGATCTCCAAAGCTCTGGCCAGGCTGCCAGGTCTATGCTCCCTCTCTAACTCCTTCCCTGCCATCTGTGTTGGACGCTCTGAACTTGGCCAGCCCTACTCACAAGGTATGGCCTTCAGATCAGCACCTTTGCCTGCCCAGAAGTTCCCACTGCTGCTGGAATCTCAGCTTTCTGGGTGGGAGGGGGAATGGGTCCTGGGACCTTCCTTCTGTCTTCCCCTTAACCTGAGTGTTCTTGGATTCCGGCTTTTCAGGGGACAGAACTTTTGAATTAAGTCCCGCAGGAGGGTTCCTTGGCTCTCTTGTTGTTAAGTTTGGTTTTCAGTCCCCAAGGAGCATTCAGTTTGTGATCAGTAAGGAAGGGTTTTCAGAGGTCTGAACTTCTGCTCCTTCCGGGCCACCATCTTGACTCCGCCCCTCTAATAATATTCTTAAATATAGCATACTCTTAATCTAGCAAACTAGTAAATTGAATAATACTGAATACTGAAAATTTTCTTTAGATCACACTCCCACACACATAATCACACACATTCATAAAAACACATACACACACATACACAAATAATTTTCTATTTCTTTACTCTAACTTAGTAACTCACAACCAGACCAGGTTTTGGCAAACTCTAATTTTATCTGAACCAATTCTCATTATCCCTATCTGTTGCCATGGAAATGACTGTGGCCAAAAAAAAAATCAACATTACAACCTTATCCTCCAATCAAGTCAAAGAGGAGAAAATGGGCTTCAAGGGGGAAATGTGATCATATGAATATAAATAGGCTTGTTAATCAGCAAATTTTGTAATAAAAATTACAAACAATGTGGAGAAAGAAATCTGATTTGTGTCTAAGAGGCACAAATTAAAAACCTTTCTTTTGGAATTAAAACATCACTTAGCCAAGTAGAGTTATGTGTCCGTCTGCAGGCTCCATTCTGTTAGGAGTGTTAGCTGCTGCTTTGGGAGGCAATTTTCCTCTTCATATGCGGAACAAGAAGAAGTTAACAGTTTCTATTTCAAATTGTTTCTTTAAAAAGAAATCTTCAAGTGTTTCCTGTGCCCACTAGACCAAAGAAATGATCCCTTTTACATTCCCAGGCTGTAGAGAGACGGTGGTAGGCCTCCTGTGCTGTAGCTCCCCCCAAGCCATTATGTGGCACATGCAGCATCACTAATTAGATCGATTGCTTACGTGTGCCAGGTTTCATCAGCTGCTACCAAAGCAGATGACTGAAGAAAGGGCAAGCCAGCTTTCCTCAAATGCCACTGACATTAACAAGAGATGATCGTGGGCGCAGTAACAGAATATTGCTGTGATGCCTTGAGGAGCAGAAAAGGGGGCAGTCAGATTTCTAACCTTCTTTCCAAAATATGGAGAGACCATTTTTGGAAAATGATTTAGGGTAGAGGATGAACCAAATCAAGGGTCTTGTATAATCAGAGAAATAAGAAGGCCAAAGTAAAATTGGGCAGTATTTATTATTTAATATTTCTGTATTTATTCAAGAAGGATTTAAGACCTTCCAATAGTGTTGGTCCTATATTAGGTCCTAGGGTTACCAAGATGGAAAAGGAAATAGTTCTTGTCTTTAAGAAGCTTATATTACATTCTCTTGAGGGAAAACAATAGGTATTTGGAAAAATAAGTACAAAATGAGCATCATTTTGAGAGGGAGGATATTAACCCCTTTGATCATGAAGTAAAAGTAAGAAAGAACCTTAGAGGTCATCAAGATCCTCATTTTACAGATGAAGAAAACTGAGGCACAGAGAGATCAAATAATCACCCAACTAGTCTGAGATGGATCTGAACCCAGGTCTTCCCAATTCCAAGTTTAGCCTTCTCTCCTAAGCTAAACCTGGAAGAAAACCAGGGATTCTAGGAAGCAGAAGTGAGGAACAAGTGCCTTGAAGGTATGAGGGGCAGGAGGCAGCTTATACAAAGGTATGAAAACCAGTGGTACTATGACTGAAGAATGGGGCAAAGGCCAGCAGGGCTGGGACAGGATAAGGTCTGACTTTAAAAATCAACAGAATTTGGATTAATCTTAGAGGCAAGAGGAAGAATTGGTAATTTCTTGAGCAAGGGAGTGATAGGTAAGAACTGTCTTCATTTGGTAATATATATTCAGTAACTGTGCAGGAGAGACTGGGAGCCTGGCTGTCAGAAGACCAATGGTCCAGGCCAGCAGGAACAGGGGGCTGGAGTGGGGGAGGGGTTGCTGCATAAGTAAATCCCAAATTCATAGAACTTTTGGAGTATACTTCCACCTTCATCTGTATCAAATAAATTATGCACCACAGATTAATGTTAAAAGAAGAATTCTGTCCAATTACTCTATTGATCCATTTAAAACCTGTGTTTTATCAATGCAGTATCTATTACAAAATGAAAACAAGCTAATTAAGTTTAAACTTTACTTATTCCTAAAATCAATAAATCTAAAAATTAGAAAGGACCTTAAAAATAACTACCTGCCTTCCAAAAATTCTAAAGCATCCTCAATAAAAAGTATCAACTTTATGCTTACTAGGGAATTCATGACTCCCCAAGGAAGCTCTTTGAATTGTTTGATAGTTCTAATTGTTAATTTTATTTCTCTTATTTACCTTTTACTCTTGTCATAGTTCTCCCCTCTGGGGACAGACAATAATTCAAATAACCTTTATTAAACACCTACTGCATACCTTGTTCAAGGTGCTACAGATACAAAGATAAAGCAAAATATAGTCCATGACCTTAAGGAACTTATAATTTATTATGGGAAAGGAGAATGAAATATGAAGCCTGTTCATGAATAATTATAATACCGTGGTGCTTTGATACATGAGCACCCTAAGTCATGAGCAGTCATGATCTGGATTTTTGCTGTAAGTCAAGAATGGATATTTGAATCACAAGCTTCCACCACCCTCCATTAGATAGCCTGATGAACTTTCTGTTTCATAAGTTACATGAGGCTGTCTAGTTTAGTTCAGTATTTTTGGCCATGTATTGAATTGCTTTTGTGTTATTCTTTATTTTTGTCTTTATTATCAGTTTTTTGGGCAAATTTATTAACTTTTAACCATGGGTTCTGATGATATTAGAATTGGAGGAGTAACAGCAGCAGCAGCATATGAAGGTTTTTCAGGAAATTAGTGGGGAGGAGCCCAAGGTGGATGAGGTAATCCATACAAGCGATATTAAGAAAATGTTGAGGATTGGAGGAAAAATTAAGCAGTTTATTGAAAAGATAGACGCAGAAAAAATTGCAACGGGTCATATATTGGAGCTGTGTAACAGCACTTGTTTCACACATTATCAAAATGTTCTGAAAGGGAGGAAGAAACAAACTTCCATAAAAAGGTTTTTGATTAAACAGCCTCTAAGTGAAATCCAGGAAAGTGTGGCAAAAAAGGCAAAATTCAATGAATAAAATGATGATAATTAAGTAAAGTAAAAAAAATAGAAATTAAGTTTAGAAATAAAGTTACATATCATAAGTAATGTGTAAGGTCAATTTTGCATTTAAATGTAGCATTCCATGTATAGAGAGTAAATTATGTTAAGTGATAGCCCACAAAATGAAAACCTTCTCCACAAGCATCTTCCTTCGCCTGATCTTGAAGGTAAATAACTGCATAAGCAAGTTTATTTCTTTACATTCTTTCTTATTATCTATAAATATATTTATTTGTCATTTTAAAGTACATTTTTGTGTTTTAATGCATATAAAACAAAAAATTCATGTGGTTTTTGGGGGCTAAAACAGATTAATTGTGTTTCCATTAATTTAAATGGGGAAATTCAATTTGACACATAAGCAAATTGAGTTATGAGGTTGGCTATGGAACAAATGAAATTCGTGTGTTGAGGTACCACTGTACAAGGTAAAATATCATATAACTTGAATGTAAGACATTTATCTCTAATACAAGGTCACAGGTTTCATTTGTGGACCTTTGGTCATAATAAATACTCTCCATCGTTCATTTTCTTCTCACCTTCTATCTCTATTTTAAAATCCTTACCTTCCATTTGTTATAGGAGGGTTGTAAGGAAGGGTTAAACAAGCTTTATATGTAAATTAAAGTTTATTTACCTAAAGGGAGAAAGGGATGGAAGGGAAATAGGAAATAACTTGCATCTAACACACCCCATATATAAAATTCCTATACTTTATATAATTATACTAAACTGTTTAATTCAAGTTAAGAGAGGATTGGTAGAGGCATGGACAATGGGACCCAAAGAAAATCTCACAACATAGAGTCCTCCTTTGCTCCAGACAGCAGTCCCTGAGAGATGTCAGCAACTCCAGTAGAAATCCTCTATCTCTGTAGTATCAGCAGTAGGAAGCAGGCAGAAATCTCAAGACAAACAAAGGAAAAGTACCCACTGGGTTTCTGGGGTGGTCCACCTGGTATTCTCTGGTTTATTCTGAGAGCAAGAGAGAAACAGTTTCTCCCTCCTATGAAGTTCAGCAACAACTGACACCAACTGGTTTTCCAGTAACTGCCTCTATATCCAGCCCAGTTCCTGGGAGTTCCAAGTGGAATGTTGGCCCTGCAACATCTCTTGCATTCAGCTTTTGCAAAATCTCTTACTACACATTTTAGAATTAATAATATATATTAATCCCAAGGCAGAAGAGCAGTAAGGGCTATGCAATTGGGGTTATGTGACTTGCTGTGAATTTTATATTTCTTCCACCCTGCTTATTCTAGCAATCAGGAATGTCTATACCCCTACTTAAGGATTAAATATTGAGAAGGATGGTCTATGACAGATATGTGCTAGCAAAGTGACAAATAAGAAACAACTGACAGACCCCCTGGGCTGTCCTAAGTCAAGCTTAAGCTACCATTGGTACATGTGAGACGCTGGAAGTGATGTAAAAAAGTGGTCTATATATTTCACGTCACTTCCTCTCTCCAGCTGCTCTTTTTCGCGGAGAGGTGGCTCTGGCTCTTTTGGTGGAGAGGTGGCTGGTAGTAGCATGCTGGGAATCTTGGCATCTTGGTGTAGCTGCAGCTATTGTTCATGTTTGGTGGTGAGCATCCTTGATATAATACTGAAAGAAGCTTAGTAGCGTAGTTCAGGTGAGGCGTCTTCCCTGAGCTCTCTCCGAGTTTAGGCTTTTTTTTTTTCCTTTACCTTTCCTAAAAGTGCCATCCTCCTAGAAGGCCCCTCATCTTGGAGACCTCATGGCTAGAAGGTCTCTGAACTCCCCTTGGCTCAGGCTAGGCTGGAGAAATCTTATACCCTTTTCCCTCTCTCTTCTTAATTCCTTCCCTCTATATTAATTAAATCACCATAACATTCCCAAACTGACTTGAGTATTTTTATTGGGATTTGAATTAATACCTGGTGACCAACTAAATTTATATTTCAGTTAATAACCCCTAAATTTACCCCTTACACTTGCCGAGGGTCACACAATGAGGAAGTATATGAGACCAGAATTGAACACAGAACTTCCTGTCTCCAGGGCTGTCTCTTTAGTCACTGAGCCACCTGGCTGCCCCCCATCCTAAATTTCTCGTCTTTTTCTCAACCAAACTTCCAGAAAAGGATGTATATATGAATTGCTTATACTTCCTCTCTTTACTTACTCCTCAGTACTCTCTAGTCTGGCTTCTGATCTCATGATTCCACTAAACAGCTCTCTTCAACATGACAAATGATCTTTTAATTGCCAAATCTGACGATCTTTTCTCAGTCTTCTTGTTCTTGATCTCTGCAGAATTTGATACTACTAATTGTTCTTGCCTCACAATACTGTTTTTTCTCTGTGTTTTCATGACACTCTCCTGGTTCTCCTCCTACTCTGTCATTCTCCTTTACTAGAGACTCATCAGATATAAGATGTCCCCTAACTCTGGGCATACCCTAGGACTCTGTCCTAGACCCATATATACACATATTCCTTATATATATCCAGCTCCAATATCTTCCAAGTTTCTTTCTCACATCACCAACTATCTATTGGATATTTCAGACTGGGTGTCCCAGAGATATGTCAAATACAACCTGTCCAAAATAGAAAATGAGTTCTAAATCTTTTTCCCCAAACTCAGTCCTTTTCCAAAGTCATTTCTGTTGAAGGCACCACCATCCTTCCAGTCTCCCAGATAATAATAAT
Organism: Monodelphis domestica; assembly: GCF_027887165.1. Classification (NCBI taxonomy): domain Eukaryota; kingdom Metazoa; phylum Chordata; class Mammalia; order Didelphimorphia; family Didelphidae; genus Monodelphis; species Monodelphis domestica. The sequence continues at coordinate 103,210,110 of NC_077231.1, forward strand.
AATAATAATAATACCTCAGTATTATCCTCAGCTCCTCCTTCTCCCTTCCTCCATACCTCCTTTGTCATTGTTATTCAGTTGTTTCAGTCATCTCCAACTCTTGGTGACCTCATTTGGGGTTTTCTTGGCAAAGACACTGGAATGGTTTGCCATTTCCTTCTCCAGCTCATTTTATAGAGAAAATGGAGGCCAACAAGGCTAAATTGACTTGCCTGGGATCACAAAGCTAGTAAGTGTCCGAGGTCAGATTTAAACTCAGAAAGATGAGTTTTCCCAACTCCAGACCAGGAGCTCTATCAACTGTGCCACCCAGTTGCCCCTATCAGTTGCTAACTCTTATAATTTCTACTCCACCCAATACATCTTGTTTTGGGCCCCTTTTCTCCCCTCACACAGCTCCACCTTAGTCTAGAACCTCACCACCTCTTTCCCAGACTATTTAAAAGTATCCATCTTTCAGCTGCCAAAGTAATTTTTTCTTAAGGATAGGTCTGACCATTGTAAGATGGGAATAAAGGAGAACTCCTGGGATGATGTTATGTTAGTTAGTTAATGAATACTAACTCCCAGAGAAACTCCTTCCCTAATGGCCACTCTCTACCTCAACCTGGATCACTAAAGGTGACTTGAAGGAGAAGCAGATAGTCACAGATCAGAGATCACTGCAGGAAACTAGTATGTATCGGTTGACTAAGGATTTTGTGTAACCTGTAACCTAGCTTAGATGATCCCTTTCTCTGAACAGATCTGCAAAGGGAAACTAGTATTGGACGCCCAAGATTTGACTTTTACATAGGCCTAAGAAAGGTTTCTCTCCTAAAGCTCCTTCTTCCAAACCCCTTCATCCTTTCAGTAATATCTGACTGTGTATGAATATGTTTCAAAGATGGTTTACTAATATAACTAGCAAGGGAAAGATTGAGGAATGAGGAGGTAATCAAGAGATCCCTAAGCTAACTGTTCTGACCAGACTTGAGTCCCCAGCTTGGGCCACCAGCCAGAACCAGTCTAGAAATCAATTCTTCCTTTCTCCTATGCTATACTAACTTAAACTAAATGTCTAAGTAGTAGCTGGAGTCTTGAGATTAAGATGCTACAGAGACTGATGCTTTATCTTCAGGTCAGACACAGACTGCCCTCAAGGGAATAATCCCTGAAATGTCTTGTCTAACCACCAAGTTCTTGACCAGACGAGATTCACGGCTGTTAACAGACACCAGAGATGTAGAAGTCAATTTGAGACACTTCTGGGAATCAGATGAGATTCACAATCCAGAGCTCAGGAAAAGCTGTTTCAACCCCCCCACCACCACCACCACCAAGACTCAGAATTGAACCTCCTTCATCTGTTGAAAATCCTTCCCAGCAGCTCTCTACAACATTCTGCCTCCAGTCTGTCAATCATGTCTCTTGCCGTGTTCCATCTCCACTCTGTATTAACTTCTACTCTTACACCATGTTACTTCCATATTTAATATTATCTCTGATAACTCCCTATCACTTTTGAGATGCTATATAAACTCCTCCTTTTAAAGGCATTCAGAATGTCTTACACAAAGATAGAGAGATAGAAGAGGTCAAGAGAAGGTCAAGAACCAGAATAGACCAGTCTGCCTGGAAAACAGATATTGTGAAAAAGAATAGGAAGAGATGAAATTGCACAAGCTGGAGAGAATGGAAGGCTTCAAGTCCCAGTATCAGGATCTTATTCTTTTGTCTAATAGATGATAGGGGCATGTGCACATTTTTTGAGTAGAGGCATGGCATGATCAGAGTGGTGTATTAGGAAGTTGGACAGCCCATGAAGGATGAAGGATGAGATGCAGGAAGATGGGCTAGAAGGAAAAGGGAGGGCCTAAGTGAACAAGAGGAGCTGCAATAGGAGCTGAGGGGGGGGGGGGGGAGATGGTAGACATGACAGAACTCAATGAGCAACTAGAGGAGTGGAAAGGGACAAATGGAAAGGTTGAGGATAAGCTGCCCAAGGGGCAGGGCAGACAACCACAGCACTGGCAGAATATCCTCCCCTTCCTCCTTTGTTCTGAAGTCAAACTATGGATTAATACAACATAAGCCATTCTTGTGCCATCATGAAATGCAGTCATGTCTTCAAATTGGATAAGCATGTTCTCATTGAGGCCATTAACATAAATATTGAACTGAATGAGACAGGGGATAAAGTTCACTGCTACACCACTAAAGACATTCTTTGGATTAACATTGATCTATTAGCTGATCATCTTTGAGCTTAGCCATTTTAACATTTCTGAAACAGCCAACTATAACATCATCTAGCCCATGAAAGACTTAGTCAAATGACATGCTAAAATGAAAATATATATCTATCACTTTCTTCTACCTAGCCAGTTAAAAACAGTGTGACTTATTCTTTGTGAATCCGTGCTGGCTTCTGGTGATCACCATATACCATATTTTAAGCACTTGCAAATAAGAATTTTAATAATACATTCTAGAATTTTTCCTAGGATCAAGATTTACCAGTCTATAATATGGAAAATTTACCTTCCTCCACATCTACCCCAAGCTGCCAGTCTATAATTTAAGATGAATATAACACATTTATGGCATAATTAGATTATCTATAATATAAAAGCAGGATATGTACATATATATGTATGTGTGTATATGTGTGTATGTGTGTGTGTGTGTATAACCCTTATCTTCCACCTTAGAGTCAATACTGTGTATTGGTTTTAAGGCAGAAGAGTGGTAAGGGCTAGGCAATGGGGGTGAAATTATTTGTCCAGGGTCACACAGGTAGGAAGTGTCTGAGGCCAGATTCAAACCCAGGGCCTCCCATCTCTAGGCCTGGTTCTCAAACCATTGAGCTACCTAGCTGCCCCCAGGGCATATATTTTTAAAACCAAGACAAAATAATCATTGTACTTAGGATAAAATTTACATTGTTATAGGGAATGCGAAACACAAAATATTGAGACCTCCATTTTCTGATGGTCTCCATGAATCCATATTTTCCAGTTTATGTTCATTGCTGTTCTGTGACACCCCTGCCTCCCAAAATTACTTTGAAATATGCTGGCTTTGTAAAATGAGCAACATTCACCACAATCCAAAGGTGGGGAAAATATCTTAAGATTCTAATTCCAATGACCCAAGTTCCTTAAGTAGAAGGGTTTTTTTCTGAAGTTAGAATAGTGTAGAAGCCCTTTAGACTGTGAAGGAAAAATTAAAACAGTGTCAAATGCACAATTTCACACTGTAGAAAATACATTTGGGGGGTTTGGACTTGTGATTTATCTCTCTAAGGAACACATCCAGTGTGTTTTAGAATACTGAGGCAGACCAGTCCACATTTCTATAAATTCTGTAACTTAGAGAGATGTCTCACAGGCAGAAAGGCTATGATATTTTCTGTATATATTAGATTCCAAGGCTAGCCCCCTCTCTCCTAGGCCACCCTAGATCTCCAAATCCCTAGAATCTGTTTATGTCTCCATTTATTCCAGAGCGGCTCACCTTGTTTTTCTTTAAATCTCTTCTAAACAATCAGAAATAACCACAAGGCTTTGCATCAGAGAAAAGGGGAATTTTCTTAAAATAGAATGCTAAGTCTATAGTAGCAAATAGAAATCCAACAGTAAACACTATTGCCATTTCTTTCCCAAATTACAACCACCCAAACTTCTAGAGAATGTAGGTGATGAGTCCTCTAGGCTTGGCTTCCCATATTTTCTTATCAGCCCAGCATTGTAATCCAGAAGAACAGAAAAAAAATATGATTGCAAATCCCAGCTGCTCTACTAATAAATGGAAGCAAACCAAAAAGGTAGGAAGAGATGGAAGAGAGAAGGGTGGGGGGTAGCAATTTGCCTGGTCACCAAATCCAGGAAGGAAGCATTGATATGATCCCTGCTGGTTGCCAGGCACTGGGCTAAATGTTTTTGACAAGTAATGATCTTATTTATCTCATTTAATGGAGCTTCAAGGTCTGGAAGGCATTCACTACATCACCTTTAAAGGAATAATTGAAAACTCAGCTTCTTGGGATAGGAATCACAGCTGGAAGAATGCTTGAATTCACCTCTTCCTGGCCAAAAGGGAAGAAAGCCTCCTTTTGGGAACAGCAGAGCTCCAGGAGCTGTGGGGTAGCATTAGGGTTCTGAATCTGTTTTTCCTTTTCTTGCCTCTGGTATCCTGTTTGAACTTTTCCAGGGTACATTCTTCTCCTGAGTACTCTTATTCAGCATCCAGCCAAACACACTACAGGTGCTCTCATCCCACCAGAGTCTGGGCTCAGGGAGCACCATCATCAACTGAGATTCACCTTGTGAGGAATGGCATTCCCAAGAAGAACGTTACTAGTCAATAAGGAAGCAGAGCCATGCTTCCACCAGACAAGGGACTGAGTACTGACATTGCAAAAGTTTGGAATCTGGGGATTACAAATTTGCCTTCTGTACCAAGGTCCTAACCTAATGCCTAGTTGAAATGTAGCAGTGGTCTGGGATTCTCCAAGCCATCATGCCAGCAGAGCACAGACGGGTGGTGACCTCTACCAAGTTAGCAAGCCTCACTCATTCAGCCTCTGCTCAAAGAGCTCTGGTGAAGGAGGAGTCACTGCCTCTCAAGCTAGCCCATTAGCCTAGAGAATACTGCTAAGGATTCAGAAGGGGGTCCCCCCACTTTGACCAAGCCTTTGCAACTTTTTCACACTGCTCCCTATTCTTCTGAAGACAGCTCTAATCCTTCTTCCATACTATTACCTTTCCAGTGCTCTAAGACGCCAGTCAATGTGGCCCCTCAGTTTTCTCTTCTCCAAGCTAAACAATTTGGGTTCTTCCAACTGATCTTATGTGGTAGAATCTTAAGGCCTTTTACTATTTTGGTGGCTCTTCTCTGGAGGCTCTCTTGTACACTAGGCCCTTCTTCAAATGGCACGAAGAGAACTGAGTATGGTATCCCAGGTTTGGCCTGTCCAGGGCAATGCACAGTGGGATTCTCACCTCCCTAGTCCTGGGCACTAGTCTCTTTTAATACCCCTGAATATGACATTATTAGCTTTGGGGACTGCTAAATTACATGACAGATTGTTCTCAAAGGTCACTGAAATCCCCGGATCTTTTTCAGATGTGGCAATATAGATCATTCTACCTTTGTCTTGGTACAAATACCAAAGAGTGTTTGTAAGGTTAATTTTAACCCCAAGCATAGGGCTCAGAATTTACCCCTATTAAAATCTATCCTACTAGATTTCACTTGACAGTATAATCTAACTCAATCTTTTGAGTCCAGTCAATATTTTACCTTGTTACCTTTGATTCGGCTTCCGACTGGATAAGCATGTTATCAACACTGTGGTCCACATCATTGATAAGAACACCAAAGATCACAAGGCTACGGATAAATTCCTGGGGCACTCCTGTTTTGAGGTCTGGCTTCTCTCTGCTTTCATGATCTCTTCCCAAGTAGCCACCCCAGCCCTTCCTCAAACCACCCAGTCTGAGTAATTAGAGTTAAAGACAAACAAACTTCTGGTTGTGGTTTGCTTCTCCCACCAGCCTCCCCATTTCTTCAGAGCTCTTCATTGGCTCCTTCAGAGCCACTAGTCCCTCAATATTCTCATTTTCCAGATGAGGGAACTGGGGCCCAGAGAAAAGTAAATTAATTCCCCAGTGTCATCCATTTAATAAAGATCACTCAAATTCTGCTAATGTCAGCCAGTCAGTAAGAGACCTATCCTCTATCTACAAGACCAGAATGATTCTGCCCCCTTGGATTCTCCATTTACAAGTCCTCACTTCTTTCTTTTCCCTGGGTCTTTTCAAAAATGTAAATTGGCCAGTAAGTCTCTTGTGCTCTACAATGTTCTCTTTAGACAACACCTTTCTTTTCTCAAGATTGTTTCTCTTTCTGTCTTCAGATTTCAAATTGCTTTGAAGATTCATATTTCCTCAGGATTTCTGCACAAGCATGGCAAATCAGAGACCAACCTAATCTGTGCCCTTGAAGACCAGAGGAAGAGGCAACCAATTCCCTCTATAGTTAAATTATGGAATATAAATTTCAGTTTCTGGAGAAAATCAACCATCCCATACATTTCCTTTCTTGGAAAATGGAATTCTCAAAGATGTATTGCTTATATTTTGTTTCTTAGCACTCTAATAGTGGGTTAAGCTAAGTGAAGTTAGAAGAGAAAAGATCTAGACATTTGCTAGCTGGATGACCCTGGGTAATAAGTCCCTTAGCCTGACCATGACTCAGATGCAAAATGAAGGTGCTGAGCTCAGTAACTTCCAAGCTTCTTCCCATTCTAAATCGATGATTTTATATGAAGCCTGAGAAGTATTAGTTTTCCAACAGCTACAATTTATTCCCCAGCAGGCCAGATAGTTTTTATGGGTTTGTCTCAAGACTTACTTCTGCTGACTTCCAAACGCTGATCTTGAGTGGTAATGCTTCTTGGGACACTGCGCTTCTGCTCGGCATGTGAACACAATAGCTCGGCTCTGGTCTCAGTTCTGTCTTGGAAGCACTTTCTGTCAATGAAAGATACCTAGTTATTCTGGTGAAAAGGAAGTATGATTGAACATAAGCATTACATTTCTTAGTCACATTGAAAAATGCTTCTCAAGCCTCACTGGGTCCACTGACTCTATTACTACCTGCCAATGGCTAGCAATAAATATTAACAGTTTAGTATCTCCTGATGATCCCTGATGGGCTCCAACAGATTTAAAAATTCACCATAACTTTCCATTCTTACCTGTCTTCCCATAAACACTTCTATGAGCCTCATCCTTGTAAAACCAAATGGGATATGTTGAAGTATAGAAAACAGGAATTAAAACTTATTCAAATGGACTTCTGACCAATAAGGGATAATATCAGTCTTCCTTTTCCCCCTTTAATTATATCAATTAGTCTTTTTAAAATTTTATTATAACATTATAAGTTGCATGTACCATAAAGGAGAAAATGGGAATTTTTAGACCATTTGATGAAAAAAAAAGTACAACATGTAACTCATGAGGCACTCCAAAAAAGAAGTGGAATGCATGAAGTCATTAAGAAATTATATAACAGGCCTTGGGTTTAAATCTAGCCTCAGACCCTTCCTAGCTGTGTGACCCTGGGCAAGTCACTTAAATCCCATTTCTTAGCCCTTACTACTATTCTGCCTTGGAACTAAAACACAATATTAATTCTAAGACAGAAGGTAAGGGATTTTTTAAAAAGAAATTATATGGCAGAAAGAGAATAATCAGGGGTCATGTGGTGAGGACAAAGTCTAATAGGATGGATGTCCTCCACTATTACTCATCAGATTTTAGAATAAAGTAAAAGAAGAGGCCTCCAGTTCTTCAGGTAGACCCTCTGAAACAAATTTTGGGGGTCCCTTGGATAAAGGTAGCATGGGAACATAGCATCATATAGAGTTGGCCATTAGAGGCCACTGAATCCCTCAATGGAGTCACTGGTCCACTAGACTCATTTTCCAGATAAGGGAACTGAGGCCCAGAAAAAAGTAAATTAATTCCCCAGTGTCATCCATTTAATAAAGATCTTTCAAATCCTGTTAATGTCAGCCAGTTAGTAGGTGTCATTCATACCCATGTCATCCTGACTCCCAGATTAGGACTTTATCCATCTTGCCACATTGGGTGGGCAGACCCAGTTGGGTTGTGATCTATGTGGTTGAAGGGAATTTCCAAGCAATGAGATGGCATATCTATGAGATTATCTGAGAGAAGAAAAAATAAAATAAATTCCTTTTGGGGGGGGAAACCTTTGAAAGGATTTGGGAAAATATACAGGTGAATTTTTTTTCAAAATTCAGAGAATTTTGAAATTCTTTGAGATTAAAGATCTTTTAAATTCTTAGATAGAAGAGGACTTAGGACAGTACATAATGCCTGGAGTCAAGAAAACCTGAATTCAAATCTGGCCTCAGATATTTGGGTGACTCCAAGCCATTAAGTTGGATGACTCCAAGCCATTAAGCCCTATTTGCCTCAGTTTCCTCATCTGTCAAATAATCTGGAGAAAGAAATGGCAAACTACTCTAGTATCTTTGCCAAGAAAACCCCAAAGAGTCACAAAGTCAGACATGACTGACATGCTGAACAACAATTCTTAAACAAATACATTGTCCTTTCTGTAATATTAGTTATCTGTTATCCATCATTGATTAATCACATATTCTGTGCCTGGCACTCTGAACAGTGCAGTAGGGGAAGTAGAGGAAGCATAAGACTTGGACCTTATCCTCAAAGCACTATAGTTTAGGTGCAGAGACAAAATTACATTAAACCAACAATCAGAGAATAATTAGAATTGTGGAGTAATAAAATTTTTCAGAAAAAAAGCAGTGCAATCTGAGGGGAATTTTAGTCACTCTCTGAAATAGTCATAAAACACGGAGAAGCCGAGACCAGGCAAAGAGGAGAAACTCTGAGGGGTGAGGGAATGATGGGAATATGAGCAGGAAGGTTTAAATAATGGACAAGGTGACTGGAAGCAGCCACCCTCCCTGCAGGAGGGAAAATACACAATGTGTTTGGGAGAGTGAAGAGATCTAGGGGAAATCTTTATTCTTTACATTAACAAAATCTGTCAATAAAGGTGGATTTTACAGAAAAAATAAGTAAGACAAGAGTGAATTTACCATAGACTTGGAGATTTGAAAATTAGCCATGGTGAACAGAAACATCACCTTAGAAGCAAATGATTTAAGGTCTGGTCTATTTGATCTACTTACCATTGATTTCAGCAGTGACTATGTCTTATTCTCCCTTGTATTACATATATATATATATACACACACATATATATAAAACACCCTAAGCATTCATAAAATAAAATGATTTTAAATCATGAGAATTGATGATATTTTGAGGACTCTACAGTCTGGAACAAATAAATGAAGGACTTCTTTAAAGTGCCTGAAAAAGCCAGAAGGCGAACAAGAATGGAGGAGGCAGACACTCACAGAATAAAAAGCAGCATGACACTACCACCAGTAATAATAACTGTCATCGATCTAAAGCTCTCAAGGTTGTAAAGCATTGTGCATGTATTATCTTCATTTGGACCCCTCACTCTGTGGAGTAGTAATTACAGGACTTATTTCATGACCATTTTCAGATGAGAAAACCAAGGCTCAGAGAAATTATTATAGACTTAGAGCTGGAAAAAAAATTTAAGTCAAATATGGAACGATGTTTTACACTAATACACATGTAAAATCTGTATCAGATTGTCTGCCAGCTCAGGGAGAAGGGAGGGGAAAGGAGGGTGAGAATTTAGCTCAGTTTTCTTTTTTAAACCTTTACCTTCCATCTTGGAATCAATACTATGTATTGGTTTCAAGGTAGAAGAAGGTAAGGTAGGCAATGGGGGTCTAGTGACTTGCCCAGGATCACAACTGGGAAGTGTTTGAGGTCAGATTTGAACTCAGGACCTCCCATCTCTAGGCCTGGCTCTCAATCCACTGAGACACCCAGCTGCCCCCTCAACTTTTTAAAAAAAGACAAAAAATTGCTTTTTCATGTAATTGAGGGGGAAAATAAAATTCTTAAAAAAAAAGAAAAAAGAAAATTTAAGTCATCTAGCCCAATTCCCTCCTTTTTCATGGATGAGAAAGCTGAGATTCAGAAAGGTTAGTGCCTTATCCCTGGTTACACAGTTTGAAAGAATCTGAAATATGATCTGAAGCCAAGCTTTTTCATGATTAGAGTTAGGAATGGACTCAATTGCCAAGATGTACTTAGGCAAAGACTAAAGTCATCTGGATTCTAGGAACTGAAACTGAAGGGAAGCTTGTTGTCAGACAACACAACACTGGAAATATGCAGCATTTAATGACACTATTAGGGAGGTGTACTGAAAAGAAGAATTTGCACTAGGTTCTTGATTAAACTTTATCAGTTTGGGCTGTGAGCTGGTAGTGCCAACATGGAAATGGGTAACCTCAAAGGAAAAATGAAGCGATGCCATAGGAATTGATGTTGATGGTTCATCAGAAGTACTTAGAGATCAGATTCATAGTTGCTAGGTAAAAACATTTCTAGTGAGATTTAAATTTCTCTGAGGCTGTACCACTAAGATAATAATACCGCAATACCACAAAACAAAACTCAAGAACATTGTGACATTTATCAGATGGGACAGGAAACTGACACCCTAACTTCTGTTTATTCAGGATGCCAGAAACTCTTTTGGAAACTAAAAGGTGTCCCATTGTTCTTTTGTCCTGGATAAATTCCCGAAGTGTTCCCTTTATGATTTAGCATCTGAGCATTGTTTACGTACCAATCACAGAAAAGATTCAGCACCTGACTAGTAGACTAAAATCTAACTAGGACAGATTACAGGAGGCAGGTAAGTTTCTCAGATGATAATTGTTTGTTTTTTTATTTTCACATAATCAATCATTAGCTTGAGAAGGATGTTGAGGTCAGTGTTATTGTCCTAACATCACATCATATCAAACCTAAGTATCCTAAACTAATTATCATTTGTACAACTTAAGAAAAAAAATCTAGGAGAGATTTCCAAAACCTACATGCCTTTCTCTTCCATTCTATTTTCTTCTCAGAAATTCTTCCAGTAAAGGGATAACAATTCAGTGCCTTTCTTTAACAGTCAACTTTTATTTCTTTTTTTTAATTTTTATTTTTATTAACATGCAAAATACACTTTCATATTGGTCACTGTTTTAAGGGCACAATCATACAAAACCAAAGTCCCAAAATAAAACCATAAATACAATGATGCTTTGATCCATATCCATCTTACTCCAACAATTCTTTCTCTGGAGGTAGAGAGCATTTCCCATCATGAGTCTTTCAGGATTGTCCCAGATCATTGCACTGCAGAGTTTTCACAGCTGGTCATCATACAATATTGAACAGCTAATTTTTAAAAGAAATTTGAAAGAATTACATCAACTTGGTAGATAAGAATGAATCAATCGTTCCCTGGGATAGGGAAGGCAGGTATGGAAGAAGTAATGAAGATAGTAAGGGAGAAATATTTATAGTCATGCTATTTGTGGTGGCAAAAAATTGGAAAATGAGGGGATGCCCTTCAATTGGGGAATGGCTGAACAAATTGTGGTATATGTTGGTGATGGAATACTATTGTGCTCAAAGGAATAAACTGGAGGAATTCCATGTGAACTGGAACAACCTCCAGGAAGTGATGCAGAGTGAGAGGAGCAGAAGCAGGAGAACATTGTACACAGAGACTGATACACTGTGGCACAATCAAATGTAATGGACGTCTCCACTAGCAGCAATACAATAACCCAGGACAATTCTGAGGGACTGATGAGAAAGATGCTATTCACATCCAGAGAAAGAACTGTGGGAGCAGAAACACAGAAGAAAAACAACTGATTGATCACATGGGTTGATGGGAATATGATCAGGGATGTAGACTAAACGATTACCCTAGTGCAAATATCAATAATATGGTCTTGATTAATGACACATGTAAAACCTAGTGTAATATTGCTCATTAGCTATGGGAGGGGGTGGGAGGAGAGAAGGGAAAGAACATGAATCTTGTAACCATGGAAAAATATTCTAAATTAATTAATTAAATAAAATTTAGAGAAATAAATAAGTAAAACAAATGTTCCCACATACAGCTCTCCTGTTTCCCTATTTATAGTATATGATTTCTCAGGGTATGGGATCCCCAATTCCTTTGTACTCCCCAAAACCAATCCCTACCTGGTACAGACCAGATAAACAATGGCAATCAAAGTAAAAAAAAAGCACTTTAATGTCTAAGAGGATTTAAAAAACAGGATTAGTCTGTGGTGGTATTAAATAATAACTTTTTTAAAGGCCTTACTTTTTGTCTTAGAGTCAATACTGTGTATTGGTTCTAAGGCAGAAGAGCAGTAAGGGCTCAGCAATGGGGTGAAGTGACTTGCCCAGGGTCACCCAGCTAGAAGGTGTCTGAGGACAGATTTGAACCTAGGACACCCTCATCTCCAGGCCTGGATTTTAATCCACTGAGCCACCCAGCTGTCCCTAAATAATAATGTTTTTTAAAATTTCTACACAATCTATTTTGGGGAATTATCCATTCATGAGTAAGAATACCCTTAGTGTTGCTAAGATTCCTTTAATATGTAAAAAAATGGATAAAACAGGAGAGAAGCTTCTGAAAGTATGCTATCCATATACCCACTTTCCTGGTTTCTTGCATTCATGGTATCAAAGCCACATTCATTCACTTCACACTAATAGCATAGGCTAACAGAGAGAGAACTGACCTCGAAGCCAGAGAAATGGGTTCAAATCCTGCCACTGATCCCTTGTGGCTGTGTGACCCAGGGTGAATCACCAAATCTCTCTGTGCCCTGGGAAACTCTTTAAGGCCAGAGGTTACAGAGAAAATACCAACCTCTATTGCTAAAGAGAGTTCTCTCATGGTAAGTTGCTATAGCAATGAAACTATACATAGGCCTGAGTTTATTGACCTAGGTCCCACACACTAGAAAGTCAGTCAATAAATAAATAAGTATTAAGCACACTAAAAAGGCAAAAAGACCATCCCAGTCCTCAAGGAGCTTGCAATGCTCAGTATTCGTCCATCCCCAGATTATCCTTTGTTCCTTATCTTCAATATGGGATATGGGCTTGAGTCAGGAAGAGCTGGTACAAGATGGCACCAGGAGAACTTCCCATCTGGAGAAAAGGGACCAAGCATTCTCCAAACCTTTCCCAGCTGGGACATTCCAGGTTTCAAGTTCCACCTCAGTAGCTCTAACGTTCCCTGCTCTGCAGTCCCCACCAGTTCGACATTCCATAGGCTTTTCCTATGAGACATTTTGAAACTTCTTTTCATGAACCAAACTATCCCTTTACTCTTTAATTAGCCAACCCCCTTCAGTACGGTACTGAGTCCAAATGCTCCCTCTCATTTCTGCCTCCCAAACTCTATTTAACATAGTTCTTCACCTACAACACTAAAAGATGGGTTTTTTTTAAGTGTTTTAAAATATCGTCTGGGGCTACAGGTCAGAAAATATGTAAGAACTAGGACAAAATAAACGCTGACTAAAATGATATAAACATCCAGCCATAGATATATGACAAGACATCAGCAAAGGATAGGAAAAATAAAGGTTATGTTATCTGGATGGGAACATCTATTTTTACTGCAAATAGTTTTTAGTTTTTAAACCCTTACCTTTCATCTTAGACTCACTACAGAAGAATAATAAGGGCTAGGCAGTGAGGGTTAAGTGACTTGCCCAGGGTCACACAGCTAGGCAGTATCTGAAGCTAGATTGGAACCCAGGACCTCCTATCTCTAGACCTGGCTTTCAATCCACTGAGTCACCTAGCTGCCTCCTATTTCAAATAGTTCTGAACATTTTGAATTTTGAATTTTGTTGAGACAGTGTGACATGCGGGCAATAACTCTGAATCTAGGAATCAAGAGATATGAGTTTGTGTCCTGGCTCTTCAGGACATGGAATTATTGAACTCACAGATCACAAACTTAGAGCTGGAATGGGCCTTAGAAGTCCCCTTCCAGTCCAATTCAGGGTTAGCTAGACCTGAGTTCAAAACCAACTCTAGACACTCCATAACTCTGTGGCCTTGTGCATCACTTAACTTCTGTTTGCCTCAGTTTCCTCATCCGCAAAACAAGGATAACAATAGCCCTTGCCTTCCAGAGGTGTTGAGGGGATTAAATGAGGCAATACATGTACAGTGTTCTAAACACACTTGCAAAGATTGCCAAGTTCTCTCTCTGCCACAGGTTTCTTGGTTTCTGAAGGGACCATGCCTTATTCCACTCTGCCTAGTGCCTAATGGAACACTACAGGACAAGGGCTTTATGAGCAACAAGGATGCTGAAGATACCAAGGGATGAAATTCCTATTCTTTTCAAATTTGTGTTCACCCTAGCAGGTAAGAAAATGGTCTTTACTTCAAACATTTCTCTGAGAGCACAGAAGCAGTATGAGGTTGTGATAGAGAGCTGGCCTCAGGGTCAGACAGATTTCCATTCATGCCTGGCTTCAGACACATTTTGAACGTGCCATCCTGAGCCAGTCATTTCACAGCATCAAGATGTCTTCAACCCATAAGCCACAGAGTAGGAGCTGACCTGCTTGGCAGAGATGGTTCCTCACCAGCACTCCCAACACTGGGGCAAAGAAAGATTGTCTTGAGACCCCAGATGTAGTCCCTCTAGATGCTGCCCCTTTGGCAGTTTCTGGATTAAGCAAAATACAAGGATCAGCCATGTAAAATTTCTCCCAAAACTGACTGCCAGCTGAACCCTCACTAAGCACCTTGTCTTGCTGGCCCTTAGTTTCCTCATCTTTAAAACTGGGTAGTGATGAGGTAAAAACCTACCCAAGGAAGGGCTGTGAGTAAAACAATTTATTAGCTTTAAGCTACAGAACTAGAAATTTAAAAACAGGATAGGCAGATGTGTGTGGGACTAGCTCAGTAGGTTTCCACTGCATGGATTTTCATGACTTTGGCGAGGCCCATTGACTAGTCAGCAGCCACCTGTCAATCACATTCCAGGTTTCCCTCCCCTGCATGTCTGCTCCCCACTTTTAGAGTTCTGGACATTCTGTTTACCCAACATGTCATGGCCTGAGTCTCTCTCTCCTTGGCATCAGTAGTACCAGCATCACCAAGTCTCTAAGAAAGCTCCCTATGGGAAGGTTTTATTTTTCATTCTGAATGCAGGCGCTATTATCTCTTCTCTCTCTGCTCTGTTCTATTGTCATTTGCTTTTCCCCCATTCTTCCTACCAGGCTCATTTCTTCCTCCCACACTGTGCACACCAAGCCTAGGAAGATGGGGCTTAAAAGCCAGAATGTTTAAAATTTGATATAGGGAAAACAATGTTTTAAGGGGCTTCCACAGTGTTCTTTTTAAGGATTCTACAATTTCAGTTTCCATTTCTCTAAAACATTACAGAGCAGAGATGCTAATTGCCTGTACAAGTATGAGGCATAAATTCCACTGCTATGATATTGGAGGTGGTAAAACCAGGGATCCAGTCTGCCAGATCTTGCTTCATTCTCTTTCTTCATGACTTGGATGCCATAGTGGCAAGTTCCAATAAACACTGACTAGCCATGGCCTTTTGGGTCCCCTGTCCTACCACCCTCCCACCAGATCAATTTAGAGCTAACAGGGGCCAAATGTGGATGGCATCATGCCCAGGCTTTAAAATAGGATCTCTTCTGCTATTCACTGTCTCTCCTCCTCCTCCTCTGGAATCATAGCCCTCAAGACAACAGCACCCACTGCAGTCACGCTATCCAACCTCATGAGTAGTAGTATGATAGGGGCAGCTGGGTTGCTCAATGGTTTGAGAGTCAGGCCCAGAGATAAGAGATCCTGGGTTCAAATATGATTTCAGACACTTGGTCAAGTCACTTAACCCCCATTGCCTAGCCCTTTCCACTCTTCTGCCCTGGAACATATACAAAGTACACAGATTGTATACAACCTAACAATATACAATATTGATTAATTTTCTAAAAGTAGTGTGGCACTGTGGATAAATACAGAGTGGGAGTTGGAACCAGGAAAACCTGAGTTCTAATCCTACCTCTGACACATCAAGGCCTCCACGACTACAATTTAGGTGTCCATCGACATGGATTAGAAGGAATTTTCTTATGGGGAGTTCCCCATACCAATGATATCACATAGCTGGTCCACAAAGTCCCACCTACATAGCACAAATTTGTTTTTCCCTTGTTAACTCCCTCCTATACCCTTGGACAACTTTGGCAAGCCTCTTTTAAATCCTATTAACCTAACTTCTGCTTCCCCAAGCCAATATTCTTGATTCTCTTTCCCCTGGTCCCCTCCTTCAGCTCTCCCATTCCTGCCCTCAAATCCTCTCTCCTCCTCCTTTTCTCCAGTCCCCAGGGCCTTAGTGATCTCTCTTTCCCCCCCAACATCCCTGCCATGGAAGATGCTGCTGCTTTCTCCTAATTCTTCTCCTATCTGCTTGGTCCTTTTTCAATCTCCTTGGCATCCTAAGCTTGGTGCTTCCGTCAGTCCTCAGCTCTCTTTTCTTCTCTGCCCATACTCTTGTAGATGATACAGGTGATAAATATAACCTTAATACAGGTGATTATCAAGTCTATTCATCCAGCCTTAATCTCTCAACCAGATTCCAGCCCTACAGAGCTAGATGCCTCCCTGAGGCACCACCACTGTTATGGGGAACATTGATTTGTATTGATATGAATAGTTGTCAATATTGTTGAGATATATATACATATAACAATATAATCTACTCTATTTATAATTATCCTTATGTTATACCTTCAAAAAACCAATTCAGACTTCTCTGTCTCTCTCTCCAGTCTCCACTTCAAACTGTGACAAGAACACAGACCCTACAGGTTTCACAGAGATCAAGTTCTCTCTTCTGCCCCCTCTGTTAGAATCAGGGAACAGCCTGAGTTTATCTCACTGTCAGATTAGTCTCTGATTCTTCTCAGTTCTCAAAATGTTTTCCAGACCAACTGTTACCAGTTCTTCCAAGATTTCCAGAGGAAAACTCTAGCCAGCCATCTTTTGAGTGACAAACTCAAAGAGTGTATAGAATTCCTAACTGCTCCCTACTAGGGGAATCTGAGAATTCTTTTTCCATCATCTCTTGAGGGTTCCACTGTCTGAATTTAACGGAGTCAACCCATCTTCTCTAGCAAACCACCTATTCCTACTTATCAAAATTCTCTAATTATTTAGTTAATTAATAATTTACTCACTACATTACCAAGATTTCAAACTGGGTATATCCAGCTAGAATGTATAATTTGCTCCCCCAAACCATCCCACCTTTAAATATCCACATTTCTAAGGACTTCCTCAGGCTCATAACTATTCAGGTGTGTAACCTCAGAGTCATCCTAGACCCATGTTAGCAAACCTATGGCACATGTGGCAGAGAGGGCTGCTCCCCTCCCCCTCTCCATGCACTCCTGAGGACATTTCTCCTATCACCTGCCTCTCTGCCCAGCAGCCCAATGGGAGTTCTTCCTCCCTTCCCTGTCTGGAATAAGAGGGTGGCTCACATGCAGTATGAGGGTTGCAGTTTGGGCACTCAAACTCTAAAAGGTCCTCCTTCACTACCTTACACTCATCCCTGCTTCACTCCCCATATCCAATGAGTTGCCAGTCTGAAGACCCTGAGACATCAGCAGCCTCCATTTCCCCTTCATTCTTTCCCCCTCCTTATCCATCCCCCACAGAGCTGCCAAAATAAATTTTCTAAACAAAATTTCTCAGCAGGTCATTTAAAGGCCCCCACAACCTGATTTCCACTGAATTTTGCAAATAAAGGAGCCTTATTTCGCATCAGTCCCTTCACTTCACAATCAATGGAGTTAGCCTCCAATTTATCTGCCAGATTTCTGCATTCAAGAAGCTACTGGTGATGTCTGCAGGCACACCAGAATGTCTTCTGTGATATTTTTCTTTCCTTCCAAGATGCTCTACTTCTCAGACTTCACCCTGCCTCCAGGACTGACCTCTCTCTAACTCCTATAGTCACTGTGTATTTGCTTACATGGGTCCAAATGTTAGAGTTCCACCCCTCCCAGATCTTTCCAGGAGCCCCCCCCAAAACACCTCTGTGAAAACAGTTTTATTTCCAGAGCCGAGCACAATGACTTGAATATAATTAGTACTTAATGAATGCATGTTGGATTAAATTGTGGCATTGTAGAAAGAGCCCTGGCTCTGGGAACAGAGGGTCTGGATTCAAATCATACCCCTGGGTTTCCATTTTTATGACCCTGGGCAACTCCCTTAACTTACTGGGTGGGGGGTTCCCCCTCACTCATTAATAAAATGAGAGTTTCTGAGATGAATTCTGAGGTACTTTCCAGGACATCATGGGATAATTCTACAAATCCTTGTATCCCTAAAGAGAAATGGGGTAGTGAATTTTCCTAAGAATATACCCCAAATAGTATTTTTGAGGCTTTTTCTTTATCTTCCAAATATTTAAGCTAAAGAATCATTGTTCCCACCACCTTGAAAGTACCCTAATTTTTAACCTCCTTTTTCTCATCAGGAATTCAGCAGTACACAAAACAAACAAACAAGAAACAAAAATCCCATTTTTCTGCACTAATGCCCTCATTATACAGGACAATGTGTTCCAAAATGGTTAACAGTTAAACAAATACTCTTCCCACTAGATTTCCTTAGAAATTGTAAACTATTCAAATATTGTTTACTATACATTACCATACATACAGGAATACCATGCAGTGCTTTCAATAAACTAACTTACAGAATTGTTGGTCTGAGAAACTTCTGAAGCAAGTCATTAATTCATTTTATTGAATTTAGTATACCATATGTTAGATGGTGCCTACAGACACTGACCTCTGTCATAGAATAGAGGAGAGCCAAAGGATGCCTAAAGGTTATCTAGTCTAACCACTTCATCTTTCAGATAAGGAAACTCAGGCCCAGAAATGGGAAGCAATTTGCACAGTCATACCAGCATTCAATAAAGGAGCCAGAATTGGAACCCTGCTCTCTAAACTCCAAAAGTAGTATTCTTCCCACTGCCACACAACTCCCCTACTATATCCTTTCACACTGGATATTCATATCCTTTCCCTTTCTAGTCATGCATTCAACTTTAAAGGTATCATCATACAAAGTCATTTCATTATAGATTCATTTGGTAGCTTCTAGACTTAAGGAAATTTTGCTTGAAGGTATATTTATATTCAGGAGTAGTTCAATAAAACAAAAAACACAAGGAGTAAATTGATCATTTTCTCTCTGTTGTAGCCTTTTTTACTTTTGCCCTCCATACCTGAGCCAGACACTTGGATATTTACATATATATGTACATATATATGTATGTAGAACTATACATACATATATATATACATATATTTTTTAAAAGCATGGATACCCACCAATGCAGTTTGACTAACTTTCCCAATACGCACTTGTGAGGTGTAGTCTTGAGACCTTGAGAGGTTTATGCTTGTTCTCTGAAGCAGAAATGTCTGATGCCAGGGGAGGGCCTGGTAATGGCGAGTGGCTGGTGCCGGGCAGTCTTTTAGGAAATGTCATTGAATAGGATGTTCGCCTTCTTGTCCGACATGCAACCTCCCGTTCTTTATGCAGCAACTGTTCATCCATCAGCAAAGCGATGACTTGCTTAGATTTTTCCCGGACATAGTAACCTGATAAACATATTGGATTTGCTTAGAGAAGGAAATAGTCATTAATTTTATAACCAATTTCATTTTAGAGACAAAAAGCTAAGAATATGACTCAAATGATCACAATCACCAGCGACCAGAGTACACATAAAGTAATCAAAACCTGACTGCTCTTTATAACTGTCTGAACCATCCAGGGGGAAAACCTAATGTCTGTACTCCCAACCTGATGCAATTTGCATTGTCTGGTTATGTTATGGCAAGCCAAAATATTTCAGAAATTAGTTTTTGTAATCTGCAATGAAGGAGCATTGTTATACATTGGCTTTATATTCTGTTCAACTTTCTGTCAGTAATTGATAGTTTGGAGGTGGGGGGGCAGAGATAAGTGGCTCAGTACCTGGAAACAGGAGATTCTGGACTCAAATTTATACTTCCTAGTTGTGTGACCCTGGGCAAGTCACTTAAACCCCATTGTCTAAGTCCTTACCTCTCTTCTGCCTTGGAACCAATACACAGTATAATTCTATGACTGAAAGTAAGGATTTTAATAATTAAAAACAAATTTTAAAGGAAATCTTGGGACTCTGATTCTGGGTATTGACACACTATGGAAGAAACAAAATCATATCAATATTCACATTCTCATTACAAATGAAAGCACAAGACAAAAAGAGCCAAAATAGAAGTGTGACTCATAGAATCTCCTCAGAGATTCAAAGAAAGGGGGCAGTTGGAAGTATTTCCCCATAATAGGTCATATTGCCTTACAGTGCTCCTAGTGAACAAAAGCTCAACAAAAATGATATAGATAACAGCAACTTGTTCCAACAACTGTGGCAAAAAATAAAGACATGGAAAAATTCTCTGAAGAATTCACCAAAATCCTTCAAATAAATCCTTCAAAAAACTCAGTATATCAGTGTACTCATTCGATATAAAGTTTGACACAGAAAAAGATGGCAAAAAAAAATATGGGGAAATAAGGGTTAAGATTGTGAGATGGAGGACAAAGAATGGTTGACTACTAGTAGCCTAAGGCTCATGAATACCTTCTCCAGGAAGAGTAGGAAGATATTGACCAGAAGAGCAGCAAACACCACCACAAAAAGCAAAACCAGTGGGGATGGCTCATCATAGATTTTGGAATCACCAGTTAAAGTCAAGGTCAAAATTCACATCCAACCAGAAGAAAGGAGAAAAAGAAGGCATCGCTTTTGAAAAGGTTCTGAGGGGTTGGTTGGGTAGACTGCAAGCTCAAGATGAGCCAATTATGGAGTGTGGCACCCAGAAAAGACAACCTGATGTTAAGCTCCCCTAGGAGGAGCATAGCTTCTGGGAAGAACAAAAGTGATCAACGCATTCTACTTTTCCATGGGCAGACTTCACCTGGAGCGGGAGCAGTTCTGGGGGACTGGATGGTGTCCAGATGGTGATGAACCATGGCACCATTCATTACACTGAGGAGAGGTTGATAGTACTTGGCAAGTTTAGCCTGGAAGGGGAATGTGACCATTGACTTCCAAGTCCCTGAAGGACCATTGTATAGAAGAGGGATTGGTGAATGGGCAAGGGAAATGGATAGGCAGTTCTCAGATAAAGAAATCAAAACTATTAACAAGCACATGAAGAAGTGTTCTACATCTCTTATAATCAGAGAGATGCAAATCAAAACAACTCTGAGGTATCACCTCACACCTAGCAGATTGGCTAACATAACAGCAAAGGAAAGTAATGAATGCTGGAGGGGATGTGGCAATGTAGGGACATTAATTCATTGCTGGTGGAGTTGTGAATTGATCCAACCATTCTGGAGGGCAATTTGGAACTATGCCCAAAGGGCGACAAAAGAATATCTACCCTTTGACCCAGCCATAGCACTGCTGGGTCTGTACCCCAAAGAGATAATGGACACAAAGACTTGTACAAAAATATTCATAGCTGCGCTCTTTGTGGTGGCCCAAAACTGGAAAACGAGGGGATGCCCATCAATTGGGGAATGGCTGAACAAACTGTGGTATATGTTGGTGATGGAATACTATTGTGCTCAAAGGAATAATAAAGTGGAGAAGTTCCATGGAGACTGGAACAACCTCCAGGAAGTGATGCAGAGCGAGAGGAGCAGAACCAGGAGAACATTGTACACAGAGACTAATACACTGTGGTATAATCGAACGTAATGGACTTCTCCATTAGTGGCGGTGTAATGTCCCTGAACAACTTGCAGGGATCCAGGAGAAGAAAACACCATTCATAAGCAAAGGATAAACTATGGGAGTGGAAACACCGAGAAAAAGCAACTGCCTGAATACAGAGGTTGAGGGGACATGACAGAGGATAGACTCTAAATGAACACTCTAATGCAAATACTATCAACAAAGCAATGGGTTCAAATCAAGAAAACATCTAATGCCCAGTGGACTTACGCGTCGGCTATGGGGGGTGGGGGGAAGGAAAAGAAAATGATCTATGTCTTTAACGAATAATGCTTGGAAATGATCAAATAAAATATATTTAAAAAAAAAAAAAGAAGAGGGATTGGTTTCAGAGGGCAGAGCCAGAAGCAAAGAGGCCAAGGTAGGCTTGATTCAGAAAACAGGTTCCTAGCAATTCAAGTTGTCCAAAAGTGGAATGGCTTGTTTCAAGAGGCAGTATCTTCCCCCACCTTGAAGGTCTTCAAGTAGAGGCTGTCAGATGTCAGATATGACTTCTACGTCTGAGTTGAGCTAGATGGCTACTGAGGTCCCTTCCATTTCCCCAAGTTCTGTGATTCTATTCAATGAGAATAGCACCAACCCTACATTCAGACAAATTATGGAGGCTGAAAAAGAGGAAAGGGGTAAAGAAAAGAACCTGATTCCAATTAATATTGTAGATTTAGACCCTGGGGATATGAGCATGAATTCTGGCTTATTATTTAATTTATTACCTGTGGCCTCAAGAAAGTCACAACCTCTATGGGCTTCAATTTCCACCTCTACAAGAGGAAAGGACTGTACAACAAGATCTCTGAGATTTCTTCTAGCTTTAGAACTCTGATCATAGTGGCTATTTCCTAAAGAAATTTAACTTATACAAAGCAATTGCCACAATAAGGTAGCTAGAGAAGCCCAGAAACTGCCTCAACCAACAAATACTTAAATCTCCTTGATAACCAGAAAAAGATATGGTTTAGAAAGTAAGTTTATTTTCAGAATGGTACAGGGAGAAGATGGAAAACTATAAGCAATATCACCCTCCAAAACAAGAATTCATGGGAAACTAAGTCTATAGAAAGCTTGAAGTAAGAATTGACTAAAGCAAGTGAGTGAGCATTTATATGTGAAACTGGGAGGACAATAGAATAAATGGAACAGAGCTCCAAGTATTTCAATGATAATCTGTTTTCATCATCAATGAAAATAAAGTCAACTTATCAGGAATCTAGTACCTGAGACCTTGATATGATATTTATATGAGGAAGTGCAAACAACACTTCAAGAATATGAAGTCAGGAAGAAATGCTGGACCAAACTAAGTATACACAGAAGAAATCTGTACTGAAGGTGACACTCTCTAAAGGACTAAAGAATTTATTTTTAAGATATTTAAAAGTGGAAGAGAAATTGAATATTTGGGGGGGGAATTGAATCCTATAACAAAAAAGATATTGAGAAAATATCTGAAACTACTGATCAACATGCACACTTTTTCACCTCTATAGATATTTTTAAAAAATAACACAGGTATTGACAGAATGTATCCTTGATGAAAATATGAAAAGGGAACAGGTAGACATTTTCTGTATCTTTTCATTTTTATCTAAAACTTTTGCTCTCACATAACCATCAGAAAAATGTTTAAAAACTGTAATTCTCAAGATATTGATAAAATTGTTATTTTAGTTATTTTTCAGTCATGGCCAACTCTTTGTGACCTTTTCGGGAGTTTTCTTGGCAAAGATACTGGAGTGGTTTGCCATTTCTGTCTGCAGCTCATTTGACAGATGAAGAACCTAAGGCAAACAATGTCATACAGCTAGGAAGTGTCTGAGTGTCAGATTTCGGGTTAACTCCAACCCTCCAACTCCAACTCTGACTCCAATTCTGAGTTCAGGAAGACTCTTCTTCCTGACTCTAGGCCTGGCACTCTATCCACCAAGTCATCTATATGCCCATTAATAAAAATTAAATACCATTAATATTAGATACCTAACTCAAAATAAGTTATCAAACAAAAACAATGCTTCAAAGGAACTATGATCTCATGAATGTGGGATGGATGAAAGGAGTCTCACTTTTTCATCCTGTGTGTATCTATATTCTTCCATAAACCTCAAGAGGATCTACCCAAAACAATGAGGCTCTTGGTCTCTTGCAATTCTATGAGTCTTTGAGTGTAGCACATACTGCCCCTATCCTCTGAACCCATGACATGACCAACCAACTTATCTCTTTTTCTGAAGTATAACATAATGGGAAAAGAGCTGGACATGGATTTGGATTCAAACTCTTCCACTCATAACAATCTCTCTGGGTTCCAATTTCCTCAACCATAGAGTGATAGGATTGGACTAGATGATTTTTCTGGTACCTTCCTGCTCCAAATTTAAGCAAATAATAAATTTTCTTGCTGCTTTTGATAGCTTTCATGCCACATCATCTGTGTAATTCTTTATTCATGATATTCTTTAATCTAGGAACACTCTTCATTGCTTTTTGTGTGACCAGACATTTTAAATCCTCAAAGATTGTGGTATCTCATGATATTGAGCATCGATAATAGTACCTTGGTCTTAAGATGGGATTTTTTGTGTGTGTGGTCAAAAGCTTAGGAGTCACAGTGCAATTTCCCTAATGCACTACACTCTCCTCTTTTCCTTCAATTAAATTCTAGTCCTAGATTCCTGGGTCACAGTTTTATGAGCAACATATACAACTGCATGTCAGACGCTGAGTGATATGTCATCTTCATCTTCCCTTGTTGAACTGAATTTCCTGCATAGATAAGAAAGCTGAGTTCTTTTGAATGAGTTTGGACCTCATTTAGGGAGTTCTGCAATATCCCAGGGCTTGATATGGTCAGCACAATATCATCTGCCAAAAGAATTTCTAGGATATGTCATTGTCATCCACAGAGAATACCTTGGTGATCTAGACTGTGCTGTTCATGTTCCAGGACAATAGCAAAACATCTCTGACAAACCTAAAGCTAAATTGATATTACTAATCAGAAAATTAAACAACATTTACCTCTGTTGTGTTCAAGGGATCACATATGATCTTAGCATGTGCATAGGAAAGTTCTCTTCCTTGGAGGAAAGTTTTGAGGTGGCATTTTGTTTTACCAAAATCAAATGATTTTTTTTTATGACTAATAATAAACATAATGGGAACTTGTATTCACTTCACCTTTCTATCAGTTGTGGTGCTGAGGAAATATGATCTACTGTTCCCTTTTCATATTCTGATCAAGGATGCCCTCAATATATGTGTAAATTATTCTCATAAAGATGACGAAGGAACCAGAGAGGTGAATAGGCATTAAGAGCCTCTCAATCACCTTTTTTTATAGCAATAGTCGGGATTTTTTTCAAATTGTTCATTATCTTCATTTCTCATATATCTTGAGAATTAATTCATCAGTGCTTTCAAAAATGTACTGTCTCCAGCAAAGATCTCTTGTTTATTTGATCCAATCCAGCTGATTCTCTCATCTTTTTTTGCTTTATTTAGTGCCATTTTCATTTCATACACAATTCACACACAAATAAAAATAAGTTCATACGACAAATAAAAATAAGTATACCATAGGATAAGAAAATGTGAAAATGTGATTTTCTTTACCATGCCTCCTATCTTATTCCCACTGGACCAGTAGTCATCTCCAAACTTTAGCAATCAAGTTCAAGCTTCAAGCCATCCTATACCTTTAATTTTTCATGCAAAGTAATTCCATTGCTTTTCAGGGTTTTGCAATTTTTCCCCTGCCTCCTGAACATATTTGTCTCTTTTCAGATATTTTTTAACTTGAAGGTTCATTTTGATCTCCTCAAAAAGGAGATAAAACACATGTAGCCAGAGACTGAGAGTTTCAGGACTGACTTAGAAAACTTATTACCATGTCTCCTGAGGTATATAGTTCTCTGGCAATTGACTAAAGTCTAACTATGATAGGTAAATTAGTCTATACTCCCTCTGTTTATTCTTCTGTTCCCAACTTAATGGTTTACAGCTTAATGTTGTCACTAGGGGCACTCAACACATAAAACAAAAATGTTGTGTTCCATTCTTGTAGATATTAACTAATAACAAAGTACTAGTCTCATAAACATTGGCCATGTTGTCATAAAACATATGGTAGACTGAGAAGGCAATTCAACTAGTGGAAAAAGAAAAAGATATTGAAATCAGTTTTCCCTGCACTACAACCAAATTGTTCATAATCAGGAGAACGCTGTGCTTTAGAACATTAGCTTGACAGGGTCCTCACTGCAACAAGGCAATCACTTTATAATCTCCTTAATCGATTCATTATTGACTCATCACAGGGACTTTTTCAAACTTTTTTTTTTATCCCTTCTCAAACTTCCCATAGCTCCCCCATCTTACACCCTCTTAGCTGAGAATTGTGACCCATACTTCACTGAAAAATTTGAGGCCATTCTTGAAGATCTCCCTCTTCAGCTTCATCTCACCTCACTCAGTTTCTGCTTCTATCTTTCCTGTCTCTCCTGGCTCACATGAAGAGGTGATCCTTCTCTTTGCCAAGCCTGACCCCCTCTACATGCACATGATCATATCTATTCCATCTTCTCCTAAATATTGCCCCCATATCATCTCTGCTCTACCACTTTTTTTAATCTCTCCCCATCTAATGTCTGCTTCTTAACTGCCAATAAAAATGCCCATGGCTCCTCCTTCCTCAAAAAAACTCATTTCATCCATCTGCCTCCACTAGCTATTGTAGCATATATCTCCTCCCATTTATGACCAAAATCCTTGCAATGATCATCTAAAAAAATTCTCTTCCTAACTCTCTACAATTTGGCTTTCAAGTTAATCATTCAACTGAAAGGCTCTCCAAAGACGTTCATTGACAAATGAAATGTTCTTTTCTCAGTCCTCAGCCTCCTTGAAGACTCTACAGCCTTTGGCATTGTCAATTATCCTCTTCTCTTTGATGATACTCCATTCTCTCCTCTCTCCAAGTTCTTCTCCTATGTCTCTGACTCCTCCCTCTGACCTCTCCCTCTCCCTTCACTTGATCTTCATCCAAGTCATACCTGTTAACTGTGAGTGTTCCCCAAGGTTTTATTCTGGGCCTTCTTCTCTTCTCTCTCTATACCATTTTACTTGGGGGTTGGTTCAGCTCCGTGGATTCAATTATCATTTCTGTGTAGAGGACTAATCTCTATTTCCCTAGCCTTAACCTCTCTCCCAACCTTTAGTCTCACATCTCCAACTACCTATTAGACATTTAGAACTGTATTCCCACAGACATCTTAAACTCAGCATGTCTAATACCAAATTCATTATCTCCCCTCTTCCTAACTTCTCTGTTACTCTGGAAGGTATCACCATCTTCTTATTCACACAGGCTCACAGACATCCTCAACTCCTCACTCTCTCACCTACCTCCTATCCCATCTGTTGCCAAATCCTGTCATTTCTATTTGATTTTTAAAGCCTCTCATAAATTAGCCCTTCCCTACTTTTCCGCCCTTTTCACCTAGATATACTCCATGATCCAATGACCCTGGCCTCCTTGAAGAAGATACCCAAACCCCCGTCTCCAGGCATTTTCATTGGCTGAGAACTTTCTCTCTCCTCTTCTCTAGTTCCTGGATGTAGGTCACAGTTTGATCTCCAAGAAGCCTTTCCCAGTGGTTCCAGATGCTCATGTCCTCCCTCTGAGCTGATATATCTCTATTTTGTTTGCATTTATCCTATGCTTGTTGGTTTACTTATTAGACTATGAGCACCTTGAGGGCAGGAACTGTTTTCTGTCTCTATGTATCCTGAATTCTTAATACAATACCAGGCACATTAGAGGCCCTTATTCAATGTTTGTTGACTTAACTCAAGTGAGAAATCCTGAACTGTAATTCCCAGTCCTCCAGTTCTAGCTGTGTGCAAGTCCTATAATCTTTGTAAGCCTCAGTTTTTTCATCTGTAAAATGAAGACAATTATTCTCATTATATCTTCCTCTTGGGTTGTTGTGAGGAAATAATGGAAAGGATGATAGCTAACATTTCTCTGATAGTGAAAATCTGCAAATTACTTTACAGGTATTAACTCCTTTGATCCTCACAACCACCCTGAGGAGTGGGAGTTGTTATTTTCCCCATTTTATAGTTGAGAAAACTGAGGCACAAAAAGGAAAAGAGTCACATAGGGCCACATGACTAAGATGCATCCAACTTGACTCCAAGTCCTACATGCTATCCATGGTCTTTGTCAACCACAAAGGAATAAATAAGGTGAGCTGTTAGGATTATTTACAATTATTATAGCCATGAGGAGTTGCACTCCTCACAGGAAATGCTGTGATCATAAGATTCTTATCTGCTTAATGGGTCACCATCACCTCTGCCAGCAGCCACCATCAGCCTTCTCCAAACTGAGCTCAGTCAGTCTTCTAAGAGCTGACCCAGGCTCTTATCAAGATGGCCCTCAAAGCCTTTCTAGCTTTGCAAAGCCCAACAAAGCTCAAGTTCCATTGAGAAGAGTATTTCAAGGGCTATCAGCATCTCTCTGCTACAATATGATGCAATCATTTCAAAAGCATTTAAAAAGTGTTTGTTATGGATTGGCCAATATGTCAGTAAAGGAAAATAATGTTGGAGGGATTATGGCAAAACTGGGACATTAATGCATTGCTGGTGGAATTGTGAATTGATCCAACCATTCTGGAAGGCAATTTGTAATTGTGCCCAAAGGGCTTTAAAAGACTGCCTGCCCTTTGATACAGCAATAGCACTACTAGGTCTGTATCCGAAAGATATTTAAGAAAAGATGGAAAGAGGTCTGTTTGTACAAAAATAGTTATAGCTGGGCTTTTTGAGGTGGCAAAAAATTGGAAAATGAGAGGGTGTCCCTCAACTGGGGAATGACTGAACAAATTGTGGTATATGGAGGTAATTGAATAATATTGTTCTATAAGGAACAATGAACTGTTTGATTTCCATATGAGCTGGAAAGACCTCCATGAACTGATGCAGAGTGAAATGAGCAAAACCAGGAGAACTTTGTATATAGAAAGTTAAACATTGTGGAACAATCAAAAGGCATCGACTTTGCTACTAGTAGCAATGCAACAGTCCAGGACAACCCTCAGGGACTTATGAGAAAGAATGCTATCTACATTGAGAAAAAGAATTGTAGGAGTAGACATCCAGAAGAAAACATCTGATCTATCACTTGTGTGTATAGGTACAGGATTTGGGGGTTTGGTTTTAAAAGATTATTGCAAAAAATGAATAATATGGAAATAAGTTTTGAGTGATAATACATGTATAACCCAGTGGAGCTGCCTGTCAGCTCCAGGAGAGGGAAGGGAGAGAGGAGGGAGTCAACAAGAATCATGTAACCATAGAAAAAAAATTTTTAAGTGTCGTCTATAGGCAAAGTATTGAAAAGGGAAAAAGAGAAATAAAAGACAGATCCTGCTTTCATGAAGCTTCCCTTCTATGGGATACACTCAAACAAAGGGATGAGAAATACAAAATGACTGAGGAGGTAACAGGCACTAACATATGGGGAGCCTAGGAGGCTTAAAGGAAGTTAAGAATCCTCAGAAGGTGAGAGGAGGCTGCATATTCCAGGTACAGTGGATGGACTGATGGAAAACACAGAGGTGAAACAGAATGCTGGCTTTAAAGCACAAACAGTAAGCCAGTTTTGGCAGAAATTGCAATTTGGCAAGATCCCAAGACAGGAAATGTGAACTAAGTTTAGAAAGTGAGGCTGAAGTCAGATGATGGACTTTATTGGTTGAGCTGAAAGTATATTGTGTCCTGGAGATAATAGGGGAATCATTGAAGATTCTTGAGAAGGGGAATAGCATGAACAAACCTTTGATGCAGGAAGATAACTGGCAGCTAAGGAGAAACAGAAGGAGGCATTGGGTAGAATTAGTACAGAACATTTTGGAAAGTATATGATTACCATATGAGGAGAAGGCCTGGATGACTTACAAGCTGCACTAGTGGACAAGATAAAAGATCCATCAAAGAACTAAAATATAAAAAATGGAATACAAATAAAATAATATAAAAGTTAAATTAACTTATGAATTCATTAAGTTTGGAATTTGTTCATTAAATAAATATTTGTTCAATTCCTACTCAATCTTTATGGCATCATAGTAATCAATCAGTCAGTAAGTATCTACTAAGAATCTACAAAGGGTAGTTAGGTGGCCCAGGAGAGAAAATGTCAGACCTGGAGTCAGGAAGACCTGAATTCAAATCCAGCCTCAGATATTTAATAGAAGTATGTCTCCAGGCAAGTCACTTAACCCTGTTTATCTCAGTTTCCTAATCTGTAAAATGAGCTAGAGAAGGAAATAGCAAACTGCTCCAGGATCTCTGCCAAGAAAACCCCAAAAGGGGTCATAAAGATTTGACATGACTGAAATGACTCAACAACAACAAAAATATGTATGTATGTATATAGATAAATAGTATACGCAGACAGTATAAATGGTCAAAGTTAAGCCCAAATTAAAGACGAATAGGATAGAGGGCTGGACTGCTTGCAAGAAATGGCAATGCTCCCTTAATGAATAAAATAACACATGGCAATATGCAATGAGTGCTATATAAGTAGTACAAGTAACATACCAGGAGCACATTGGAAGGAGGAATAATTTTTGAGTAGAGTAGTTAGCAAAGGTTCCAAGGAGGGGTGCCTTTTCATGTGGACTTTGAAAGTTGCATAGAATTTTGACAGGCATGACCAGGTAGGAAAGACATTCCTAGGTGACTGATAGACACTGCATTCTATTAAATGATTTTCTACCCACTGAAAATTCTGTTGAATTTTGTCATAAACTAGTGGTCTTCCTTTCCTGGTAAAGATAAGTATATTGAGGGGGAACAAGAGTACCTTTTCTGAGTCCTTTAAATTGTGAAAAATAAGCAGCCACCAGCTGTGCTTAATCATAAGACTGGCCCTGGATACAAACATAAATTGACTGTCTTAGTCATTTCATTTTCTGCATGAATGATCATAATAATAATAATAATTTATATTTATACAGCGCCTTAAGATTTACACAGCATTTTCTAAGAAAATACTAGTCATAATACTTAGTATATTAATAATACTCAAAGTATTATTAGTAGTAATACATGCCAAATTCAAAATGAGTCACAAAATTAAAATACTGAGAGTAAAAACATGGTATGGGAACAGTTAGGTGGTTCAGTAGATAAAGAGCCAGACCTGCAGACAGGAGGTCCTGGGTTCAAGTGTGACCTCAGACACTTCCTAGCTGGGTGACTCTGGGCAAATTACTTAACCCCAACTGCCTAGCTCTTACCACTCTTCTGCATTGGAACTGATACTTGATATTGATTCTAAGACTAAGGTAAGACTAAGACTAAGATTCTATGGTAAGGATTTTTTAAGTATAAAGATTGAAAATATGGAAGTTGTTGTGACTATGTAAATAGGTACCCCTAAAGCCTTACCAGTTTGGCTACACAATGGTAAATTCTCAAAGTCAAGATACTAGTAATGTCACCCATCAATACACACATCCTAGTTATGAGGCAATTTGATTTCTAACTTAAATCTGTATTTCAATTTTGGCTTCTTGAAATAGGCTTTTTCCTACTTGCTTTCCTTTCAATGAACTAGTATTATTGCTTTGCTTAAAATGATAACAATAATCTATTTCAGCAAAATTAACCATAATTTTATAAATTAATTCATTAAGAATAAACTTTCTATCTGAAGCCATAATCCGCAATTCATTTCTTAGAATTTAAATCAACTCAATGAAAAATACTATATACTATGCAATTAACACTAATTCTAATTAAGAATGGGATCGTTCTGATGACATAAATGGGGTTTCGGGCTTGACAGGCATTTTTAGACAATTTTAATTAAATTCATTCTGATATTACAATGAAATGTTCTTAAAATGTTTTTAAAGGATCAATTATTTAAATCTTCCTCAGAAAGAAAATTTCTTAGCAGGAAAAAGGTAAAAAAATTATTCAACCATCAATTCTGACATCTAAATGGTTCATCATTTCATTAAAAGCAAGGCTATTGCTATGACTGCTAAAAATATCTAAGCACAAAGCTATTTGTATTAATTGCATCAAATGTGTGTATCTAGTATAGAGTACCAGAACATAATTATTCCTCTCCTTTTTTCCCTCATCTTCTCTTCCCTTTCTCATAAATTCCAGCCAGGTTTTCCCTCATTGATTCCTCAAGTCCTACCTGCTCCCCTTCCTTTTCCATCCCATCACCTACCTCAAGATCATAGAATCAGAGTTCTAGAGCCAGAGGGAATCTCAGAAGCCATTTAGTCCAATTTCCTCATTTTACACAATAGGAAACAATTCTAGAGAGCTTAAGTTAACTTGCCTGTAGGTCTAGAGCTGGTAAGAGGCAGAACCAAGGTTCAAATCCAGGTCCTTTAACTCTACATTTAGCATTCTTTCCACTACACCATGCTCGTCCTTGACTTCTATTACCCCAATATTTAAACTATTTGTAATAATTCTATAATAGTTTTGCAGGCACAAAGGACATATGCCTTAACCCAGCCTTTTCTTCTGTAATTGTAGCAATATAAAGCTGTGATAGATATGTGGGAAGAAAATTAGAGAATATCAGCAACTAGATGAGCTATTCCATTTATCCATTCATCTTTGGGGATCTGGGGAGAAGTACTGTGTTAATCTCAGAAACCAACAACTCTTTGGAGGCTGTCTCACATGTAATGAGCCTTGGGACTCATTGGGTGTCGTGAAGTGACAGAAAAGATGAAAGAAATTAGGGTGTGGGAAGTCAATGATTCCATTCACCACACATCTACTGAGCACTAGCTTGGGGTGGAGCATCATGGGAGGACCCAAGGGCACTGTGCCATGTACTGAAGGCACCATGCTAGGTAGACATACCTAAGGCAACTGGATGAATCTTACTTTTAGTTACTGCCGTTGGGACACAGAGCAGTGACCAGAATAGCATGAGGTTAGTCAAACAAGACTCACAGGATCACAGTATTTAACAGTTGAAGAGATTTCATTGACCATCTACTCTACCATAACTGACCAGTAGATTTCTAGCCTCTACCTAAAGACCTCCAAGGAGAAGGAATCCCCCACTTCTTACTGTAGCCCATTCCACTTCCGAAGGACATCTTGAAGTATAAATTAGCCTGATTACTACTTACTTCCACTGTTTCTGGTTCTGCACTCTGGAGTCAAATAGATCAAGTCTAATTCCTCCTTCATGGAGAATTCTTCAAACAATTGAAGGCAGCTATTATTATGGCCTCCTGGGTCTTCTCAAGGCTAAACCTCCCCAAGACCTTCAGCCATGATGTCTAGAACTGAAGACAATATTCTGGATGATGTCTAAAAAGAGCAGAAGTCTACTGTCTTTCTCTTCTGGTAAGCTACATATGTCCCTTTTAGGGAAGCCCAAGATCATATTACCTCTTCTGGCTGCCACATCATACCATTCCATTGCCTAAAAGTTCATTCTTCTCCATTTTCTCTGCAATGATCTTATCCAAGTGAAAACTCAGGTCTTAACTTACTCAGATGATTACATTTGTCTCATCATTGTGGTCTTCACTTTCTGTAACTTACCTTCTGAACTAGCAGCAAAACATTGAGTGCCATTTCAATCATATCCATTCCCCTCCTCAAGTCTCTATCAATAACTTTTTGCACAGAGGGCAGCTGGGACGCTCAGTGGATGGAGAGCCAGGCTTAGAGATGGGAGGTCCTAGGTTCAAATCTGGCCTCAGAAACTTCCCAGCTGTGTGACCCTGGGCAAGTCACTTAACCCCTATTGCCTAGCTCTTACTGCCTTGGAACCAATACACAGTATTGATTCTGAGATGGAAAGTATAGGTTTAAAAAAATAACTTTTTGCACACACGCACACACACACACACACAAATGTCAACCCTAGCCACTCCATGGCCTTCTGCCATCTAGCTCCTCAATGTCTTTTCTCCTGACTCCCCTGCACATACCTTCCAGTCCAGCCAAGCAATATTCCCTTTGTCTCCCACTTCCACTCAATCCTTGCAAAGGTCTAATATGCATATAGGAAAACTCACATGCTCTCCTAAAGCACACACCTCTTCCTTCCTCTAAAACAAAATAATAAATTATACCACCTCCCAGATTTCCATGGCACAAATAAGTATAATCTACACCCATCATTTTTACATTCTCCCATATGTTTTTAATAATAGGTATCAGTTTTGATCAACAGCAAAATGTTGATCAATGATCCTTAAAGGGTCTGTTCATGTGTTCACTGTGCAGTTCATAGGATCATGGGATATAGTGTCATAGATTTAGAGAAGGAAAGGCCCTGAGGCCACCTAGTTCAACACATCCATTTTAAAGATGAAGAAACTGAGGCCCAGAAACAAGAAGACTCTGGTCACACGTGTAGAAAGTAGGTAAGCCAGGGGGCAGCTGGGTGGCTCAGTGGATTGAGAGTCAGGACTAGAGATGGGAGGTCCTGGGTTCAAATCTGGCTTCAGACACTTCCCAGCTGTGTGACCCTGGGCAAGTCACTTGACCCCCATTGCCTAGCCCTTACCACTCTTCTGCCTTGGAGCCAATACACAGTATTTGACTCCAAGACAGAAGGTAAGGGTTTAAAAAGAAAGAAAGAAAAGAAAGAAAGTAGGTAAGCCAGAATTTGAAACCTTATCTTCAAACTTTGAACCCACTGTTAATTTCATTGCACCATGTTGCCTATTTGTCTGTGGTTGCATATGTTAATACATTAAAATAATATTTACATAGGCTAACAAAATAGTAGAGTGTACCTGTATTTGCTTTCATGTTCCTCAAAGCAAGGGGTTTCCACATCCTTCTGAGGAAGTCTTTAACATTTTCATATTCTTTAACATTTTACATATACTGTACGTGGGTACATATTTTACATATTTGTACATGGGTAAAAATGTGTTGGGATGCTATCCAGATATTTATAATGCAAATATAGACAATGCACACAGACATACATATCTATATATGTAATACACATTGAAAGCCACACCCTTTCTTATCTGGAAGTTCCCTATACCTATGAAATCAGTCCCAGCCCTGGCCCTGTCTCCCTGTTAACCTGTAAACTCCTCAAGAAAAGTGCTGTGTTCTCTCCACATTGTATCAATGCTTTGGGGGCTTTATACAAAATCCCAAAGAATACAGAAAGGGTGCTTGAAAAGCAACAAGGATGTCTGAGATCCCTTGGGATAGAATTCTTTCTTTGACCTCAGTCTTCACCTCACAGGGTAGGGAAATCGCCTTTATTTTACTCATTTATCTTGAGACCAGCAGTGAAGTCCCTGTGGATATTGCTGCCTTATCATTTTCTGGCTTAGAAAGCAGAGTACAAGTATCGGTCTTGTGGGCTTTCTTCGGCCTACCTATCATTAAGCCTCACCCATGATCTACAAGGAACAGAACTGTAAACCTCAAAATTCCTTAGACTTATAAATGTTGGAAATTTCACCATTGGGATATTTCATACTTGGAAAATTTCTTACTGATAGTCTATTGGAATGGGAACCCCATTGGCATGGGAGGTTCCAAGAAGGGAAGAGAAGGAACCTCCCATGCCAATGGGGTTCCCATTCCAATAGACTATCAGTAAGAAATTTTCCAAGTATGAAATATCCCAATGGTGAAATTTCCAACATTTATAAGTCTAAGGAATTTTGAGGTTTACAGAACAGAAGGGAACACTCCCTCACCATGGCTTCCTTCGATCCTTAGCTTCTTAGCTAAATTGACAATAGGCTATCACTTAGTACCCCAACTTTGTCCATCCCCTATTGGACAAGTGTTCAGAGTACACCATAAAAACTGAAAACCCCCATTTACTTCTTACAGGGATGGGGATCAGAGTTATCTAGATCTCAGTCGGAACCAGTCTGCATCAGAATGAAAAGGACGATCTAGAAGGAAATGCCCTCCCCCTTAGCTTGGCCTCCAGTGGCTTTTGGGGGGAGGATAACTTCTAGAATGGAAGAATATTGAGAAATAATTACAGTGAACCATTGTCCCCAATAAATACAAACCAAAGTGCTGGATCATCCTTCAAATTATCCTACAATCTAAAATAATCTAGTCTATGGAGACTGCAGTGTTACTGAATAACTCAATTAGTAATTCTAGCCTAGGTCCTGGGTATTGCTTAGATCCAGACAAGACTATTTTTTTGTGTATTTTTCTTGAAAGCTATAATGTAAAATAATTTGTCTATAAATGATTTATTGTACTGAGAAATATTTTTTCCAAATCTTGTTCTAGTGTGATAATCAATCAAGATTGTTATAATTACCTACTTAAATGAAACTTGTTTATATTGTTTTTCAAGAAATTGAAAAATGAAAACCCTCTATTCACAAGAACTTTAACTGCCAGACAAATGGCTTTATGAGCTATTAGTTAACACTGTTGAATTAGAATGCTGAGGTTGAACAAATATTCAGGAACAATAAAAAACAAGGTTCATTGCAGTTCTAGATTAATCAGGACTATATTTCAGCAAACTACTATACTATATGGTAAAGAAAAAGAGTATTCTGATTAATAGGATCCTTCCTAACATTGACCTGATATATAAGACATATGCAGATTACAAATGACCAAATAATAGGGATTTTTAAAAAATTCTTGGGGTAGCTAGGTGGCTCAATGGAGAGAGAGCCAGACCTAGAGAATGGAAGATCCTAAGTTCAAATATAGCCTCAAATATTTCCTAGCTGTGTGACCTTGGACAAGTCATTTCACCTCAATTGATTAGTCCTTATAGCTTTTCTGCCTTGGCACAGATACTTAGTATTGATTCTAAGACAGAAGGTAAGGGTTTAAAAAATAAACTCTCCACACCAGTCCTATAGAGTTTGAGTTAGTCCCGACTGACACTTAGTAGCTGTGTGTTCCTAAGCAAATCATTTTAGTGCTCTGTGATTCCATTTCTTTATCTATAAAATGGGGATAATATTCACACATGGTTGTTGTAAGAAAAGAGCTTTCATTGTATACTTTAATGTCCTATATAAGTGTGTGCTGTTATTATACTAACTACGATATAACGATATAACTCCAAAGAGAATGAAGCCTTGCAGTGAGGGCTCAGTGCCATCATTTTAAATGCCAATTATCTTTGGATTGCAGGCCACCACCTCATCCCTGCAAGCATCAGGTTCTTACTGTGCACTATGGTGCCAACTCAGTATCCTAAAGATCCTAAGATTGTTTGTATGTGGACGCTTCCCAGACCTTCCCCATTTGTCATTTGTATTATTATAACCTGCCCTTGTTAGTCATAGAGATCCTGCTTTCATCTGGAAACTATCTAGAGTCCATGGAAACACCATCTCCCTTTTATTACCAAATTAGCTTTCTGTCAGAGTAAGAAGAAACTATGAATATCCATCCTGCTGAGAGTTATTTTATTATGCCAAAAAAATTCTATGTGCTACCTACAGGTTCTCCTTCTTCCTCACAATGTCTCCCACTCTAGTCATTTTCTTTGGACTCTGTATTAGCATCAGAAATCTAATTGCCTCTTCATATATCTCCATTTGAAGAGAAGTTATTGATCTATTAAGGACTAAGCACAAATAAACAAAGTGGCAAATCTATCTCTCCTAGAAGAAAGACATTGTAAGCAACCATTTCCCCACGGTTCCTAATTCAACTTATTCTGCCAAAACCCTTATCATTGATGTCAGTAGGTCATATCAGCTTTAACTATTACCTTGGTCTTTTCCAGCTTCATCTATGTGATGAAAATCTTTTAATGTCTGAATGTTAAAGAAGCCCTCGCGGCAAAGCTGAATGACTTTTTTAGATCCATTCTTGATCAGATAATCCATGAGTGTGAGGGACTTGTACACATGGCGCCAATTCTTCCCATGGTCATTTAGTCTCTGCCATAGCATACTCATAATTTCAGAGAGAGAAACTGTATTGAAGGTCAGATCACTGATATCTAACATCAAAGAACTCGAAGGACCCCAAGGGTCATTAGAAGTTGCTTCCCGAACTTTGACTTCTGCCTCTGAGTAATTTTTCACAAAGTTTTTCACTTGCCTCCTGAGTGCCATGGATGAGACCAAAATGGAGGGGCAGGGGAAGGGAGAGGAAGTGGAAGAAGGGGGAGTAGTGGTTTGTATGGCTGCTCTACAGAGCTCTTGACAGCTAATGGGTTTCCTGCTTTGCTGCCCCCAAAAGCAACTTATCATTTTCCATCTTGCTAAGTTATCAAGTTCCTGCAAAGAAAAGAATAGAAAATGTTATTTATGCATTTTAAAACTGTATTTGAAGAAGATTCAGGCAGCATGTGAAATCCAAGTTCAGTTTCTATTTTCAATCATTTTTCTGCCTCAGACAGAATGAGGATGGGGACAGGCTATGCATATGGTATTTAATAAAATATAGGAAATCTCTCTGGTCCTGAGTGTGCCTATAGGCAGACCCAAGTAACCGTTATGCATGGAAGTGGGGTGACTAAACCAAAAGCAAGAGGATTAATTGAACATTCCACCAAGTGAACAAAGACTAGAGTAAGAAAATGGAGCTGACGATTTATGCTGAAGACATTTCAACCTTAGAGAAATACTTAGAACAGTTAAGATAGTCAAAATACAAGGGTTGAATTGGGCCAGGTGACCTGTATTTATGTAATTGTAGACCATGCAACATTCAGATCACATCACAATTCAGATATTTCTCATTTTATTTTTATCGATTCCATTTGTTTTTACATTATCTTCATTTCCAAATATATCCTTCCTCACCTCCCTAGACAGTATATCTCTTAATAAATAATAAAAGAAAAAAAGCCAAAACTATTCAGTAAAACCAACAAACGCATCAACAAAGACTGCTAGCATATGTCATGTTCCACACCAATAGACTTCCATTTCTCTAAAGAAGGAGTGGGCAGGGGCAGCTAGGAGACTTAGTGGACTTAGCCAAGCCTACAGATGGGAGATCCTGGGTTCAAAAATGGCTTCAGACACTTCTTAGCTGTAACTTAACCCCCACTGCCTGGCCCATATCAGTCTCCTTTCTTAGAATGGTTCTAAGACAGAAAGAAGGTAAGGGTTTAAGGGAAGTACATTTTATCATCTCTTAATTGGGACCAAGTTGGTCACTGCAATGACACATCATTCTGTTTCAGGATGGTTGGTTTGTTGATTTTTTGGATTTTTTAAATCTCCATTTACATGACTGTGGTGACCAGCTCTCTACTTCACTTGGGAAGGAGGAAAAGTGGCTGCAGGAACAAAAAGCTGTCCCTCACTGGCTTGTGTTATTTCTCAACCCAAAGGAGATCTGATGCATTCCAGTGGAGAACCTAATTGTGTTTTCCTCAGCTGCAAGAAAAGGAGAAGGAGCCAGTGGAGAATATAAGAATTTCCCTAATAAACTGAAGCCACAGCAGTCACTCTGAAGTGACAAGTCTGTACCTGTCAGGTTTCACAGCCTATCCACACAACAGGAGGCACAGTTAGGTTCAAACATCAAAGACATAAAAGAGTAGATCCCCTCCCAAACTTTCAGTGAGGCCTGTGAATTGTCAGTTCACAGATTCATGAAATTGCCCCACTCCCTCCCTACTTTTCATTAGTTTCCATTAGGATGGGTCAATCAGTTTGCAATTTCCCTAGTGAGCCACCACTGAAGGCCACCAAGATAGTGTATCAAATTGATTTCAGGCCCTGACAAGCACTCAGACCCAGTAAAGTCAAGACAATCTATAATCAGATTTAAAAAGTAAAACTGTGTACATCAAAAGGAAAAACATTAGAATTGACATTGGCTGTGTTTGTACTCTCCATTTGGATTTCTCTTCTTGTTCTTTCTGACCTCAGCTTGGGCTTGTGATAAAGGATGGAAAGTTCAGAAAGATGGGAGGTGAAGCAAAACTGCCAAATGTGGTGCCTCTTCTGGAGAGACAGAGAGACCAAGAAAAACAGAGGAATGATTAACCTTTCTTATCAATGTATGCACACCCTCAAATAAGCAAGATGGAAAATGTATTCATTTAAATAAGATCTCTCAAGGAGACTATCACCACCCCTAGGAAACAGAAAAGAACAAGAGGTCTTGGTGGGGAAGGCCTGGCTCTCTATTTTTACATCTCAGCTTTTCTCTCTTGTTTGCACTTCAAAATTTTTATCTCTCATTCCTGCAGTGAAAAACCTGATTTATAATGGGTTTCAATAAGCTATTAAAATTTTCAATCATGAAGGTTTTCTTTTCCCATTGTCTTTTTTTCTCTCTTCCAAATCTCACTTGATGCAGAGATGCACTGTGACATTGGCGATAACAGCAAATATTGATCGGTTTCTTCAAAAGTCTATTAAAAAACCCTGTTTGACTCATAACCTGCTGGAGGGCAGCAGCTGGCATCAGAACGTTCAGCTCACTCACTAGCTGGGCTTTCTTGTTTGGATAACCACCTATCTGCATTTCCGAGGCACAATCCTGCCCTTTGGAGATTTTCCCTACATCCTAGGATACACATACTCAGACATGTTTTCTTAAGTGAACTTCCTACCACACACACACACAAAACACTTCAATCAGCAACACCGGGATACCTGTCTTTGTTTCACTGTATTTGACATAAGGCATTAGCTACCACACAGACAAAATTCAATGCAATCCCGAAGCAGAGGGCGAACCACCAACCAAGCAAATCTGATCAAGTAAAACCATATTCTCTGTTCACCAGG
This sequence comes from Monodelphis domestica, assembly GCF_027887165.1. Lineage (NCBI taxonomy): Eukaryota > Metazoa > Chordata > Mammalia > Didelphimorphia > Didelphidae > Monodelphis > Monodelphis domestica. Next base: position 103,250,273 of record NC_077231.1, read on the forward strand.
GGGGCAACTTAAACAAAGGGTAAGTAAATTTCCCATTGTTCCTCATCCATTCAATCACTGGTCTCTTCTCAGACCCTAACTGGAGAGTTCATTTAATCTGTGCAAGTTGTAGATGACATTTGGGTTTATTATGTATCCTGGGAATCTGTCCACACTGAGCTGCTCAATTTACAATATGACCAAACAGCCTTGACATTGTAATAGTTTGACATTTGAGACAAGATTAACACCCCAGAGAGGGATTTTTTTTTCCATCCTCATACTTTCAATTATCAGGCAGCTCTATTCCTATAATGTCTTTCAATTTACTATTCCATAGAAGATGATGGGGAAAACCTTGTCATCATGAGTATGTTTTGTGGCACTAAATTGACTTTTTTTTAAACCCTTACCTTCTTTCTTAATATGAATTCTAAGACAGAAGAATGGTGAGGACTAGCCAAAGTGGGTTAAGGAATTTGCCCAGGGCATATGACTAGTAAGTATCTGAAATTTGAATCCAAGTCCCCCTCACTCCAAAGCTGGCACTCTATCTACTGTGCTACCTAGCCGCCCCACTAAATTGACTTTTGAATAGGCCTATTTTGAACCAGAGGATCATGAGAAAGCATTTAGCTGCATGCTTGCATTTTAAAAATCGGGAAACAGAGTATTTTATTATAAAGGTGATAAGGAATAGAGGAAGCAGGATTCAAACCTCTCCCTGACTCCAAGTCCTTTTATGATGTTTCTCAATGAATATTCATTTAAATAAATGTGTTGTAAAATCAGTAGGAATTCTCAACCATAAGTATTATACCTTCATGATCAAGAATTTTGAAATTCCTGTCTCCAAACTCAACTTTCTATCATTCCACTTCTCCCTCCTACACTTTTTCCCAATCTCCCCACAACCTCCAGTACCCCTAGCCTTTAGCTTCATCCAAGCCATCACCCCAGATCTGTCTTCATGCTTCCCTTCCTAATCCTGACACTAGAATTAACCAATTCTATTTTTTTTAATCCTTCCAAAGCATAAGAGCTCTAAGAGTTAGGCATTTGGTAAGGAAATAGGTCTTTATCAATGATACATGTAAAACCTAGTGGAATGGCCTGTCAGCTATGGGGAGGAGGAGAGGAAGAGCATGAATCATGCAACAATGGAAAATGATTTTAAATTAATTAATTTAATTTTTCAATTAAAAAAAGTTAGGCATTTGGGGTAAAGTGTTTTGCCCAGGGTTACACAGCTAGGAAGTATCTGAGGCTAAATTTGAATCCAGGACCTCTCTCCTGTCTCCAAGCTTGGCTCTCTATCCACTGAGCTGCCCCAACCAATTCTATTTTACAACGTCTGTCCCTTATTTTTCCAATCCCTTTCTATGGCAGAGTCTAACCCTGAACCACCACCAAATCCACAAAAATACAGCCTTATTTCATTTTTAAAGAAGGTAACTGACATGCAGAGAAATTAAGTGCTATGTGCTTGAGACTCTTATCAGCTCCCTCTCACCTCCATTACTTTTAACAATCTCCTAACCAGTCTCCCTGCCTCAAGTCTGTTCTCACTACAGTCCATCCCACACCCTACTGCTAAAATAATTTTTCTTAAGCACAAACCTAACCAGGTCATTCCCCTCCCTATTCCAGCATCTTCCAGGGATATTCCTATTGCTTCTAGAATCAAATGCCACTGCTTCTGCTTAGCTTTTTTTTTTTTTAACCCCTACCTTCTGTCTTAAAATCAATTCTGAGGCAGAAGGGCAGTAAGGACTAGGAAATAGGGATTAAGTGACTTGCCCAGGGGCCCACAGCTAGTAAGGTCTGGGGCCAGATTTGAACAAAAAATCTCCAGTCTCCAGGCCTGGCACTCCATCCACTGCACCATCTAGCTGCCCCTGTCAACTTAATTTTTTTTTTAAACCCTGACCATCTGTCTAAAATTCAATACTAAGGATTGATTCCAAGGCAGAAGATCGAGGCAATGGGGGTTAATTGACTTATCCAGGGGTCCCACAGCTAGGAAGTGTCTGGGACAAATTTTAACCCAAGGCCTCCCATCTCTAAGTTTGGTTCTCAATCCACTGAGCTCAATCCAGCTCCCCTATTGAAGCCAAGCTGGTCTCTCTGTCCTGGTGCCCATCTCCTAATGCCTTTACACTGGGCACCCACCATGGTGGAATTCATGGCACCTCTTCCTTTGGGCATGGCAGAAGCCCTTTCTCTTGCTGGAAGTCTTTTCCAATACCCCCATCTCCCTGCTCCCCACTGCTGCACTATCCAATCCACAGGTCCTAGGCCTAAATCCCGGCAGGGCTCCGGAGAGACCAGGAAGCAGGGTGGCCAGGTCCTCACCACATCCGAGCCCTCTGGGACCTACCCTGGGGGCCTTAGCACATCCTGTTTCCAAGGTGATGGATGTAATCAGTCTCCATAGAGGCCTGAGACCATTTCTTCCAGGGTAGGCCCAGGAGGAGCCGGCGGTGGCAAGCACCAAGTAAGGTCATGAAAGCTCTTAATGAGAAAGGCTTGCTAGGGAGGCTGGAGCGCCTGCTGTGTACCAGACTCGACCCACGGAAGAGATTCCACAGAACTGGCTGCCTCCAGTGACAGAAAGTTCATTTCCTCCTCTTCGTGGAGTAGAGAGCTTAGAGTAGACTCCTCCTTAGAACAAGGCTAACCCCGACCCTCAGGGAACAGGCTTGGTAGGGCTTGGAGATCGCGGAACCCTCACCTGCTCTTTTAACAGACAGGGAAACTGGGGCCCAGCGTTCCCCCTCCCTCGCCCCCGGCGACTGCAGAGTCCCTGACATGACTCAGCACCCTCAGGAGCTCCCCCAGACTAACAGGCCCAGTTACCTGATGAAGCGCCAGGGCCGCAGCCGTTGGCGGCCCGTTCCCGCCTAAATTCAAACAGTTGCCTCTCAAGCCCAGGGCTCCTTGCCATCCTCCAATCAGAATAGAGCATGGCAGCTGCTGCCCGCCCACCTTCCCCTACGTCATTGGGAGGAGTATTTGCTCCTCCCCTCAGCGGGCTCCAGGAGAAGGTGTGGCTTCACTAAGCCCCGCCTCCTATGCACAGCTCCATCTCTTGGATTCTAAAGGTTTCAGCCCTCCAGGAATAAATGCTGCCTAGCATCCTGTTACTGAGGGGGAGGCCCTGAGGCAAGGAATGTTTACTATCCAAGTCATTTAATCGATCAACAAGCATCAATTAATCCATTCTTCCCACCTGACCCCTGGGGATTAAAAGCAAAAACAGCCTGGGCCCACAAGAACCCCAATTTCTGAAGGAGGACAAGGCCTCCATGACTTAGTGCTTAAAAGATACATCCAAAGCGGTTGGAGATGGCCTAGAGCAGGCGACATTAGCAGCCAGAGGCTTCCTGCAGAATGTTGGGGTTAAGCTGGAGAAAGAAAACTGAATTAAACTCCTCCAAGGCTCCCTCCCAGCCAGGATTTTTGCCGCCCCCCCCCCATTCCAGACCTGTGAGATCTTGGGCAAGTCACCGCTTCTCCCCCAGCCTCAGTTGCCTCATCTGTAAAAGAAAAATTTGGACTAAAATGAACCCTGAGGCTCCCTTCCAATGCAATGATGGGTCCCTGTCTTGTCTAGGGCTGGATGTGAAGGGACCTCTTAAAGTTCCTTCTAACTATAAGGAACTGTGATTCTCTGAAGTGGAGCTAGAGAAAAGCAGAAATTAAAAAGAGGAAGAAAAGAGACATCTCAAGCCTCAAATCCCATCATGTTATATTTGAGAAAAAGGAAAGTCAGAAAATAGGGACTCCCTACCAATTTTTTAAAGAAACCACAAGTCATCTTTCACATGGTAGAACCAAAGGCCATGGAGAAATGGAAGGATAGGAAAGGGGAGGAGAGATATCATTTAAAGGGATGTTCCAGGATATAAAAGATTAGCCTTGTTCTGCTTAGCCATAACCAGAAACATTGGAGGGAATGTCTACAGAGGCTGAGTTCATCTTAACATCAGGACAAACTGTCTCAAAGTACAATGGGCTGCCTAGAAAAGTAGTTGAGTTCCCCATCATTGAAGGTATCCAAATAATGGCTGAATTCCATTTGCCATACATATTTTATAGGGAAATATATGGCCTCTTGGGTCTCTTCCAACTCTGAGGTCCAGGAATCTGGGGGAGAATTGTAGACTGAAATTTTCTTTTTTACAACTTCACATCTCCCCTCCACAATTTACAACTGTCTGTATCAGCATCTGGAGCAGATAAGTGACTCAGTGGATAGCATGCCAGAAGATTCTTCCTCCTTCTTGAGTTCAAATCTGGCCTCCAACACACTTACCAGCTGTGAGACCCTAGTTAAGTCACTTAACCCTTTTTGCCTCCATTTTCTCATCTGTCGATGAGCTAGAGAAGGAAATGGAAAACTACTCCAGCATCTTTGCCAAGAAAAGTCCAAATGGGGTCCAAAAAAGTTAGACATGATTAATCACATGACTAAACAACTAAACAACATATCAGTACCTAGCCAAGGTGCCGACTAAATGTCAAGACCAAGGGAGATCCTGCTAAGCAGGAGGAGGGAGAAAGGAGTCTATAGCAAAGAAGGCTATTTGAAGATATTTTGTCATTCAGATACTATTTTTATATTAACTTCTGCCAAGCATTAATTGACAACCCCAGAATGCCCTTATATTTTGGCTTTCCAGTTTCACAGATGCCCAGATAATGAATGGAGCTACCTGGGCAAATAGTAATTGGCAGCTTCCAGTGTGGTCTGGAGACCAACAATAGGACCAGAGTTCTCTGGTTCAGGAAAGGAAGAACCCAAGGCAGGGGTTGGGGCTGCCACATGGCTAGAGCCTTTTTTCCCTTCTCTCCATCTCTAGCCCTGAAAACTTGGAGCTCTAATCCCTACTTATCTCTGTACCTGGGGACCTACTTGCCTTAGCATTATGTGGAAGTTGCCTCTGCTCTGTGTCTGCCCTCTTATCCATTATCAATGGACCAACTATAGCTAATATTTTCATGTATCCATTAAAATTAGTCCATGGATCTTTCTGTGGACCCCAAATTCAACCCCCCCTCCTAGATTTTGTCTTTTTAATGAGATGGGTGGGGAGGCTCCTTCTCACTTTAAATCTATGATCCCATAATCCCTTTTATTCATCTTCAACCTCTCCTTAACTTCTAGCTCATTTCTCACTGACTAGTTCCATCCAACTTTAAAAAATTTTCCTATAGCCCTAGAGTCTCCACAAGCTATCTTCCTATATCTTTCCTCTGTTTTAGACCAACTTCTAGAAAAACCTTTCAAGACTTGTTGCATTCACTTCTACTAACACCCACTTATTTCTCAGTTCCTAATCTAGCTTCCACCCCGACAGCTCAATTGAAAAGGGGCTATCTCTAAATTGCTCAATCCAATGGATTTTTTATTTTTTTTATTTTTTAGTCCTCATCTTCCTTGATCCTTCAGCTATTGACCCTGAGGACTATCCTTCTTCTTCTGAAGAACATGGCAGGCAGTTTCTTAGTTTCCCTAGTATTGTTCACTCAGTCATCTTCCCAACTATTTCTGCTTACTTCTCCTTCTCCCACCCTCCTCTTTTTCCAGGAACTGTGAAGGCCCAGCATTCTACTCTTTGTGGTTCTTTGTGGGCTAAGACTTCCTTTTCTGAGCAAAAGTCCTTATCATCCATCCACCCACCCATCCATCCATCCATCCATCCATCCAGGTCAGCTCTATCCCTCTAGTGTTCCTATAACTTTCTATCCTACCCTCCTCTGTGCCCTCTGGAACTCTGTTCTTTTATAAACAAACTGACCTTTATATTTAGATCTGTACCCACCCAGGAACATTATTTGTGTATGATGTTGTTCTTATGTGATAGTAATTCCCCTATTGAATATAAGCTTCCCAAGGGCAAGAACTGTTTCAGTTTTTGTCTTTGTGTAAAGTGAGTACTTTGGTTTTACTCTCTCAAACCTTCTACTTATCTCCCTTTCCTTGGGCTTCTAGAGAACTCTGAGGGGTTCCAGAAGTCTAGCTCTCTACCCTTAGCTCAAACTAGTTGTGTTCTCCCCATTTTAGGGACCCATGACTAGCAACGTATTTCCATCTAATGGTTCTACACCAATTAGCTTTAAAATGGATATATGCTTCAAATATAGAGCAAGAATAAACATTCATTTCCCCCCAATAGTTCAGGAATATGATTCCTTCCCCCCATGCCTCCTCTCTAGGAGGGATTGAGGGGTATAGATTATAGGGTTCAATTCCTATTTAGCATTAGTGTCACCAAGTTCAAGTCCAAAGCTCAGCAGGGCTAGACCCTTGTCCCTTAGGGTTGTGAGACTAGATAAGATTTCCAGATGCCCATAACTCGAGATGCTGGACCAGAACCGAGACCCCATTCCTTGCACCTAGAATAGAAAAGAAAGATTTAAAAGGTCAAAAACCTAGGGTTGTTTCTTGGGGTCATGTGGCCTGAAGTAGAGAAATGAGAGTGAGAGACACTCCAGGACCATCTTCTCCCTCATCCATTTTCTCATTTGATATGAGTGAAGGAGTCCTTCATTTCAGGATGTTTTAAAGATGTTGACTTTTCTGACTTCAAAGAGTCTGAATAAAGGCAGCTCACCTGGTGATGTGGTAAGCCAACACAGATTGACCTCACATTCTCTGTTCTCTCAGTCTTTGGGAAGCAGGTCCTCAGTGTCTTCTGCATGGTTGCACCATCTTGGGTGGACTAAACATGAGCAAAACACCAATTACATTTGTTCCGGCAGTTCTTGGAACATAGAGACTTAATAAATGCTTGTTAAATTGTAGTGAATTTCCTTCTCAGGCTCCTTTGTTGCATCATCATCCACTAACACTCCATTATCATGGGTGCCCCCTTCTCTACCCTACTCCCAGACTCTGCCCTGGGACCTTTTCTCTCCTTCCTTTAAGTTTCTCATGACTTCACCTATCCACTGTTGTCCTGATGGCTATAGATAAAGAACAATGGACTTAGAATCCTGAGGACCAGGGTTCAAATCTCATCTACTTGCACTTACTCCATATGCGATCTTGGGCAGGCATTTAACTTCATTAGTCTGTTTCTTCACCTGTAAAATGAAGGGGTTGAGCATGGCATGACTCACACATCTATACATTTAGCTCTTAGCTCTCTGACCTCCAATCCTGCATCCCCAGCTGCTTAATGGATCTCTGTATTTGGTTGTTCCATAGTTGTCTCAAGCTCAAAAACTTCTGGATCAGACTCTTCTAACTCTGCCCCAATTCATCCTTTTTCTCCATTTCCTTATTTCTACCTTCCTTCCTGGTATCTCAGTGGGCAACTCCAAGTCTTCCTTGCTTCTCTCTCTCTCTCTCTCTCTCTCTCTCTCTCTCTCTCTCTCTCTCTCTCTCACTCTGCTCCAAATCCAATAAAATATCAAGCATGGTCAAGTATTTCTCCCCAACATCTCTCCTACTTGTCCCCTTCTCTCCATTCCCACACCCTGGTTTCCCACATCTTGGTTCCTGGGTCTAGTCTTCGTTATTTATCATAATCATTCCTCCCCTTCCTGTATCTCCCCTCTCTAATCTATCCTTGACACATTTACCAGAAATAAGCTTCTGCAGGAACATCTGACCATGAGATCACTTCCCTACTCAAAAAACTGACACATGACTCCCTATTGCTTTAAAGATAAAATACAGCCTTTTAATTCTAGCATCAAGAACTCTATTAGCTCTTCCCAATTTATTTCACATTTCTCTTCTGTCCGCACTCTAGATTGGAGTCATATTGGTCTACTTGCTCTTCTCCAGACCAGGCATTCTATGTGTTATCTACCTAGCCCTATGGCTCTCTTCCTCTATCTGGAACCGATTTCACTCCTCCCCTGTGCTCCTTGGAATCTGTAGGTTCCTTCCAACTCAGCTTCAGTCTTCCTCACTTCCCCTGGTTGTTCGTTTTAATTTAATTCCTCAGATTATCTTGTATTATTTTGTTTCTAGGTTGTATCTGTTATTATAACATAATAATGACTAACATTTTCATAGTACTTTACTCATATCATTTGGCCCTCACAACAACCCCATGTTATTATTATATTATACTATATTTTATTATATATTACTATGTTATGCTACATATTATATATCACCACATTACTATTTATGACTACATAGTACTATATTATACTATATGTTACCATAAAATATTATACTATGTGTTATATGTTACTATATTATACTATATTATCATTTTATAGAATATCATTAATATTTTCCAGATGAGGACATTGAGAAGGGAAGTGAGTTGCTATACAGCTTTTGAGCACCTGAGGCAGGATTTGAACTCAGCTCTTTCTGCCCCCAAGTTAAACATACTCTCCCTTATGCCATTTAGCTGTCTCCCCATACCTAACACCTAACAAAAAACCTTGTACATAGTAAGGACTTACTATAGACTTCTTGGTAAAATCAACTGAATTTATTGAAAAACAAGAAAAGAGGAGGTCAGGGTGCACTCAGCACATGGAAGGGACTGTGATAGAGAAAGTGAAAATCTCTCTAGCTAGGTTTTGTGTTTGTTTGAGCCTCAGTAATTGGAGAGCAGTGTTCCTTTTGTACAATAACTATCTCCATCCCTTCAATTCCATGTTCCCTGCCCTTTAATTGGGGCCTTGATGGCCTGTGCCTACTGCCCCCTTGCTTGTAACATGATAAAGGAATCAATCAGATGCATCTGTGAGAGTCTCCCCCTCCTCCCTCACCTTGCTGGACTCCTTAAGCTGCCCCATGGTGGAGATGTTGGAACCCCAACCCTTCCCCACACAGAATAGGATGAATGATGGACAACTGGCTATGTGAAGTCTAAGAGCCAACTCTCTGTAGGAGTAGCATTAGGGGCATCTGGAATCTGCACATCTGGGGACAAATCCTGGTTTGACAACTTGATTTCTGTGCGATGTTGAATGAGTTAATTTCCTCTCTCTGTGCCTCAGTTTCTTCCTTTGTAAAATAGGGGGGAGGGTTAGACTTAATAGCCTCTGAGGTCCTTTCCAGGTTCTGTCTTTGCCTGTTCACCCTCTGGCCTAGAAACCATCCATCCAGGGTTCTGGCTCCCCTTGATGGAATCCTTGATTGCCCCCAGCTGTCTCATGTTAGGCCTTGGGCCTTCCCTTGTGTGAATTAAAACATGCTATAATAGAGGGATGTTGCTTTGTGCATTGCTGGCCTGCCTGACCTCCCCCCAGATACAAGGCAGACAGGAACAGATAGGAAGGCCCTGAAATAGGGAGCGTGTTCGCATTGCAAAGTCTTGTAGGCAAGCATGAAGGATGCTGAATAGGCCATGTGATGAGTGAGCCTTTGAAGCCCCTGAAAAGCCTTCCAATCAGAGCATTTCAGAGCTGGCAGGAAGCCGCTGTGAGGAAGAGGGCGAAACTCTCTGAAATGAGGAGACGTGAGTCAAATTCTGGCTCTTCTCCTTAACAAGAAGTATGACCTTGGGCAGGTGACTCAGCCTCTCAGGGCTTCAGCCTTGCTCCTCTGTACAAAAGAGGAGAGCCTGTTAGGTGACTCCCAAACCTTTTCTAGTTCAAAAGCTTATGGTCCTCAGAGACCATCTAGCTGCCTCCTCTCATTTATTAGCGAGGGAAACCAGAGAGGAGGTAGGGACTTACCCCAGGTTGAAGCCTAAGCCTCCTGCAGTCATTAGCAGGGAAACTGAGGCTAGAATCCATGGCTTTTGCCTCTCAATCTTTTCATTGTACCCTACTATCTTTTTCAAAACGGCAATGTAGAAGCTAATAAATGAAAGAAGAAAAATTGTCTTGCAGTTTAATTTTTTCAAGGGCATCCCATTAACTGCCAGCTCTCTAAGAAGGTTCTCTGCAAAGTCCAAATACTCTTGCTAGATGGCCACATTAAGAGAGAACAAGGTGAGGGTGCTCGGGCTTAGTGCAGGCCACTCTGGAGGAGCTGGATAGGACCTCAAAGGCCATCTAATTTCATCTGGACCAGAACCAGGTTCCCTTCTGCAACATGCTTGACAAGTGGCTATTCAGTCTTTGCAAGAAGATCTCTCCAGGGAGATGGGGACTCCTGACCCCTCACCAAGACAGGTCCTTCCACATGAGGACACCTTCTTCAAGTTTAGGAAGCGTTTCCAACTCTACAATCTCCACTGATTTGTTTTTAGTTCCTACCTCTGGACCCAGAAGAACAAGTCTCACCTCTCTGTTAGGAATCCATTACCATAGCTATCATGCCTCCCAACCTTTTCTTCTCCAGACTAACTACCCCCCTTATCTCCAGTTGTTCTTCATTTGTCATTCTCTGGTCTCCCTCACTACCCTGATTGCTCTCCTGTGCATATTTTCCAACTGGACAACATCCTAAAATCTGGCTCCCAGCCCTGAACATAATACTCCAGGTGGGGTCTGACCAGGGTGGAGGATGAACATACTGTCATCTCCCTAACCCTCTGCCCTCTTCCTCTCCTTCCTCAGCCTAGAGCCACATGGAGTTTTCAGCTGCCATATGGAGTGTTTAGTCTACTCGTACCCACCAAATCATTTTCATGAGCACTTTTGTCTAGCCCTATGCTAGAAGTGAAGTTGATTTTTTTGAACTCAGGTATTTGTCTCAATTAAACTCCATCCTATTCAATTTATCCTGTTGAGATTTTTTTTCTTGAATCTCAATTTTTCATTTGGACCCATGAATAACCCTCCTAGATTGGATGAGCATTTCCTGAATTAAACATGGTTATGATGGGAACCTTTGTATGCAAAGGGAACTCTGTAAAGACTAAACCCAGCAAAAAATGGGGGCTGGGGACTCTACAGTGCAACACTGGCAGCAAGGAAGCCAAACCACATAAACTGAGATGCACACCCAACTCACTGAAGCATCGAGTCAGTGAGTTCCTGTGTGGTTAGCACGCTGATTGCCTGGCTGACAGGCGGTACTCCAGAGGAGGGGGGAAGTGTGCACATGTGTGTTTGGGGGAGGGTGGGGCGAGTCTTGGCCCTGCCATACTCATTAATGGGTGTGCAGGCTCACCCAGCTAGCCTTTAGTTAGTGTTCGGCCTCCAGGAGAGAGCAAGGGGGCATGGAGTCCTGAAATACGGGCATTTTGATGGTGGACGTCATCTTTTTCCTTCTTGCAAAAGTAGACTACGGGGACCAAGCCAGAAAACAGAGTCAGCCCCAGCTGCCCAGGAAAGGTACGTTATTGCAGAGACATTTGGGTGCTTTCTTTGGGTTATATTCACCTCATGCTGCTGAGAAGCAGAGCCCAGAGAGCAGGACCAAGGGAAGGCAATTTGAGGTTCTGGGTTGTGGAAAACCTTCCTCCCATGCAGAGCTGTCCAAAGTGGAATGTGCAGCCTTGGGAGGTGGATGGTTTCCTATCCTTTCAAGTCTGCAAGGCAAGGGTGGATGGCTGCATGGCTCCTTGTCAGTAAGGAACAAGAGAGATTTCTTTGGGGGATGGATTGCAGTAGAGAACCACCGCCGAGTCCCTTCTGCCTCTGAAATTCCGCAGTTCTTGGATTGAATCATCCAATGGCATTCAATGGTTCTGTAACTCTCATGACTTCCATACAAGTTCCACCTCATTAAAACCAACTCCAAGAGGTGGTTTAAATCCTTCTGTTTTTCCAAACAAGTTCTACCTTCTATGCCTTCAGCCTGGCAGGTCTTTAGGCTCCACAGAGACTTCTTTTTACTGGAATATTTATTGGAATATGCTTTTGAAGGAAGGTCTCTTGGAGGAAGGTTGATTTGTCTAAAATGAACTCTAAGAAGGATTTTATTCTGGGAGATCATGGAACAGGGAGCCCCTAGGATTGGAGGCAGGAATCCTGGGTTTAAATTCTACCTCCAGAAAAAAAAGATAAAATTAAACAAATTCTACCTCCACCTCTCTCGTTGGGTTTCCCTTGATCAAGTTATGTCACCTCAGTTTTCTCAACCATGAAATGAGGATAAATGAGAATTCCACTACCTATCCCACAGGATTCTTGTAGGGCACAAATGAGATAATGCCTATATGATGCATCATAAGAGCAGCTAGGTAGCATAGTAGAAAGAATACCAGGCCTGGAGCTGAGAGGACGTAGGTTCAAATCTAGCCTCAGATACTTTCTAGCTGTATGATTCTGACCAAGTCACTTAACCCTGATCATCTATCTCTTGCTGCTCTTCTGTATTAGAATTGATACTTATACTGAAGGTAAGGATTTTTTAAGTACATCACAAATAAAATATCATTTAAATAGCAGTTATTATGATCTAGTAGGACAAATAAGCATACTCCAAAGTACCATTTGAATATTTGTGTTGAAAATTACCCACCAGTCTGTAGGCACATCTGATAGTATAAACAACAGGCTAATTTTTCTCTCTCTGTACATGCTAGTACCAAGGTTGCAGCAGCTGAAAGAACTCTGGCTTTAGAATTAGAAACCCCGGGTTCAAATCCTACCTCTGAAGCTTGCTACCTACATGACATTGGGCAAGTTTTTCATCTCACTGAGCTTATTTAATAAAGTAGATTATATTGTCTCTGAGGCTCCTTCCAGCTCCAGCTCTAGGCTCCCATCTCCCATCTGTAAAATGGAGGAATGAGACCAGATAGCCTCCAAGGTTCCTTCTAGTGCTTGAGTTATGATCCTATAGTAGTGGGTAAGTCATTTCCCCTCTTTCAATTTTTCCATCTGTAAAATGAGGAGGTTGAACTAGATGTCCTCCAAAGTCTCTCTTGTTCTATATCTAGGGCCTCTGACTTTAGGGGAACATGAAAAACCTCATTCCTGTTCGCCTCAGACAGACTTTAACCCAACCATAGGAAGGCAGAGGATTTTTGCATCCCCAGGGCCTAGCACAGTGCCTAATTTAGAATAGACAATTAATAAATGCTTGTTAGCCTGGATTAAATTGAACCCAAGTACTTAAAAGAGTGTCAGGGGGAGGAAAAATTCTACTTCTGTTTGATTTATTCTGTTTGTTCCCAGAGAGCAGAGCCAAGAGCAATGGGAGTGGGGAGGAAGAAGTGACAAAAAGCCAAATTGAGGCTGAATGTCCAGAGAGATTTCCTAGCAAATGGAGCTGTCCAAATGCGGGGCAGGCTGCCTAGGAAGTTGTCTGTGGAAGCAGAAAGAAGGCCCATGGCAGAAGCCCATCTGTAGGGGGATTATTGAAATTACTCCCAATTTGGTTCTTATCTCTACTGCTCCTACCTGTGTGATACAAGTCACTTAATCTCTTAATTTCCTCATGTATAAAATAACACCGTTGGAACAAATGTCCTCCAAGGTTCTCCCTGGCTATAAATCTATCGCTATCATTTCTTGCCTTTTGATATTTCTGTTGCTCATTTCATCACTCTCATAGAGATTGAAAGTAAACTCCCTGCAAGCAGGCCTACTTTTTTTTTTGTCTCTGTATCCCCAGGGCCTAGCACCATATTTTGCACATAATAAATAAATGCTTGTTGGACTAGATGAAGAAGGATCCCAATTTTTACTCCTTGCCTGCTAGGTGAGGGGGTTAGATAAGGTGATCTCAAAGGTTCTGTACGTCTCTGATAGCTCTGACTCTGAAACATTGCAGCCAAAATTAAAAAAAAAAATGTTCACCTTCAGGAGTCCCTGAAGAGCAGGGTTATCCACCAAGATCCCAGCTTGGGATCACGGGACCCTCTGAGCCTGAGACCCGGCAGGGACCTCAGAGGTGCATCGGATCCATCTCTTCTACCCAAAGGGGGGGGGGGTAGCTTACCCAAGGTTACCCAGGAAATAAGGCTCAGAGACAGGTTTTAAACAGAGGTTTTCTCCTCCCTCCTGCCTGTTAAGTTTCTGTGAGTCAATGTGCGGCTCTGTGCTGTAGTTAGACCATTTCTCCAGGCCAACCTACCTGGGGAAAACCAGCTGAGGAAATGAGCTCTCTTCATTCTCCTTGTTCCCTCTCTTCCTGAACACTGGCTTTAAATAAATGTCCCCAAAACAGGACCAACTTTTTTAAAAGATGCCTGCACGTTTGACGTTAAGTCCTTCATGACCAGATCGTGCAAGTATGTGTCTGTGAAGGAATGTGCATGCAGAAGTAAAATCAGAAGAAAATATCAGCGTAGGATAATGGAAAGCAATCTGGATTTGGAAACCGGGCTCCTAGGCTCTCTCTGACACTTGTTGTCTGATCTTAACTGAATTACTTAATCTCATGAAGCCTAGACTATTGTCTTCATCCTTAAATTGAGGGGATGATAGTGGATAAGATGGATTCTGAGGGCTCTTCCAGCTGGAAACCTGTGATATGATAGACATAGTTAAATAATATAATAGTTATAAGTTAATTCATTTCTCTAGGTCTTAGTTTCCTCATCTATAGAATGACAAGGAAACTTAAATGGCTTTGGAGGTGACTTCCAGCTTTTCTGTGACAATATGATACATTTGTGCAGAAAACAAAGGAGAATTTAGGCAAGCTGTGCCCCCCCAAAACCCTGAGTCACTACCGGCCCCCTCAAATATATTCTGTACAATGCAGCCCCTCTGGACCTAGGTTCCTTCCTCTGTCAGATGAGAGGATTGGGCCACACAACCACTAATCTTCCTGCCCTAGGTCCATATTTCAATCATATCTTCCCTGCTACCTGTGTGAAAGACAGAAGCAAATTTGGGGGAGCTGTAGCAAAAGGCCCTAAATTTACTATCACCCCCTATTCTTTGGGATTAGAGCTACTTACTGGTTGTGTGCCGTGGACAAATGGCTTAGCCTCTCCATGACTCAATTACCTCCTCTCTAAAACAAAGAGGCTGGCCTCTACAGCTCCTTCTAGCTTAAGTCCTGCAAGCTTGTCCTCAGATAAACTGGAGGGATAGGGACTCTCTAGAGAAGGCTGGATAGTCGCATGTGCTCAAGATCCTCCAAGATGGCAACCCCAGGACTCCCAGAAGTCTTTCTACCCTTCGCACTTTTTGGTTTCTCATCTGCCACTTATGACTCTCTGGTTAGCATCTGGGTCAGGGACCATAAAAGAGCAAGGAAGCAAGCACGAATTCTGGAAGTATACCTCCATTTTAAACAATTTCAATATGGCATCTAGGCAAACCTTTTCTTTTTATTGATAAGGGAAGGGGATAAGTGCCTGCTGTGTGCCAAATACTGTGCTAAGCTATTATTTCACAGTTGAGGAAACTGAGGTTGCCTAGGTCATGCAACTAATAAGTGCCTGAGGCCAGATTTGAACTTTGGTCTTTCTGATTCCAGGCCCAGCACTCTCTCCACTGAACCACCAGACACCTCTAAGGAAAACTAAGGCCCTATAAATTATCTAACTTATCCAAAGTCATAGAGAATAAGTATCAGAGATAGGTTTTGAACTCAGATCCTATATACCCTGTCTATAGAATTCTAGATTTCCAAAATGTATAAATGGGATGGGGAGCCTCTCCATCATAGAAGAAATTATTCAATCAATCAATAAACATTTTTAGGAACCTTCTCTATGGCCAATACTAGAATATGGAACTTTAAATGTAAGAATAAACTATACCTTGTCCTCAAGAAGCTTACATTCAATTAGTAGGAGAGGAATAAGGAAGAAACAAAATAGCATGTACAGAGATAAGTAAATACTAATTAATTGAAAACTCAATCAACATGCATTTACTAAATACTCACTCTAGGCCAGTCACTGTGCTAGAAAATGATTACAAAGACAAAAAGAAACAGTCCCTGCTCTCAAGGCATCTATCCAGAAGATAACTTGCACGTGGGCACTTACATAAGTGATTAAACACATTTGTAAAGTGTTGGGTCATGGAAAGAGGACCGGACTTGGATTCAGGAATCCAGGGTTCAGAACATTGACCAACTATGTGATTTTGAGGTAGTTCCTTAACTTTTCTGAGCTTCAGCCTATGAATGGAGATGGTAGTACTTGTTTCACAGGGTTGCTAGAGGTAGAGAACTCTGTACTTGCTGCAAAAATGTAAGCCAGGATGAACATGATTCAAGGGGTGGCAGGTGGGAGGGTGCAGGTAAGGAATAACCATTTATATAGCACCTACTATGTGTTGGACACTGGGTATGTGTTTTACTCATTTTCTCAAATAACTGTTGTTGAGTTGGGATTTTAGCAGCCCCCAGGAAAGGCTCTGGTAATAACAATAATCTCTTTTATTTCCTTTCCTTTGGGGTGAGAATTTATAAATTTATCAGTGAAGGGAGCTTCCCTTTGAGAAAACTCCCTTCATCAGCTTGGATCAATAATCTCTTTGTAATGTCAAGCCTTGAAGTGAAGTAGCTTCAGTCAGGAGGATCTCAGTTCAAGTCTTCGCTCTGAAATATATTAGCTGAATGACCCTAAGCAAGTCACTCAATTCCTCAGGGTGGCCCAAGAAAACCTCTAAGACATCAATGAATTTATTTTTCTCAGATTGGATATTTATCTCCAAAACTACAATATCCCAATGCAGCTATGATCTCATAGATGAGGATCCTCCTTCCAGTAAGAGAGTCAACAAGCACATTGTTTTGGATGAGGTTTCGAATCAGAAAATGAATTCTAATTCAGCTCCTTCCCACCTCATGTGATCTTGGGAAAATCATTGCTCTCCTCAATAAAGTAAGGAGATTGGACTTGATGGACTCTGATGGTCCCTTCTACCTATAGATCTAAGAATTTGGGGGCAAGTTACTCCCCTGTTCTGGGCCTCAGTTTCTCCATCTGTAAAATATGGATGGTGGATGGGCTCTGAGAGCCTTTCCAGAATTAGCTGCCAATCTTAGCCTGGCCACTCGATGCAAGAGTCCTGTCTATACCTTCCCATTCATTTGCCATAGGAGGGCCACCCACCACTCAAGGGGTCTTTCTCCAGTTCTCTCCACTTTGTATGAAAACAAAAGGCATCTGTGGACTGTCCAACTATGATCAATCTTGTTTATTATGTGACTGCTCCCACATCTCCCCAACAAAAGTACGAAGGATTCTTCAGTCTCCTTTAAAATGTTGTTAGCCAAGAGAAAGGAGGCGGCAGATGGATCCTGAACCTCTGCTGCTAACACAATAACCTTTAGAACATCATAGACACTTTCTGTCTTAATGAAAATCCTTTTTACTGCCATAATTACTCCAACTCTACCTGGCTGATATATTGGGAGAATAAATGAGTTTACCGATGTGAAGCGAAGCATCCCAGGACAAAAATACATCATGAGACTCCGGTGCGGTGTCCTTGTCAGTCCATTCATTCGTTCATTTTCTCTCTGCCACCCAAGGATGGTTCATTCCCAACCAACTAGCCAAATTTTCCCCTTGTCAGCCTCAGGCCCTCTCTTTGCTTCACTGACCTTCTAAAGAGCTGAAAGGGATCCAATTTCCTCTTTATTCCCAGAGAATATAACCTACTCAGGGAAACTGTTAGTGCCTTTGTGATGAAGAAATCATGTCTGAATGGCAACTGAGTGCACAAGGCCAGGTACTCAGTGGAAGGAACGACCTGGGTTCAGATTCTGAGGTTCTCACTTTCGGGCTTTGTTCTCAGGACAAAAGTCAGTCTGCTTTGGTAAAGGAAATTCCCTTGCCCAGAGTTCCTGAGCCAGTGAAAGAACATTGACGCAACACAAGAATGTTGATTGACAATTGGTGATAGATCTATAGATGGATGGCAGAAAGAAGTGTGTGTGTGTGTGTGTGTGTGTGTGTGTGTGTCACTTACAGATATAAAGGATCGTCCTTTAGATCAATCAGAAAACTGAAGCCTAAAAGACTAACTTGCCCAAGGTTACACAGGCAGAAGTGGCAGAAGTGGGGATTTGAACCCAGGTCCTCTGACTCCAGACGAGCACACAATCCACCGCAGATCAGTGGCATCTAGAGCTCTGAAAATCTCGTGTAGCCTCCGAGAGGCCTCCCTGGGATTTCTCAGTTGAATCCCCACAGTTCCCGTGCCTCTCCAGCCCGCGTGGCTGCGGAAGCCTCCTCCCGTGAGTCTGAAACTTGAGGACGGAGCCATAAGCATCCGCGCTGCCCATAAGGCGCGCCCTCAGGACGACGCACACGCCCAAATGCCCAGCCCGGGAAAGCAAACGAGTTTTCCTACGCTCATAGTGCGATGTTGCTGCAAGCTTGCAGGGCCATAAGGGGACGTTTGGTTTGGTTTGTAAATTCCATTGCGTGCGTAGGGGTTGAGTCAAAGCCCACTATAAGCAAGACACCGTTCTAGGCACTCAGCCTCAAGGACCGGCAACGCTCGGCCGGACGTGGGGAATTCACCATCTCGCTGCCAGTCGATGCGCGGGCTGAGGAGATACCGAGGAGAGACGAGGCCGAGAGAAGCCGGGAGGAATGGGGAAGAGGCCAGTTTAATTGGGGTCAGGGAGAAGGTGGCCTCGGAGGAGGGGCATAGAGGTGGGGGACAAGGAAGTGGGGGCACTCCCAACACTGGGGGAGAACAGAGCAAGGGTGCCCCGCTGAGGGGCTCGTTGTGGGGAGGGGATCGATTACTCTGTAAGCATTTAATAAGCGCCAGCTGTGTACCAAGCAATGTGATAGGCTCTAGGGCTTCGGGGGAGACAGAAAAGAAATAACCCTGCCGAGGAGGTTCTACAGGAGGAGGCAACATTTTATATGAGGGTGAGATCGCTGATACACCTGTTACCTCTAGTATAGAAATACAATATATCCTATATTGTATCAAAGTATACGAACACATACACATGTTGTGTAGGATCTACTATAGATAAATACGCTCTAGTATAGGTTATATGTCTAGTGTATTCTTTTATGTGAACATCTACATGTGTGTTGTATGAATACATCTATGCACGTGCTATACATAATATACAATCAACATATAGTGTCATGTGTGCTGTGTTTATATTATACCACATGTTTTATATGCATGTTATTCATAATATACAATAGAAATGTAATCTATTGTATTATATTTATTTTATATTATACTACATGGACACATATACACATGTGTTAGACATACTACACAATAGATATCAAATCTATTACATATGTGGAATATCTCTATAATACTATATGACCATATATACATATGTGTTGTACACAATATACAATAGGCATATGCATGTATGTTCTATTTCTATTTTACTCTGTGAACATGTGTACATGTGTGCCACGCAGTATGCTAGCTGTGTAGTCTGCTACATGTGTGTCATATTTAAATGGTGTTATACCAAATACATATATATGTTATATATGATATATCCTCTATTACATATCTTGTTATATTGTATGTATATAAACAGAAAGACCATTTGGGAGGCTGATACAATTATCTAGGCAAAAAAAATCTAGGCAAGGCTGGTTAGAATGGGAGAGGGAAGAGCACAGAGGTAAAATCAAGAGTATTTAAACTATTTAAATAAAAACATACGTTTAAAATATAAGACTAGAGAGAGAGCTGGAGAAGGGACCTGCACATCCCACTCTCCCAGTTTTACAGAGGAGGAGACTAAGGCCTGGCAAGGTCATCACCTCCCTCAGGTCACCCAAGGAGAAAGTGCTGGAATTCAAACTCAAATCATAAAATCAAAGACACAAGTCTGGAAAGGATTTGGAGGACTCAGAGATTGTCTTGGTGCAAACTCCTCATTTGGTAGAGGAGGAAACTGAGGCCCAGGAAAGGCAAGCAACTTACTCAGGGTCTTGTAAGGAATGAGTATCAGAGTGGGGAACTTGAACACGGGACCACTGGCTCTTGGACTATTATCTTTCCACTAGAACACAGTGATCTAAAACTCCAGGTCTTTTTTTTTTTTTACCACACCAGGTTATCTTCCCTTTTGTGTGTGTATATATATTTACCCAGTTGAGTCACCCAGCTGGTATACACACACGCACACATGCATACACACACATATACACATATACATACATGCACACTCATGCACATACACACATGCACACGTGTACAGGTCTGTATCACTGTGCATGTGTGCATGCACACATAGACATATGCATCTGTGTATATGAACGTGCATATGCATAGACACATGCATATACATGTGTGTATACACACATGCATGGGTGCATACCCATACATTTTGTGTTTGTATGTGTATTGTGTATGTACTTATCTGCACATATCTATGCTCACATATGCATGGATATGTATACATGTATAGATGCACTGTCTATGTGCACACACATACACACGACAGGCCTACATATTTGTGTATGCCTATACACATGCATAATAGTTATCATGTCTGTATACATGCATGTATGTGTATATGTATACATGTGCATGCATACATGTGTTTCTGTAATAATTAGGAAAATCACAAGAGCAATCAATTCACAGAATGATGGAAGTGAAAAGGACCTTAGATAGATGATTTTTTCATGGAGAGGGGCAATGACTTGCCCAATGTCACAGAGCAGATGAGAGGTAAGCACTAGTTACAATTCTTGTGCTCTTTCCATTAAATGAGTAGCAAAATCTGTCCTGCTTTCTAAAAAACAATAACATGCATAATATAGAAATAAGTGATGATAATAGAGTTAGTATTTTTGCAGGTTTACAAAATTCTCTACAAATGTCATCACGTTTGATCCTTACCACCACAACACAATAGCAGGTGCCATTATTATCACCTCCATTTGACAGATGAGGAAATGAGGGCAGAAGAGTAAATTGACAGAGTTGCCCAGCTGGTGGGTATCTGAGGCAGGATTTGAACCCAGAGCTTGCCTGACTTTCGACCCAGTGCTCTATCCACTGAGCCATCGAATAGGTTCCAACGGTCATTTGCAGGAATGATTACATGCTTAAATTCCATTCCAGCTTTGGTAAGTGGCAGCAGGAGCGACATTTGCTGAGCAATCAATCTTATATGTTATTATTATACATTATATATTTTATCTATCATTATATATTTATATTTATAATTGTATCCATTGTTATATATTTATTTATTTAGTTATTTTTTTAAACGCTCACCTTCCATCTTGGAGTCAATACTGTGTATTGGTTCCAAGGCAGATGACTGGTAAGGCTAGACAATGAGGGTTAGGTGACTTGCCCAGGGTCACCCAGCTAGGAAGTGACTGAGGCCAGATTTAAACTTAGGACCTCCCATCTCTAGGGCTGGCTCTCAATCCACTGAATCACCCAGCTACCCCCCCCCATTGTTATATATTTATTATTTTATCTCTTATTATATCATATTTATTATTTTATCTATTCTCAATTTATACTTTTAGAGTATACAAAATAAATTTGTAAATTTCTTTCCAGACAGTATCTCATTTAATTCTCACAATAACTCTATGAGGTAGGTGCTATTATTGTCCTTATTTTGTAAAATGATGAGACAACTGAGGCACATAATGTTTTTTCCAGAGGTAAAAAGGACCTTAGATAGGATCTGTAAGGGGTCACTCAAGTTCCACATGATCTAGTCTAGTCTTCTCATTTTAAAAATGGGGAAACTGAGGCCCAGGGGATGGGAAATAACTTTCCCAAGATGGCACATTGGTAAGTGTCTGGGGCTGGATTTGAACCTAGGTCTTCCTGACACCACTACCCCCGCCCACGTCAGGAATATCATCTGCTACCTCATAGGATTGTAAGCAAAGTGCTTTATAAGTTTTAAAGATCTGTAAAAATATCACCTGTTGTGGTTGCTGCTAATTCGTATAGCTGATTCCTATATCTGATGCGCTCTCTCTCCCAGCTCTCTGCCTTTGCATGGCCCCCACTTGCTCCTTCCTCCCCCTTTTTTTTTAAGTTTTTAAAACATTGTTTTATTTGGTCATTTTCATACATTATTCATTGGAAACAAATCATTTTCTTTTCCTCCCCCCCCCGCCACCCCACCCCTAGCTGACACGCGATTCATCTGGGTATCACATGTGTCCTTGCTCTAAACCCATCTCCCTGTTGTTGGTACTTGCATTTGGGTGCTCATTTAGCGTCTCTCCTCAAACATATCCCCTCAACCTCTGTAGTCAAGCAGTTGCTTTTCCTCGGTGTTTTTACTCCCTCAGTTTGTCCTCTGCTTGAGGATAGTTTTTTTTTTTTTTCTCGTAGATCGCTGCAGGTTGTTCAGGGACATTGTAAAGCCATTACTGGAGAAGTCCTTTACGTTCTCTTGTACCACAGTGTATCAGTCTCTGTGTACAGTGTTCTCCTGGTTCTGCTCCTCTCACTCTGCATCACTTCCTGGAGGTCGTTCCAGTCTCCATGGAACTCCTCCACTTTATTATTCCTTTAAGCACAATAGTATTCCATCACCATCAGATACCACAATTTGTTCAGCCATTCCCCAATTGAAGGGCATCCCCCCATTTTCCAATTTTTGCCACCACAAAGAGTGCAGCTATGAATATTCTTGTACAAGTCCTTTCCCTTATTATCTCTTTGGGGTACAGACCCAGCAGTGCTATGGCTGGATCAAAGGGTAGATATTCTTTTGTCGCCCTTTAGGCATAGTACCAAATTGCCCTCCAGAATGGTTGGATCAGTTCACAACTCCACCAGCAATGAATTAATGTCCCCACTTTGCCACATCCCCTCCAGCATTCATTACTTTCCATAGCTGTCATGTTAGCCAATCTGCTAGGTGTGAGGTGATGCCTCAGAGTTGTTTTGATTTGCATTTCTCTGATTATAAGAGATTTAGAACACTTTTTCCTGTGCTTATTAATAGTTTTGATTTCTTTAACTGAAAATTGCCTATTCATGTCCCTTACCCATTTTTCAATTGGAGAATGGCTTGATTTTTTGTACAACTGATTTAGCTCTTTATAAATTTGAGTAATTAGATCTTTGTCAGAGGTTTTTTTATGAAGATTGTTTCCCAATTTGTTGCTTCCCTTCTGATTTTAGTTACATTGGTTTTGTTTGTACAAAACCTTTTTAATTTGATGTAGTCAAAATTATGTATTTTGCATTTTGTGACTCTTTCTAAGCCTTGCTTGGTTTTAAAATCTTTCCCTTCCCAAAGGTCTGACATGTATACTATTCTGTGTTCACCTAATTTACTTATAGTTTTCTTCTTTATATTCAAGTCATTCACCCATTCTGTTTATCTTGGTGTAGGGTGTGAGGTGTTGATCCAAACCTAATCTCTCCCACACTGTCTTCCAATTTTCCCAGCAGTTTTTATCAAATAATGGATTTTTGTCCCAAAAGCTGGGGTCTTTGGGTTTGTCATAGACTGTCTTGCTGAGGTCATTTACCCCAAGTCTATTCCACTGATCCTCCTTTCTGTCTCTTAGCCAGTAACAAATTGTTTTGATGACCACTGCTTTATAATATAGTTTGAGATCTGGGGCTGCAAGGCGACCTTCATTTGTATTTTTTTTCATTATTTCCCTGGATATCCTTGATCCTCTATTCTTCCAAATGAACTTTGTTATGGTTTTCTCTAATTCAGTAAAATAGTTTTTTGGTAGTTCAATGGGTATGGCACTAAATAGATAGATAAATTTGGGTAGGATGGTCATTTTTATTACGTTAGCTCGTCCCACCCATGAGCAATCAATGTTTTTCCAATTGTTTAGATCTAGTTTTAATTGTGTGGAGAGTATTTTGTAGTTGTGTTCCTATAGTTCCTGTGTTTGTCTCAGCAGATAGATTCCTAAGTATTTTATATTGTCTCAGGTAACTTTAAATGGAATTTCTCTTTCTAATTCTTGCTGCTGAACTGGGTTGGAGATATATAGAAAAGCTGATGATTTATGTGAGTTTATTTTGTATCCTGCAACTTTGCTAAAGTTGTTGATTATTTCAATTAGCTTTTTGGTTGATTCCCTGGGATTCTTTAAGTAAATCATCATATCATCCGCAAAGACTGACAGCTTGGTCTCCTCATTGCCAATTTTAATACCTTCAATTTATTTTTCTTCTCTAATTGCTACTGCTAGTGTTTCTGGGTACAATATTAAATAATAAAGGTGATAATGGGAATCCTTGTGTGACTCCTGATCTTATTGGGAAGGCTTCGAGATTATCCCCATTGCAGATGATGTTTGCTGATGGTTTTAGGTATATACTGTTTATTATTTTTAAGAAAGGCCCTTCTATTCCTATACTTTCTAGTGTTTTCAATAGGAATGGGTGTTGTATTTTGTCAAAGGCTTTTTCTGAATCTATTGAGATAATCATGTGATTTTTGTCGGTTTGCTTGTTTATATGGTCAATTATGTGGATGGTTTTCCTAATATTGAACCATCCTTGCATTCCTGGTATGAATCCTACCTGATCTTGGTGGATAACACTTGTGATGACTTGCTGGAGTCTTTTTGCTACTATCCTATTTAAGATTTTTGCATCTATATTCATTAGGGAGATTGGACTATGGTTTTCTTTCTCTGTTTTTAACCTGCCTGGCTTGGGATCAGTACCATGTTTGTGTCGTAAAAAGGAATTTGGTAGAACCCCTTCTTGGCTTATTCTGTCAAATAGTTTGTATAGTATTGGGATTAGCTGTTCTTTGAATGTTTGATAGAATTCATTTGTGAATCCATCTGGACCTGGGGATTTTTTCTTAGGGAGTTCTTTAATGGCTTGTTCAATTTCTTTTTCTGATATGGGGTTGTTTAGGTAATTTATTTCTTCTTCTTTTAGTCTAGGCAATTTATATTTTTGTAAGTATTCATCCATATCACTTAGATTGCCATATTTGTTGCCATATAATTGGGCATAGTAGTTTTTAATGATTGCTTTGATTTCCTCTTCATTAGAGGGGAGGTCTCCCTTTTCATCTTGGATACTGTCAATTTGGTTTTTTTCTTTCCTTTTTTTAATTAGACTGACTTTGTCTATTTTATTTGTTTTTTCAAAGTACCAGCTTCTAGTCTTATTTATTAAATCAATAGTTCTTTGACTTTCAATTTTATTAATTTATCCTTTGATTTTTAGGATTTCTAATTTAGTCTTTATCTGAGGATTTTTAATTTGTTCACTTTCTAGTTTTTTAACTTGCATGCCCAATTCATTGACCTCTGCCCTTCTTAATTTGTTTATATGTGAACTCAAGGATATAAATTTCCCCCTGAGTACTGCTTTGGCTGCATCCCATAGGTTTTGAAAGGATGTCTCACCATTGTTATTTTCTTCAATGAAGTTATTAATTGTTTCTATGATTTGTTCTTTAACTAGCTGGATTTGGAGAATCATGTTGTTTAATTTCCAATTAATTTTTGATTTATCTCTCCATGTACCCTTTCTAATTATTATTTTTATTGCATTGTGGTCTGAGAAGGTTGCATTTATTATTTCTGACCTTTTGCACTTGTTTGCAATGATTTTGTGCCCTAATACATGGTCAATTTTTGTGAATGTACCATGTGCTGCTGAAAAGAAGGTGTATTCCTTTTTGTCCCTATTTATTTTTCTCCATATGTCTACTAACTCTAATTTTTCTAAGATTTCATTTCCTTCTCTCACCTCTTTCTTATTTATTTTTTTATTTGATTTATCTAGTTCGAATAGGGGAAGGTTCATAGTTTTTCTATCTATTTCATCCTTGAGCTCCTCTAGTTTCTCCTTTAAAAATCTGGATGCTCTGCCATTTGGTGCATACATATTGAGTACAGATATTTCCTCATTGTCTATACTGCCTTTTATCAGGATGTAATGACCTTCCCTCTTTCTTTTAACTAGATTTATTTTTACTTTGGCTTTGTCTGATATCATGATTGCTACTCCTGCCTTCCTTTTATCACTTGATGCCCAATAGCTTTGGCTCCATCCTCTTACTTTCACCCTATGCATATCTACCTTCCTCATGTGTGTTTCTTGCAGACAGCATATGGTAGGGTTTTGGATTCTAATTCACTCTGTGATTTGCTTGCATTTTATGGGTGAGTTCATTCCATTCACATTCAGAGTTATGATTACTAGCTGTGTATTTCCCAGCATTTTGATTTCTACTCCTGGTCCTGCCTTTTTTTCTTTCACTATTTCCTTCTACACCAATGTTTGTTTATAGTCAGTCCCCCTAGTTCTCCCCCCTTATTTTACTTCCCTTTCTACCCCTCTCCCTTCTTATTCCCTCCCTTATTTTCCTCTATAGTCTTTTTAAAATTCCCCCCACCTCTCCCTCCCTTGTACTGCTTCCCTGCCCACCAGTCCGTTTTTTACCCTTCTACTCCCCTATAGGGCACAAATCTATTCTCTTCCCCAATGGATTGGATTGTTCTTCCCTCTTTGGGTCAGTTTCAAAGCACAAAAGATTTGAGTATTTCCTATCTCCAATCTCTTTACCCTTCCAGTGTATCGATGTTCTCCCCCCTCCCACCATGAGCTTCTTTGTGACATATAAATTTACCCCCAATTTTTTCTTTTCCCATTTCTTTTAATATTAACCTCTTTTTTTAAGCTCTAGTAGTATATATATATATATATATACATACACATGTATATGTATTTATGCATGCATATATCTATATACCTATTTATGTCTTGTCCTTTCATCCTATACAGTTTGTCACTGTTCCCTCTAAGTGTAATTCTTCTAGCTGCCCAGGTGATAGCAACAGTTTTTAAGAGTTACCAATGATCTCTTTTCTTATAGGGATACATATCATTGTAACTTATTGAGTCTCTTAAAAATTTTTTGTTGTTGTTTTGTTTGTTTTTCCCCTCTTTTTAATTACCTTTTGATGATTCTCTTGAGTTCTGTGGTTGGACATCAAATTTTCTGTTCAGGTCTGGTCTTTTATTTATGAATGCTTGGAACTCTTCTATTTTGTTGAATAACCATACTTTCCCCTGTAAGAATATAGTCAGTTTTGATGGGTATTTTATTCTTGGTGGTAGACCTAGTTCCCTTGCTTTCCAGAATATTGTATTCCATGCCTTTCGGTCCTTCAGTGTGGATGCAGCCAGATCCTGTATTAACCTCACCTTGTTTCCATGGTATATGAATGGCTTCTTCTTGGCAGCTTGTAATATCTTTTCTTTCATCTGATTGTTTTTGAATTTGGCTATAACATTTCTTGGTGTTGTCAGTTGGGGATTAAATACAGGGGGTGATCTGTGGATTCTATCAATCTCCACTTTCCCCTCTTGTTCTAGGATCTTGGGACAGTTTTCCTGGATAATTTCCTCTAGTATTTTGTCCAGGCTTTTTTTTTTGTCGTGGTCTTCTGGTAGTCCAATTATTCTTAAATTGTCTCTTCTTGAACGATGTTCTAAATCGTCTGTTTTGTGAATGAGATGCTTCACATTTTCCTCAATTTTTTCATTCTTTTCGTTTTGTTTTATAGTGTCCTACTGCCTTGTGAGGTCACTTAATTCCAGTTGTTCTATTCTGGTTCTTAAAGATTGGATTTCATCTCTGGCTTTTTGGTCATCCTTTTCCTTCTGGTCTGATTTTCTTTAAAGATCATCTTTCATCCTCTTTACCTCGTCTTTCATCTCCTTTACCTCATTTTCCAGCTGGTTGATTTTGGCTTTCAAGACATTATTTTCTCGTTTTAGTTCAAGTGCCTCTGTTTCCAGATGACTTATCTTAATTTTTAAGTTCTTTTCCCAATTGTCTTCAGCCTCTCTTAGTTGTGTTTTGAGTTCTTCCACAGTCTGTATCCAATTTTCTGGGATTTCTGGTTTATTGTTTGCTGATCTCTCCCCCTCTGTTCCATTTGCTGAGTAGAAGCTGTCTACTGTAATTTCTTTCTTCTTTTTCTCTTGTTTGCTCAAGTTCACCCCTTTTTTACTCC
This sequence comes from Monodelphis domestica, assembly GCF_027887165.1. Taxonomy (NCBI): domain Eukaryota; kingdom Metazoa; phylum Chordata; class Mammalia; order Didelphimorphia; family Didelphidae; genus Monodelphis; species Monodelphis domestica. The sequence goes on from NC_077231.1 coordinate 103,277,956, forward strand.
TCATATTTGTCTGTGCTCTTGTTCCTCTCATTTTGGGAGGGGGCTTATATTTGAGCTTCCCTGTCCTCTGGAGGCTTTTGATTAGCTTATAGTCCAGCAGTCAATGAGGATGGGTGGGGAGCCTGGGCTTCCCTGAGTTCTGGAGACTTTTGATGGGATTAAGTTCAGCTTGGTTGGGCTGGGTTTGCTCTGAGTCCTAAACTTCATGGAAGACTGGAGCAAATATGGAGGGTCTCCAAAGCTCTGGCCAGGCTTCCAGGTCTATGCTCCTTCTAAGCCGCCATCTTGACTCTGCCTCTAGGCTTCTGTTCTTTCAGAAGACCCTGCTCTCTAAGGGGTGAGGGATCATGGCCTCCCTGGGCTCTGAGGGCTCCTGATGGGATTAAGTTCAGCTGGTTTGGGCCAAATGAGCCCTGAAGCAAAAAAAAAAAAAAACTCCTCCTCTACAGTCTGTGTTGAATTCCCTGAGACTAGCCCAGGTTACTTTCAAGGAATGCCCTTTGGAACAACCCCTTTGCCAGCCCTGAGGTTTCTGTTCTTTCCGAAGACCCTGCTCTCTAAGAGGGGAGGGGTCCTGGCCTCCCTGGTTCTGAGGGCTCCTGATGGGATTAAGTTCAGCTGGTGTGGGCTGAATGATCCCTGAACCAAAAAACCTCCTCCTCTACAGTCTGTGTTGAATGCCCGGAGACTGGCCCAGGTTGCTTTCAAGGTAAGCCCTTCGGAGCAACCCCTTTGCAGGCCCTGAGTTTTATGTCCTTTCAGAAGCTATGAGGGCTTCTGATGGGATTTGATTCAGCTGGTGCCCGAAAGCTGTAACCTCCCTTGAAACTCAGATGGAAGGACCCAGCCAGGGGGCTACAGGCCTTCCCCTTCTCACTATGTTTCCCTGCCATCAGTGTTGGGCACCCTTGAGACTGGCTCAGATTGCTTTCAAGGTGAATCCTTCAGAATAGCCAGCCCTGAGGCCCTTTTGCTGGCCCTGAGGTTCCTGCTGCTGCTGTGAGCTCAGCACTTTGGGTTGGGGGGATGGGTCCTGGAACCTTCCTTCTGCCTACCCCTTAGATCCGAGTGATCTAGGGTTCTGGCTTTTGGGGGGCCATACCTTTTGATCTAGGTCCAGGAGGAGGGTTCCCTGGGTCTGTCCTGTTGTTCAGTTTGAATTTCAGTGTCCTGGGAGCATTCAGTTTGTGATCAGTAAGGAAGGGTTTTCAGAGGTCTGAACTTTCGCTGCCTCTAAACCACCATCTTGACCGGAAGTCTACTTCCTCCCCTTTGCCTTGCAGAACCTCAGCCCCCCTTCCAAGCCTAGCCTAGGGGTGCTGCCACCTACAGAAGACCTTTCCTGACTTCTCTGTTCTTTGGCATTTTCTCCCTCTGGTAACTGCTGTGTGTAAGACTTGGCATCATAACTGTCCGTGGCCACAATGCTGTGCCCCTCCGAAGAACAGAAGCCCCTTGAGGGCAAGAATTTTTTTTTGTCTTTTTGGTCTCAGAATAGGACATCCATTTTCTACCTAGTTTATACCTAAAATAAATGTTTATTACATTGAATGGCGCCAGAGTTCCCTCTGGGGTGCCCTCAAAAGGTGCCCCCCTCTCCTGCCTGGCCAAGCACTTGCCCATCTTCTGGCTTAGCTAGATAGAGAAATCTTTTGAATGCTGCTCCTCAGGAGAGCTAAAAAAATAAATGAGGAGGAAGGAAACATCCATTCCGCCTCTATTTGTTCCCCACGCAGGCCTTCCTAAATTGGTTCTGCCTTTTGCTTTCTCCAATGAAAAGCCTGCCTAATTGATCAATTGGTCATAAATAATCTTTTTTCCTTTATTACATTTCCCCCCAACCCCCCCTCTAGCTTGGCTGGCTTAATGGGACAATGGAAGGATGCTTTATGGTCTTCCTTTTTTATCTCGGATTTTATATGGAAATGTTAGCCATGGAGAGCTGAGCACTCCACAGGCATTCAGTAAATAATAAGGAGATGGCTCCCATCTTAATGTGCTTCTTGTAAAAAAAAACAAAAGAAAGAAAAGAAAAGAAATCTTTCAAAGAATAAAGAGGAAAATACTTGAGAGGAAGGCAGGAGGACAAAAGGTATTAATTTTGTCATTTGGATTTTATTGTTGTTGCTTTTTCAACCTTAGATCCTAGGCCTATGGGATGCAAGGAGAAAGCAAGATGGCCACAGCTCAGCATCACAGACAGATTGAAGGCAGAGAGGCTTTTGCTTTTATCTTGGGGCCTCTCATCCCTAATACAGTGTCTCGTATACAGTAGGTGCTAATAAATGCTTAAGGAAGAAAAGAGAAATGACTTAATTAACTGATGAAGAGCCAGACGTAGAGACAAGAAGTCCTGGATTCAAATTTGACCTCAAACACTTCCTAGCAGGGTGACCCTGAGCAAGTCACTTAACCCCCATTGCCTAGCCCTGACTGCTCTTCCACCTACAAACCAATAATTAGTATCAATTCTAAGGCAGAAGGTAAAGAGGTTTGTTTGTTTCTTTTAGTGCTCATTGATCATTGATTGGGACAATCAGATTTAATAGCTAATGCTAACATTTATTAGAGCTTACTATGTGCCAGGCACTGTGCTAAGCATTTTACAAGATTCAATTATCATCTCATTGTATCCTCACAACACTATGATTTTATTTTCCCATTTTATAGATGAGGAAATTGAGGCAAACATAAGTTGAGCGTGTTGTCCAGAGTCACACAGCTAGTAAGTGCCTGAGGCAGAATTTGAGCCCAAGTCTTCCTGACTGTCCTACATTACCTCAAAGGGTCCTTAGAGATCATCTCTTGCTCCTGTTCCTCCTTTCTTCCTGTATTTCTTTCTCTCCCATCTTTCCTCTCTTTTTTTCTCTGCAGTGCTGAATGATTCACCCTGGACTCCGCTGCTAACAGAGAAATCTTTTCATTCCTGCTCCTGAGGACTTTGATTTGTTTTTGTTGTTGGTTTGGTTGGTTTTCAGATCATTGTGTCTAATAAAGAAATTAAGGGAAATAAATAGTATGGTCAGCCCTATGTTGGTGGCCTAAACAGCAATCTTCTTTGGCCGTGGTGACTTTCTCTGAAAGTTTTAAGAACCTTCCTTCTAATTTGTCATTATTGATAGAAGTCAGGCTTGGGGGCAGCTAGGTGTATGGAGAGTGAATGGAGAGCCAAACCTAGAGACAGGAGGTCCCACGTTCAAATCTGGCCTCAGACAGTTCCTAGATGTGTGACCCTGGACAAGTCACTTAACCCCCATTGCCTAGCCCTTACCGCTCTTCTGTCTTAGAACCAATACACAGTACTGACTCTAAGATGGAAAGTGAGAGTTTAAAACAAAAGTCAGCCTTGTTAATATCATGGAAACTTGCTCCTGGGCTAGATGCCCTTCTGGAATCATGCAGCACCTACCCAGGGTCCAGAAGCCCTGAAATTCAAGCTGCCACCTGGTCTGGCAGCTTTCGTGTCTGTAGCATCTGGAGCGATTTTGTTTCAATAACCACAAAAACAATAATACTAGCTGACATTTTTCAATGGATAAGGTGCTGGGTCTGGAATCAGGAAGACTCAGGTTCAAATCTACCTCAGAGGCTAATTTAACTGTGGGACCCTGGGAAAGTCACTCAACCACTGTCTGCATCCATTTCCTTATCTGTAAAATAAGGTGGTTGAACTTGTTAACCTCTGACTTCCCTTATGACCACTGTCATATTGAGTTTCCTTATGAACTCCCTGAGTTCCCTTAGATCTATGAATGGATGAATGAATGAATAAGCATATGAATGAATGAATGAATGAATGAATGAATGAATAAATGGAAAAAGCTTTGATTATGTCCATAGCACTATGATCCTGTGATATCAATAAGGCTTTAAGGTTTGCCCTGTCCCTGACCTACTCTCCCATTTGAGCCTCACAAGAGCCCAGTTAAAATGGGAAATGATGAAGCCCGTCACCGTATAGAAGAGACAGCCAAGAATTAATTGATGAACTGGATTCTTCCCAGTCACGCGGCTCATTATCATTGGAGGCTGACATTGAACCCAGGTCTTCCTGACCTTCCTGAGCACCCTGTCATCCAGAGAATTGAGGTTATTTAGCTCTGATCACATGAAGAGTTCATTCCAACGATGGGACTGAAAACCCAGATCTCCAGGTTCCAAGGCTTTCACTTCATGCACTCCATTCCATCATCCATTCTTTTCTTGTGGTTCAGTCGTTTCAGTTATGTCTGACTCTTTGTGACTCCACTGGGGGGATTTTCTTGGGAAAGATTCTGTAATGGTTAGCCTTTTCCTTGTCCAGCTTATTTGACAGATGAGGAAACTGAGGCAGAGTGAAGTGACTTGCCCAGGGTCCCACAACGAGGAAGTGTCAGAGGCTAGATTTGAGCTCAGGAAGATGGATCTTCCAGGCATAGTGCTTTATCCACTGTGCCACCTATTGCCCTACTCTTTAAGGATTTAATTGATTATAGATTGATTTTAAATGCCCATCACAAATATTATTGGGCACATGCAAACTTTCTTTTTTCCAAAAAATAATTTTTCTATTGATATTTTTTTGCTTTTTCTGTTACAGTTTTAGATATAGTGTCTCCACATCCCCTACACACACACACACACACACACACACACACACACACACACACACACACACACACACACACACACACCTTTCAACGAACAAGTTCTCTGTAACAAAGAAACATAGTTAGGCAAACCTCAGCCAACAGTGCCCACAGCTGATATTGTAAACCATATTCTGCACCCAGAGTCTCCCACCTCTCCAAGGAAAGGAGGGAAGAAGGTCTAATTCCCTCACCTCCTTCTTGGGAGTTTATTGGCCATCTTTTCCCATATCTTTGTAGCCAAAGAGAAGGAAGCATTTTTAGCTGCCCTTTTTCCAGCAGACATTTAATTTCTATGGGAATCCCTCCTACATTCTACACTAGTTTGATAAGAGAAATCTACCCCAGCTCACATTCTGCAGGACAGTCAGATGGGACCCATCCAAACCCAGCAGCCTTGCCCTTATCATGGCTGGCACCTGGCCTCTCTCCTTCCCCACCTCTGCCTTTCTTCCCATTTCTTTGTCTCATCTCCATCAGGGCCATCAGCCAGAGCTGCCTCACAGAGCTCCACTTAGGCAGGGAGGTAATCTCCCCTCAGCATTTAGAGATGATGGGAATAAATTGGGAACCTGTTGATCGAGTCTTTTCACTCTTTCAATTGTCCAAATTATTTCAGGCCAAGAAAATGGCACTGGAGCTGCTCTTTACAGGGGGAATAGAGAGGTGGCTGCTTTCTGGGTCAGTTTAGCGGGCTGGGAGGAGGGCTCATGGTCCACTGGCTGGAGTGGCGGAGCACAAACTCGTTTCTCTATTACTTGTCCCTCTCTCAGCAGCTCTGAGCCCTGGCCCCTTCTCTGGGCTTCACTCCAATAGGATTTATCCTTTTACTTTACTGCAGAGAGGACTTTGTGAAGGAGAATGAGAAAATGCTTTAAAATCCTAGAGTTGGAGCTAGAAGGGAACTCAGAGACCACTGAGTCTAAAGAAGACCCTCATTTTACGTGCCAAAAAAAAAAACAAAGCCCAAAGACGGGAAATATTCAAAGCCACATAAGTCATGTCAAAGGTTCTCTGATTCCAGAGAACTCTGGGTCATCATGCCAATGTGTCAACTTTCTCATCTCCTTCAAATGTAAAAGAATGATGTGACATAGTAGAAAGAGTGCTGTGTTCAAAATCAGAGTTTGGAATCATCACTGACTGTATGACCTTAGACAAGAGACTTAACTTCTCTGTGATTTAGTTTCCCCAGAAATAACATAGGGAGTTTGGGTTAAATGGCCTCTAAGCTCCCTTCCCATTCTGAGGGCTACCTAGGCTCTTAGAACCAGTGTGTGTCAGAGGGATTTGAACCCAGATATTCCTAATTCCCAGGCTCGCCAAAGACAAAATATCTGCAAAAGTATTTTGGAATCTAAGGGGAGAGCTCAAATGGGCAAGGGAGATAGTAATCATCAAGGATTGAGTAGGAGGGAGCATCTGAGCTATGTGGCATAGCAGTTAGAGTGCAAGCCTGGAATCTGGAAGGTTCAACTTCCTGAGTTCAAATTTGGCCTCAGACTCTTACTAGCTGAGTGACCCTGGGCAAGTCACTTAAACTTGTTTGCCTCCATTTTCTCATCTATAAAATAAGCTAGAGAAGAAAATGGAAAACCACTTCAAGTATCTCTGCCAAGAAAACCCCAAATGGGCTCAGGGAGAGTCAGCCATGACTGAAACAACTGAACAACAACAAAAAACAACCCACGTTGGAGCTGAGTTGTGAAGGGGGTTCCAAGATGGGGATGGGAAGAGGCAGAACATGGGGGAGAGCCTGGGCAAGAGGATACAAGTGCAAGATAGAGAATCAGAGACTAGGGAAAAGCAAGGGAGCCAGTTTGGCAGGGTGAAGTCCAGAAGGACAAAAGGAAAAGGGACCCTCTTCCAAATGGATCCTGGGAGCCTAGAATTTTAGCCTGAAATCCCTGCCTGTTGAGTCTCCTCCAGAGAAAGATGATAAAAACATAGCTTGCTGTCT